>NW_027316500.1:11574842-11699842 GCF_026437365.1 Eucyclogobius newberryi | reverse complement strand
ATTACACAAAACATTACAAGCAAGACAACACAGGACAATTAAACACTGCATTGCCCAATTTTGAACTGCAAAAGAAGAAAGTATTTACTTGTTCCAAGCCTTCACAAACCTTTGGCACAACGTTAATATTCTAGAATGTTTTGTTCAATTTACTGGTTAATTTATGTTCCCACTCTTGCCTATGGACATGACTCAAAGGACAAGATCATGGATACAAGTTTCCTCCACAGGGTGGTTAGGTGCTCCCTCAGAAGAGCTCGGAGTAGAGCCGCTGCTTCCATGCGCAGGGAAGGAGTAGGGTAGGACGCCCTGGTCTCTCAGCTGGTCTGGGAACACCCTAGGCCAAGGGTCTCCCTGGAGGAGCTGGAGGAAGTGCTAAGACACTATAGACGCTGCCACTGCGACCCAGCCTTAAAAGAGTCTTATTTAAGACACAAAGTGAAGCAGGGGCTGATCACAGCTCATCTCATTTACAAAGTAAAACAGGCTCTGTTTAATGTTTGTAACAATGTTCAGTCACAGTTCCTCAACCTTATGTGAGGTGCTTTGGACCTTGTTCAGAAAAGCGTAAATAAAGATTTATTTTAATAATATTATTATTATTATTATTATTACAGGTTGTTATGCAGTGCATTATGTTACAAGTTGTTCCACAAATATGTTAACACATGCCAATAATAACCATAATGATAAAGAAACAACATATTTTAGTCATCGGAAAGGACGAGCAAGGTTGGAAAAACAAATAAGTTGTTTTTGGATAAGTGCATTTCCGGTGCTAGGATTAGCCTGGTCCCTTTGTTTACACACACATTAGCTTGTAAACATGAATGGTACTTAACAGTCCCCCAATCCCTCAAAATCTGTTGCCATCTAAAAGAGTCACTTCAAAAGAACCAAACAAATGCAAGCGGGGAGCAAGATGGATGCAAAATTAATTAGTGTTCCATCCCTGTAAGGCAGCCGCATCTCCACCTCTGTACCAACGATTCCCCTCACTCCCCGAGCAGACCGCGCCGCCTCCACCCAGTGCACCAACCATCATCCAAAACAAAGCATGGAGTAAAAATAACAGCCCTCTCCAGGCGGTCTGAAGAAGATGTAAACAAATACAACTGTTTAGGCAAGACAGATGAGCCACTGGTGACCCAAAATGGCTTCTGTGTGTAGCACACAATAGTGAGCCTATGATAGTTTATACAGTTTAATTGTAACTGAGACTTAATAAAACAACACAACAGACTTTTCCCCCGCAATTTATTGAATTAGGTATTCATCATTTGTAAGTGGTTTTCATACAAATAATTTCTTTGTTTGACCGCCTTTGAAAGGGTAAAATGCAGAATATGTGAATATGCAATGATTATTTTACTAGCCTTAATCTATAGCCAAACTATTCAGTAAAAACATTAGTTTATTTTACCCCTCTATTAAAGATATATATTTATTTATATAGTTTACTCAAGAGCAAAATCTTTAATCTCACCGACAACAATATGGAGCACAGTTCAAAGAAAGTGAATTCAAAGACGTGATGGGACCATAATAAACACATTTAATTGTGAAAACATGCAGTTATGAACAGAAAATGAACCCAGAACACTATAATAACATCAATCTTTAATGTGTTGTGGTGTATTGTGAAACGACGACTGTGCGACAGAATAAATTGACAGGAAGCATGCGCACACATTCACACTGAGTTTTAGAGTAATGCCATAAATTATGCAGCCGCATGAAATGATACAGCATGCATTAACACTTACCCACATAATCACGTAATGGATATTATAGCAAAATGAGAATCATGTAGAAGGAGCTAAAGCTGTTCGAGATATCTCCTACGTGAGACTGAAACACAGGCCTAATATCTACATTTCATTGATGTGGTTTTGTCCTTATTTGTATCCACATCAGATGTACCGCCTCCCTGATCATACACACACAAATAATACACTGACTTTTTGTTTTCACTTTATTAGGCCCGAGCCCCAGCAGGGCGGAGGGCCTATTGCTCCCGCAACGCCAAAGGCACGCCAAAGGCAGCGTTGCAACTTTCTGACCAAACATGCGGGCTGTGCCCGCATGTTTGGTACCCCGTCGCCCCTGGCAAGTACAGTGAACTAGCCCATGCCAAAGGCATGGATCATGCATACTTACTCCTGCTATGACAGAAATAGTCAACAATGAGTGAATGGGCGTAGCCCATTCACTTATTGTTGACAACAGCAGCACGAAGCGCTGCATTCCTCCAAAAACCCTCCTGGCATCGTCCTGTACGCGAGAGTCCATGCCGCAGGCATGGGCCATGCTTGTATCTGCTCAAATCAATGGAAGTCTATGGGGAGTGGGCGGGGCATCCTGCTAAAAATATTAGTATTTTTTTTATTAGGCCCGAGCGCCACAAGCTGGCAAGAGGCCTATTAATCTCGTAAGGCCGTGCGAAGCACGGCTGCGAAAGTGCGCACGTAGTGCGCACGAAATCGAGCGCGAAGCGCTCGCCCACTTCCAAACACTCACTAACGCACTCCTTCACTCACGCACGCCCCGTGCATACTAATTAGTAGTAGGAAAATGGAACATTACCGTTGTAAACGGGCGAAGCCCGTGCAAAAGTACGCACTAAACGAGCACTTTAAATTCGCGGTCGTCATCCCCATATAAAGCACTCATTTGCGCTAAGTAGCTCACGAATACGTTCCCCATCTCTTGCATGTTCCGTGCATATAAGCATGTAATGCAAAAACTGAACATTATTACTGTATAGAGGGCCAAAAACACAAAGTGGGCGGAGCCCACTCAAAATTAACGAAAGTACCCGTCAGTGACCAAGGACCCACACCATGAGGTAGGAAAATGTATAGTTCATGATATTTGAAAAATGGGAAACATTGTTTTCGCATCGGAATATTATTCTTTCTTTCTTTCTTCTTCTTCCTCTTCCCGGGACCAACCCCCCTATTTTTCACCCAGTGAACATTGACGAAAAGTCACAAAAATTAGCACACCTCTAAAAATCGTGCCTCTCTACCTCTCTGGCTATTTCCTTTTTCTAAAATAAAAAAAATTGGCGCGTCAGCGCCCCCAAATGTACCAAAAATGCATTGAGAGATGGGAAATGACCCAAAAAAAATCTGATCGTAGAATCATGAAATTTGGCGCAGAGGTAGATGGTGACAAGAGAAGTAAAAAATATTATTACGGCAACGCCGTCCGCCCAACCAAATGTCGGCCATATTGCTTCAAAAATGGCTAAACATGACTTCGGAGTTTTTCCAAACGTCGTACTTTTACGAACTCTTCCCAGGGCGGTGGCCCTAAAAAGCTGAAATTTGGTGAAAATGCTACTGAGGAGTGGGACATCAAAAGTTATCCAAATTACATTGATACCTGTCACGGTCTCTGTGCGGCAAAGCCGCAAACTGTAGCAAGAATTTCAGAAATCTCCCAAATTTAACATTTCTGCCGTTTGCGCAGATAAAGTCCGAATTGCGTCAAATTAGAATCAGTTGTTAAACTCTTTGCCCTAAACCTACTTGAAGTGAAATAAATTCATTTGGAGCCACAGCGCCCCCTACAGATTTTATATGGAGGTTAAATATTTAGTTTTGCGAAATTATATGAAATTTGACACAAAACTCAATTTTGGCATCCCCATCAAAAAAGTCAATGAGACCCATGTCATAATTGTTATGGCTTTGCCGTAACGATGACCGAAACCTTCCATGTTATTCCAATGGGGAAATCGCCAGAACATGTTTACACTTTAGACTTTCACAAACTCCTCTTAGGGCGTCAGCTCTATTAACCTGAAATTTGGTGAGACTCAGCTTCAGGGGTGGACCATCAAAAGTTATCCACATTTTTATTCTAAGAGTCACGGTGTCTGTGCGGCAAAGCCGCACATTTTGCCAAGAATTCAAAATAAAATTGCTTTTTGATGGTAAAACAAAGGGGAGAAGATGTGACAGCGTCACAGATTCAGCAGTAGATGTAATAAAAGGACAATTGGGGCGCGTCAGCGCCCCCTCCTCTTGCGGCGTGGCGGCGGCGTGGCGAGGGCCGATCATTGCCGCTTGCGGCTATTTTTTTTTTAAATTTTTCTTGTTCTTCTTCAGCGCTTTGAGCTCTAATTTGACCCCCTGAACATGCTCAAAAACTCACCAAACTTTGGCCAAAATTCAGAATCAGCGAAAAATTAGATTTTTTCTGGGCCATTTTTTTTTTCGTAAAAAAATGGCGCGACAGCCCCACCGACAAAAGTCAAAATACATTGCGCCTATGGGAGACGCCCCGAGGTCAACTTTGGCGTAAAGCTACGAAATTCGGGACACGCGTTCCTCTCATGAGGACAAAAAAAAAATATTATTGTGGCCACGCCCCCAGACTTACCCTATGGCCGCCATCTTCCTTTGAAAATGAAAACACGCTGTGTTAGCCATTTTGTTCACGTCAAACTTTGACAAACTCCTCCTAGGGCGTTTTGCCCACCGACTTCAAAATTGGCGTACGTCCTCTGGACAAGTGGGGCATCTAAAGTTTTCCAATTTTTTGAGATACCTTTTACGGTCTGTGTGCGGCGCAGCCGCAAAGTTGGACAACTTATTTTGGAATATTGCAGATCTAAAAATTGCTCCCATTTGAGTCCGATTAGGACCAAATTTGAATCAGTTGTTAAACTTTCTTGTTTAGACCAGTTTAGGCTGACAAAATTGAAATGGCCGCGATAGCGCCCCCTACAGAGTGACCTTTAAATTAACATTGAAGGTCAAAAATTAGTTTTACCAAAATTGTCTAAACTTTACCCAAAATTATATTTTGCCGTCCCGATCACAAAAGCCAATCACAAAAATGCCTAAATTTTTACGGCGTAGTCGTAGCGATGACAGAAACCTCCCATGTTATCCCTATGGGAAAACCGCTAAATCTCTCAAATTACCACATTTTTATGTTTTACACTTTAACGAACTCCTCCTAGTGCGTTTTGCCCACCAACCTCAAAATCGGTGTACGTCCTCTAGACAAATGGTGCATCTAAAGTTATCAAAATTTTAAGGATAACTTTTACGTTTCCCAGAATTCTGACTATTTGGCCTTCAGAGTGGCCTATAAACAATAGAGTTTTTTCCAAATGACATGATATTTTGCACAAAATTCTAATTTGCCATCCTGATCATACAAGTATGAGAGCCAAAGTCATATTTTGTACGGCGTAACCGTAGCGATGACAGAAACATCCCATGTTATCCTTATGGGAAAATCGCAAAATCGCTCAAATCACCACATTTTTACGCTTCACACTTTAACAAACTCCTCCTAGGGCGATTGTCCGATCAAACTCATATTTGGGGGAAATCATCTACACAAGCGGGGCATCAAAAATTCTCCATATTTTGATTCTAAGTGCTACGGTCTCTGTGTGGCGGACCCGCAAATATATGTCACAAATGGGAAAACAGCAAAATCTCTAAAATGACCACATTTTTACGCTTCACACTTTAACAAACTCCTCCCAGGGCGATAGCTCGATCAAGTTCATATTTGGGGAAATCATCTACACAAACGGGACATCAAAAGTTATCCATTTTTTGATTTTAAGTGCTACGGTCTCTGTGCCGTGGAGCTGCAAATATACTGTCACAAATGGGAAAAACGCCAAATCCTTGAAATGTTCACATTTACGCTTCACACTTTAACAAACTCCTCCTAGTGCGTTTGGCCCACCGATCTCAAAATCGGTGTACCTCCTCTAGACAAGTGGGGCATCTAAAGCTATTCAAATTTTATGGATAACATTTACGGTCTCTGTGCAGCTGAGCCGCAAACTTTTCGCAGAATTTGGACTATTTGGCCTTCAGAGTGGCCAATAAACAAGAGTTTTTCCAAATGACATGACATTTTGCACACAATTCTCATTTGCCATCCCCAAATTAAAAGTATGGGAGCCAAAGTCATATTTGGTAAAGCGTAGCCGTAGCGATGACAGAAACATCCCATGTTATCCCTATGGGGAAACCGCAAAATCTCTAAAATGACCACATTTTTACACTTCACACTTTAACAAACTCCTCCTAGGGTGAATACCCGATCAAGTTCATATTTGGGGAGAATCATCTACACAAGCGGGGCATCAAAAGCTATCCATATTTTGATTTTAAGTACTAGGGTCTCTGTGCGGTAGAGCCGCAAATATATGTCACAAATGGGAAAAACGCCAAATCCTTGAAATGTTCACATTTACGCTTCACACTTTAACAAACTCCTCTGTGGGCAATAGCTCGATCAAGCTCATATTTGGGGAAAATAATCTACACAAGCGGAGCATCAAAAGTTATCCATATTTCAAGTGTCACGGTCTCTGTGCGCTGGAGCTGCACATTTGACCGAGATTTGTGTTCATTTGCACTGGTTAAGCACAGCATTGTACATGTCCAATGTGTCGCTGTCTTAGTTCTTAGACAATTGCGTTAGCGCCATCTCTGTAAAATGCAGAGAGCAGAGTCGGAAGGCTGGCGGCCCGCGAGGGCCGTTGGATGCCGCTTGCGGCTTTAATTCTACTTTGTTGTTACTGGTCAGAAGCAAGTTTATTTCAAAAGCAGAAAAAGCTAAATGCACTAACGCTCTACATCATAATAAATTATAAAACATGGTTATCACATCAGATTGTTCTTTTGTCTAATAATGTTTTTAGACCTTCATGATGCAAAACCCCTTCATAGAGTGAACAAAAACACCTAAAGCTCGCAGGGAAGGCTGGTCTTTGGTCTAATTTGGCTCGTGAGTTCTGCAGTGTAGATGGGAAAGTGCGGCAGTAAAACACGAGGGGAGAAGAAGAAAGAGGGGCCTCCACCACCAAGGTTCTTTTGAAGGAGACGAGGGTCCGCCGAGGGCTTACAAGGAGAGCAGACTGGACTGACCCGACTCCTCAGCAGAAACAGGACAGTTACATCAGGGCGCTCATAAGACCTGCAGTGGGGCATGAGTGTCAGAGCTGCCCATTAGTCCACGCAAAGTCCTGCAAATCATCCGCTTCAAACATGCACTTTCCTGGACGAGGGTCCAACACCTGCTTATTTCCATGAGGTATTGATGCTGGAAAGTACCACAGTATGACATTAAACTTACTTATCTCCATGGAGACAAGCAGGTTATGGCAGGAGGATCAGTTTCTGGACAGAGAGGAGGAGGAGTGGTGATCCTGCTCGTGTATGTTTTCAAGTTTTCATGCACTAAAACTCCAAAAATGCAAGATTAAGGTAAGTTTAATGCCATATTGAGCATTTCAGGCAAAGCAATAACATCTCTATGGACACAAGCAGGTGGCATACATACCTCTTACATAGTCCAATTATAAAGTTTGCAGTGATTGATGTATTAGTTTTGCATACAATGCCCATGAACAATTATTGAAAAAAAAAGAATGATTTAAAATTTAAAAGGGAACATTTCTGTTCAATGTTATGATTCTGTTCAAGGAACTATTTTCACTTCCAGCTGAGGTTTCTGTTTACAATGTTGTAATACAATTAGCTTGATGAGGCCACTGCAGAGTTGATTACTGCTTATCATCTATTAATTGTGTTGAGTTTCAAATAAACATGACTATTTCTTAACTGAAACATGATGCAGCGCTTCTTTCAGAAAAAAACAGCCAACATTAAAGCACCAAATAGTACGGGGGAGTTTGATTTGGATTAATTGGCATGTTTCCTTCGACTCTCTGTATCTTATTCCTTGCTCTGAGGCTGAGACACTCTGTCATCCCTGTGCCACAGATCAGCTGAAAATCTTAGAGAAAGTCGATAGGTAAGTACATTATGTGGCCCTGGAAATAAAAATATAATCTGCGTCAATAAGATAAGCCGACGACAATATATCCACAAAACCACAGGTCCACAAGGGAATTTGATCCTTTACTTTAAGTGGGTATTTTAAGGATGGGGGAACATTTTTTTTTATAAAGAGCTGAAGTTAATAAAACAGTACTAATAGTGTTAAATGTTCTGCAAAAGTGCACTCTGGGAAGAAGCTGCAAATAAAAGAATATTTTATTTTGGTATAATAGATCAACAATGTCTTCTTTTTCAATGCCAAATATTTCTAGCAAGAAGATGAGTCACAGTTTTCATTGGGGCAAATCCTAGAGCTCATTTTAATTGTTATGCACATTCTATCCTCTGATCTGGTATGCAGCCCCATGCACCTGAGAATTACAAGTATTATTTTGCATCACTAATCACCAAGTAGCAGAAAATTGCTGTCAGGGATAAGGAAGGCGCGCTGGAGTTAACAAACAGCAGAGCTCGCCGGGGACACAATGAAGATTACACAACACAGCCAAGAAATACACAATATTTAGAGAAATTATTAAACGATCAATTACTTAAATGGCTGTAGAGACCACTAGAAAAGTTATATTAGCATGGACTATATCCCTGTTGTAAGTTAAAACGGTTCAGTTCTTAGGTTGTTGGATTTTCTCACGTCTTTTCTGGAATAGGGGGTAAAGGTCACTCGTTTACCCAGGGCTCAATTTGGGGTAAGATAAGTAATAACCTGGGCCCTGAATTATCTACTATTGCAGCTTGGGATACTCTAAGTCCTTATTTTCAAGTTTCAGTTTCTTGTTTATAGGAAGGCTTTTTATTAATAGAAGATTTAATATTCATTTTTGACTAGTTAAGCAATAAAATCCCTAATTATTCATCATTATGAAGTTTCTTACATTCGCCAAAGCTATGATAGTAAAACTGATAAACAAGTTGAAAGTAAAGGTGCATTGTATCCATCAAGCCTGAGATCTGAAGAAATAATAATCATTTCATAAATTCAAGTAGCTTTAATCTCATCAATATAATTACATTTGTGAGGTAAAAGATACAAACTTTCACGCCTCTGCAAGTTCTCAATCTTGCATGTGACAAACTGGCATAGACAGCGTCCAAGGGAACTCCTCCTCTGTGAGCATAAACAAACCATTCATTTTAATTAAAGTTGAAGAGATGCTCTATATCACCCACTGTTCAACTGCAACAGCAAATGTGGTCTTTAGGAGTTATATTGTCCCACAAGCGGATATGAAGACAACATTGTAAATTAAACAGGTAAGTCTGGAATAGGGTCCACTCTGGGAATAGAGAGTCCAAATCTCAATGGGACTTTCCTCAATAAAAGCTCAATCATGGTTTAAATTGAATAAGTTATGGTTAAAATACTCATCTTAAAACATCATAAAATGGGACAAAGTTGCATTCTCCGTGCCAGACACTGTATCTATGTTTACAAAGCATTTGCATATACTCCAATAATCCTTTGATTTTCCCGAAAACAACATTTACTACATAAAACTTTCTCGAATCCCTCAGCTGTTACCCAGATGCAGTTATATTTGGCCTGCTTTATGAATCTATAAAACTAGGGCATAAATTTAGTGTTTCGATCACGTCTGTTTTACTACCTGCCCTGTGGAAATAAGCAACATTAACAAGAGTGTAAATGCCTCTCCTGCATGCCTAACTATGAAAAACGCAAACCCGGCATGTTTGAAAAGCTACACATCCACTAATTACTAATAAACACAGTATCAAATAAGCTAAACCGCATTTTAAAGAAACATTCAGTTGCTTTAGGCGTTTAATGGTGGGGAATGTGCTGCTCAGAGCGTCAATATACAGGGAAAGAAATGCGTGTTATCAAACCCAGTCACACCAAAGACAAGGTGAGAGGAAGGAGCAGGACATAAGTCACCCTTTAATGCAGACAGGCAGAAAATTACATCCTCCACGTTCTATTCCTATAAGACAAGCCAAAATGAGTCTTTAGTTGGTCACTATTATTAAAGAGCATTACAATATCCATTACAAAACATTGGGCACTATAAAACATGTAAAAAAAACGATTTAATGCGTTACTCATTCACTCCCCATGCTCTGGCCTTCAACAGAAAACGTTTGTAGCCACAGTTTCCCTATCATAGAACGACAGAAAGAGGGCTTCCAATCTATAGCATTTCTGACCAACCACTCCCTCACACCATTTCAGTGTTGCCCAAAACCCAGCGAAGACACGCTCCGACTGCATTTTCCAGTATATTCCTGTGGGTGGCGCTCTTTACATGATTTGTCACTAAATTTCAGGACTTTTATTTGAAAATATTCTAAAATTAACTCATTGTACATGGAAAGTGTCTCTGGCTCAACCCACAGACAGTGTTTAATACCTGTGGCAGCTCTTAAAAAGACAGCTAGGTCAGAGCTAAGATAGAACCACGGGCGCATGCCTCTTATAACCTTGTTTGAAATTCCTAAATAAATGACAATGGTGATAATGCTCATTTTCAGGTTATCATAATCACAAGTCGACTCCTGGCAGAGATTTTAATATTCATACAAGATGCCCTTCTTGATGCAACCCTCTCTATTTCCCCAGACACGGGAACTATAACAACATACTGGCTTCTGAACCCTCAGTGCCATTGCCAAAATCCCCGTAGGACTTCTAGGAGGTTCTTGTGCGGGATTCAGAGGGACGTACCTTGACATTTTTTACACTCTTTTACTTTAAGCCCATTTGTCACAACCTGGCTTTTCCACGTCTCCCTGACATCATCGCTCATACTTGGGCTGAGGAAGGCTGCCCCCGCGGGTCGTCTGCGCCGCAGCATGGGAACCACGGCTGCCTAATGTTCCAAAGCGAAGCCGTGGGTAGAAACAGTGTCCCCCTCAGCCGCAGGACACCTCGCAGTCTTTTTGTTCAAACTCCTTTCGCCTCAAGTCGAGTAAAAATCAATAGACATGTACAAGTGTCTGTTCCCCCCGGGAGGATTTGGGCAGCTCGTTTGATCCTCGGTCCGTGGCAGGAAGGAGACCCGGCTTTGATCCAGGTCTGAGCCCACAGGTGTCCAGCTGCTGCCCCTCCTCCAGTAGAACAGAGCCTCAGACCTGAATGGTACTGCTGGTCTAAGCCTATAGGAGAAGACTTAGCTAATTATAGTTGTGTTGTTTAGCTTTTGACTATCTGCAAAAGAATCACTAGCAAGTTGTTCTTGGATAAGTAAATGGTAATGAGCCACACACTGTTCTTCTTGAGCCAGTTTAAACCAGTTAAAATCCTTTCAAGAATGACATCTTAATTAATACTTGCACTCAGCCATGACATACATTTTAGAATGAAGCCATTAGCTGGTTATTTGGCGAACCGCTAGGTGTTTCTTTTTGCAATCCGACTGATTCCAAGGTTTAATGGCACTTTTATGTTTAGTTTATGCAAAAAAGGGAGAACAGCTACATCTTTACATTATGTTAGGTCCATGTGCACTCCCTCAAAGTAATGTAGCATCAGGCGTTCAAATCTGCCAAATCAGCAATAGCAATATTATAATCTTTTTGCCTGGAGTGTACCACAGTATGGCACTAAACCTATCTATTTTGAAAAACATCAAATCTTCAGCAAATCCTCTCCATAGATCTGATCTGTAAATTGGCCTGTCTATCATACTGCGAAACATTGCAGATGAAACCATAAAATCGTAACCGTAACAACATGGAGACAAGGAGGTGGTGAACTCTTCATCAAGTACATATAAAACTGTCCAAAATTGAAGCGTTATTGGCCGTTATACATCAATAAATGGTCAGAAATGACAGAATATTTAAAAAAGTGTTTAAAATGATGCACACAAATCCATTTTGATATCAGGAAATACCATAAAATCCAAACAAAAGGTTGTGAGACTTTAGCAAATGTTAAAAATCTCTGGAGTCCCTTCATTCTGCTGTTTGAATGAGAGTAGATTTCCTTTTAAAATGCAGACTGGGTGGCCGTGGGAGCAACCTGGGCACGCTCTGCTCCGGGGCCATGTATATTAAACAAGTATCAAAGAGCCCCCAGCTGAACTTTGCATGCTCTAATAGCTTTGGGCCCAAAATGCTCAGTGCAAAGATAATTAAAGACATCTCCCCACTCGAGCAAAACAAGAGCGGGGGGTGCACCTCAACAAGTGCCTGACCAAAGGAACTAATGATCTGGTAAATGCAGAAAAGCAGCCGATTTTCATATGGTAATGTGAGGATTGTAAAGCAGAGGCTCGCGGAAATCGGTTTAGCTTCAATTCTTAACAAGAAGAAAGGATTTTTTGACAGTCTCCTCTATAAAGATGGAGTGCCGTCTGCCAATCCGAGCCAATTAAAGAGCATTGAGCTGTGACCTGTGGGTAAGCGAGCCGAAAACAAGCCTGCTTAGTAAACATTGTCTCTGCCTCTCAATGTCTCTATGTCACCATCCCGCTCAAACGCTAAGAGTCTTCATTAATATTCTGCTTTTATTGGGCAGGGTTGTGGACACTTGGTTGCATTGTGCCCTCTTGGTAAGTTTGGGTAACCTTGCGAGCGGTGAACTGGGGGTCAGGTTCTTTTCAACACTTTGAAAAGAGCTCATTACACACAAGCTTGAGCCGTGCCTTGCGAAATGAGAAGCTGAATGTACTCGGAAGCAAAAAGAAGAGGAACGGGATGCCATCTGCTAAGGGCTGTTCAGAGGTCCATGATGGCGAGAAATGCGACATATGCCACAAAGACTGAAGGAGAAATGACTGGTGGCTCAGCCTTTGAGAATAGGGAAAGACATCCCAGAACGGGTGTGTTGGTGATCTAGAACCTGCTATATCCAGTTCATTCTGTAGATGTGTCCATGATTGTTTTTATGATACAACTGAGCAAGATGTTTTGTCTAAATTGATATAGTTTGGCAATGTTCCTAGAGCACCAGCCTGTCTTTGTGGAGTTATTATTGCAAATTATGTGGTTAAACTCGACCAGAAAAGTTATAATGTACCTATAATGTACAAAGTTAAGTCAATTTGACTTTGACAATGACTTAGTGTTCAGTGGCTCTATGTAAATACGTTTATTACCATAGCAATTTGCATAAAACCTCACAACTCAGTTAATTATTTCATTTTATATTATCCCGGAACTAATGCTAACAGAACTGGAAGTTATAATATTGACTGTAAACTACAACCTGTCTGCGTTGTCTATAAACGACAAAATGTATGTTTTTTATTTTGCTGACTTTATTAAATTAAATGGTATAAAATGTTTGTATGTGTATCACAACGCGTTGCACTTCATAACTATTCAGTTGTGGAAGGGTCTATGCATCAGATTCCATCTATGGACAGAGTTGATCATTTATAACCCAAGAGTTTATTAACTATGAACTGGGCTCCGACAGTTTCTCCTCCCTCTTTATCTTTTACTTCTGGCCAGTGCAGACAATCACAGTGGTCTGTCAGGAGATAAAATAAGGAGCAGCAAGAGACAGTGAGATGAAAGGCCTGAGTGAATAACTGATTAAGTGATGTAGGAAGACAACACAGAAATAGAGATGGAGGAGCGAGCAGGAGGTGCGGCCTCCCCCTGCGTGACCCACATTCCTGCTATACCTGCTGAACCTGCTGAACCTGGCCCCCTCATCACAGTGAAATACTTTACATAACCTTTAGAGTCTGCTGCTGCTTTTGGGCCTGCTGAGAGGGCAGGCGCCACACTCCCTTAAGTGCCTTTTGTGGTTTTTAAAGCCATCGACAGGCAACTTGATAAAGGGACAAGGCATTTTGACACAGGTGATTTGGACAGTGCTCTATGCCACATGAAAATAGGACACTCATAAATAGAGTTTTTTTGGATTTACCAAACAATGGGTTATAAAGAGGCATTAACTTTGATTCAAACCACAGGACACAAAAAGAGACTAGAAATAAGCAAAACAAAGGCAAACACAACATGCCAATGGATTAAACGTGGAAAATGAGTTGTCAAGGCACAGCCGTCTTCAAACTTAGGTTACAATTTCATTCTTGAACCCTTATCATTGAATTCTTCCTGGACCAAAATTTAAGTTATATGTTTCCCTGCAATTATTATATTAAGCTGTTACAAAGTCGGAGCAGGATTGAGGCAAACCATTCGGGAGACTGGGATTGCACGAGTTTTCAAAATAGAGCTGCATTAATACAATAAAAAGAAAAGCGCTGAATCCCAATATACAATAAAGAGACATTTGTATCACCTGCAGTGTACCAGTACCAGCGACTGAAACCAACTGAAATTAGAATTATTTATTTTAATTAAAAACAGTATGTTTTAGAGAAATTTGGTCAGATAACATAATAAACTACTAAAATATATAGAAATAAACCCAATTTATTTGTTAAATTTTACTGTAGGGATCCCCGAGTTAATTTTGGGGGTCCCGGCCCGAAAAGAACACTATTATCAAGGGAATCACTATAATGCTTGGAACATTCATTTGAGAGTTGTGTAACATAAAATATTTTGGTTATTTCGGTTATAATAGAAAGATTTTTACAGTAAAAAGTACTACTTTTATAATACTTGTTATTTGGGTCAATTTAGCAGCAAACAACAATTGGTCTGAGGATTGCAGTTGGCCAGTTTGGACACCATCGCTCTAGAAACTGAGAATTTTCCATGATGATGGAATAAATAGAGTGATATGATGAAATAGTAGCCTCCAGGGCTGGAGAAAAGCCAGGCCCTTATAGAGGAGCTGTCCCCGATTAAACGGTCTGAACAGAGCCGTGTTTGATTGACAGCTGGATGTGAAGTTAAGGCTTGTCTTTCTCATGGCATAACCTCAGCTGAAAATGCAATGCTTTTAGTCACTCGGGGCAATAAAGATATAATTTCTATTTGACTGAAAGGTGCACTATGTAACCTCGTCTCCATGGAAATGGTAATTGACATAAAATCACCACCACCAGTTTTTATAGATAAACCTGCAATTGAACAAATACATGATGGATACTTTAATGTATCAGTGTGGAACATTACGAGCAAAGCAATAAAATCAGTGAGAAAAGAAAAGGTTACATAGCCTTAAGTTCCTGCCAAAGTCTGTGCCAGTTCTTCTTATTCTTGTCTTATTTAGACTCAACTATAATCTAACGATGACTCATTAAATAATCTAACACCAATAGCATTCAACTAAAAGTGTATTTACAGCCCCCTTTTGCTGCTCCTCTGCTAGCTAACACACTAAACTGCAAATACCACATTGATTTGCCATTTTTGTGAACCAGAGAGGGACATGCAGGGAGAGGGTGAGCGCACTGATCAAAAGATGAGCTTCAAAGGAGGTTGTGGAGAGAGTGTCCCGTGTAGCCTATTAGACAGAGCCCCCTCCCTCTGAGATAGACTCCAGGGCCAAAGGTGACACACTAGTGCACTGGACTCTATTCTGAGATAGTAAACGACTAGTGTTTTTGGCCAATTATGGTTTAGAAAAACAACAAAGCAAGCTTCTCTGAGTGTGCCCTGATTTTGACGGACTCGGAAGGACCACCAGGGGGCAGCTTTCAATTTTAAAAAACACACCATTTCTGTTCTTGGAGCTGTGATGGAATATTTAGAGATTTAAGATTAGAGGATAAGTGGGAGCAGTGGAAGTGTATTACAAAAGCTGCATTAGTCCAAATAAAGTTAAGGCCGTGGGGAGTCTCCTTGTATGAGAGCGCAGCAGGCCGTGATTGTTACATCTAAAGCTCCAGGACTTTGATAATAAGTAAAATGTGGTCAAACAGAAGCTGAGCTTGTCTTCCACCGCTCACAGCACTCCCAGAGGAGCCACTCAGTGCTACAGTGTACAGTGTAATGCCAAAAGTTTAATTGTGTGCTGACAACTGCGAGCAACAGGAAGGACTGCAGTGCTCTCCAAAGTGAGATTTACATCAGCAGTGCCCCGTTCTTAAAAAAGACCAGGACAAAAGAGCGCACAACAACCAATTAAGCAAATCCTAAAATCTTTTTCTCTTTTACACAAGTGCAGAAGCAAATAGCTGCAAATTCAGAGAGGAATAACCCAATGTATTCAGAGTTAAATTATCCAAACACTCCTCTAGTCGTTGATGGATTACTCAGACGTTTGCTCTTTGTGTGACATAAAAGAATGGCCACAGGGTCACAGAGACCGTGTGTACCTTCACTGCTAAATCTGGGGGATTTAAGAGCCATTTGTTTTGCCTTGTTGTTACACAAGAGTTGCTCTGCTGGGAGAGTAAACACATAGAAATCAATAATTTCTCCCAAATCACACTCGCAAACACAGGAATACACAGACTCTGGTGACAGTTGTTAAATGGTATTTGTTAAGGTTCTGTTTTAAGACAGATTTTACATAAAATATTTTTCTGTGCAAAGGTGAGGACCCAGTGTTTGTGCATTCTGGTTTAGTCTTACATACACCAAAGGATTTTCAACAAAGTTGCTAAACTAAAAAAATGTTGATGGTTGAATCCTAAGCAGCTCCTGCTATTACCTAGTTTCTATAAGGGTGGTCAAGTAGTATTCCACAGTGCAAAGTGACCTGTACCACCCCGTCTTAAGAAGAATGAAGAATGAAATTGTAACCTAAACTTGAAGACGGCCATGCCTTGCCAGATCATTTGCCTTTGTTTTGCTTATTTCTAGACTCTTCCCAAAGGTCTGGCTGGCTCCAGATCCACTTTAGCTAAGGATAAGGTACACATTGCAGCAAGATGATTGGTTAATGTGGCAGATACGTCCCTCTCCCATGGAAATAAGGCTCATGTGTGCCGCCACAGTAGTTCAACTGAACCTAAGCCACTGTTATCTATCTATGTTAAATACAACAACGTTACCATCAATATTTAGTATCTCGCATCCAGAGGATCAGGAAGTTCCAGAAAAAAACCAAAAAAAACCTTGAGGACAATTAGGAATGATGCATAAGGCCTCAAAGGACATCTTTTTTATTTTAAAAACAAAGATCTAAGGAGAGGAAAGAAAAGATCCTAACAGAGGGATATGAGCGGAGGAAGCCTGCGGGGCTGATGTAACGCCTGTCTGTACCACACTGGGACGTCCTCTGCTGGGATTGCACACTGATGCTTTGTCTCCATCACTCTGTCCTCCTGCAAAAAGTTTTATCTTAACAATACACACAATAGATTGGTCATGATAGACATTCGTAATGCAACAGATTTTAACTGTAAAATGAAAGTTTAGAATTTTGGCAGAGCACCTTTTACTATGGGGCTTCATAAACACCAATAAGCCTTGTCTACTCGATCAGACAGTCTGAGGTACGGCGCACGTTTCGGGCCCCGCGCTCTGATTGTGGAGCTGCCTGTGTTTTAGTGCCAGTCGTATATAGAAGCCAAACATAAAAGAGATGCACTGTATTTCACGGATGTTTCAGACACATTTGAAAGTGCCGCTCATTGTTCCAGGTGAAACATTATGGATGTATCACACTAGTGCTTATGTGTAGTTAGAAAACGGCAAAGAGAAAGGAGCCTTTTAGTGCCTGCCATTGAGAGGCAGGACTTTAAATCTTACCTTCCCTGATAAGACTATAGCTATCAACTCCGGAGGCACCACTGCATGAAGGAAAAACTAGATCCGCTCACAAGTTACATTTATTTATTCATTGCTCTGGGCGAAATCTGTCTTATTTTAATTTATGGCAGTAGCATGAGCTCAGTGAAGCGCTTGCCCACACAAACACATGCACCGCAGAGACACGGCGAGCTGGAAAGATGTTTTAAATGCAAGCACAATATAGGCACAATTTACATTTTGAAGTGCGTTATGAATATTCAAAAATAAGGCATGCTGGATTGAATTAGTTGAGCGGTTATACGAAAGCCCACTGAATATCACCTTCTCATGGCTTGAGCAGACACATCTAATACATATGATTTATATAGTGGCGCACGGGCGGATTCCAGACACAGAAGCCCGCTCCTCTCTGCTGCACAAAGATATTGCAGGAGGCTATATAAAATCCCCTCGGTGTAATATTTCTTTTGATGGTATGGCTCTCGCTGGGTTGTAATCTCACATTTTGAAAGATTAAAGCTTTTTCATACAAACTATAGTGCATCGAGTAGCAGACATGAATGTTCTGGCACAGTTTGTAAAGAGAAGATCTGCAGCTTGGAAAGTAGTTGGTTGGATTTTTAATGCAAGTTTAAGAATCAGTTATCGCAGTGTATTAAAACTTCATAAGCCTCGGTTTACATTGCAACATATGTTTTACAAGTCTGTGGGTAGTGTACAAATGTGGAATTGAACAAATAGTAAATAAAAATAAAGTGTATCCATTGAAGGCGGTCGTATATTTATAGTCCATGACAACCATAAAGATTTTCTACCTACCTGTATAAGAAGGATTTGGGAGTTTATTTACCTTTTTACATGTGAATAATAATAATATAATGCATTTCTGTACAAATAATGAGTGCAGTTTGGATCAGATATACATTTTTGCATCTATCTATATGACTTGGTACTAGTCAGTATGGTGTAGGTAACAGTGGTTTATAAAGAACCCAAATTATAAGACAACCCGAGATATTGAAGCACCCAAAGCATCATGTCGTGATATTTCAAACGGACTATAGGCTGTATGTATATTCTGTATTCACTTATTTTCTGTGCAAAAAACATCTGCCGCCACAACACTATAAACCTTTGAAGTTGTGTGCCCTCTGAATAGTTTTTTTTGCAATGAACTTAAGCAGATAGAAAACTCTTGTCTCATGGGCTGCATTATGGAGTGTGACTGTGCTGGGACACACACTTCCAACTGTGCAACAGCGAGCTACGAGCTAACAACAGCGAGCTACGTGCTAACAACATGGTGCCAACAGAGGAGACAAGTGCAAGGCAACGTGTCAATGCAGCGGTATTTGAGAAGACTGCTGAGACGACACATCCGCTAACATCGTTAACGTGTATGACGGCGTGACCTCTCCTTCGGGGGCTCGATCAGGTGACTTCTACCGACGATGGCGAGGAGCAGTGGCACCGCAGTTACACCTCTGTGGTTGCGAGAGCTCGTTAGATTCAGGCATAATCTAAAGATAACAGTATGATGTTGCATGATGAGTTATGCAACGCATGTATTAATACTTGACTTTAACAGATGGTTGTCAGTTGCAAAAAAAATAAATAAATCACGAGTTCTGTCGACAACTAAGTGACAAAGGATCTGCTCCTAGAAGAACAAAAGGTTCAAAACAGGACAAACTGTGAAGCTGTTATCTTAAAGAGGTTGTTTTTGCGGCTGTTGATTTTATTAGGTTGTTTCTGTTTCTTTTATTAGGAAACTTTTTCAATGCAAATCACCTGAATGCTGACTCATAACTTGAGTGATTATAATGGATAACCGTCCTGACAAAAATATAAGTTTATTATGGCTAGGAATTCAAAAGGCTATTTGTGCTTTCAAACATTGCCGACCTGATGGTGGAAATGGCACATTGGGACAACAGTTCCACCAGGTGAGCGTCTTCACATTCTGCTGTCCTTTAGTCGACTTTTTCCTTTCACATTCCCACCATTGTGATCAGCCTGTTTATTATTACTCCTCACAATGAAGCGGATTTAACCTCCCTGTCTGCGCACCAGCAGCCTGATTACAGTTATTATTTTTAATAAAGGCTGTTGGCTTGGGATCCATTGAGTTTCGTGAATAGCTGGTTACGGACGGCTGAGTTGAGATTCAATATCCGAGATGGTTTGGGCCCACAGTCCTGCACCCAAAATCCAATCTGCCTGCGATCAGAAGTGACACCAGTGTTTACAGCTGACAAAGGCGGCCTATGGAGGCAGTGACAGACGGGGCAGGCCAAAGCAGAACACCATCAACAGGCTGGAGTGAAGCTTTCCTGATGAAGAGGCTGTAGAGCTTTGGATACGTATTCCAATGGCTTCTACGTCGGTCTATCTCACAGGCCTCCATCTGGAATACCGAGACTCCGCCTAAATTAATTGAATGTCAGTCAGAGAAAGGGAAATGGAGGTGAGGGAGTGACTTAGACCTTTGTGTTGGCGCGGCGGTGGCGAGGCAGCGCACAGGTCTACCCTTGACTCCCCCAGAGAGCACGCTTAATCACCGCCACTGCATAAATGGAGAAAAATAAAGCCCCCTGTCCCGTGTGGTCAGCGGGAACGTAAATAGGAGCAGGTCTTGGACAAAGAGGGCTGCGGTGAATAATAATTCATTATCAGGCTCATGTGAGTGGAAAGGCAGCTTCAGAATGAGAGCTAGACTTTGTGGAAAATGTATTGTGTAAGGTTGCTTAGATTCATTGTCAGTGGATGTTCCTTTTAGTGAGCAATTGGTATTTATTTTCTTTTGTACAAATTCTAGAGCTCAATTTGAACAGTTGTTGTTGTTGTTTGGCAGTTTCTTGTTCCTTTTGTCAGGTATTTTATGAGTAAAATTATTATGGTGGTAAAGAAGTTTAAAACTATCAGCAATAAGTAAAAATCGCTAAAGAATGACACAATAGTGAAGGGATTATTGCATTTGTAGATGTGGCAGCAGGTGGTAGAAGCAGAAGAAAGAGTTATTAATACTTGTAAATGTAAAATTGAATTATGTGTATTAAGCTTGGTTGTACTTCAGTGCATAAACAGTAGGTGTTGCCTTGCCTGTAGTTTCACACTCTGCGTGGACCAACCTGATAATGTCAATCAGAAAGGTGTTATTGCTGGCTGTCAATTCACTTCAATAATACTGGTATTATTATTAGACCATTTCTACTGCAGCATGCAAGATCATACATGTTATCTTTACTAATGGATAAGGACACGAAAAGAGGCAAAGCAGTATTTCATAGACAATAAACCAATAAAACACAATATACAGGGCCCATTCACAAAACAATATTTAGTCAGATAAATTACCCACAGTGCAGAAATATTAGCAACAGTTTACGTGAATAGAAAAGAGTTGAAAACAAACGTGAGCACAATTTCTCTTGCAAAATAGAATATCTTAGTAAATGCACTTTGCACTGATCCACAAACACATACTGTATGCCAAAATTAAATAAAAAACTAAAAATCTGAACAAAAAAATGGATTGTTCAAAGCACTCGGAACAGGAAGAGTTCTGAATAACTGAAGTCATTTGAGGCCAACATAAACAATTTAGTCTTTGTCCATAACGGAATTTCACGCCCACATTTCCATAACCAAAACAAACACAGAACTATATGAAATCACTTCTGGTTCACGACATCTTTCACACACCACCAACATGTAGCAATGCGTCCAACTGCCGACAGAGCCTACCTTCCATCTCTCCAGCAAACGTCTGCGTGTTCATCTCCACGTCGCCCTCTGCCTCCTGCTCCCTTTTCGCTTCAGTCTCCTCATCCTTGCCTGAAAAATATTAAAATGGTTGATATTTGACACATCCTTGGACATTATATTACACTGTTTGGATAGATAGATAGATAGATAGAAAGAAAGAAGAAGCCTAACATGCCAAGTCGTCATGCTTGTTCTAGTTTGTAGGCTGCGTGCTTTGAATTGCAATTCTCTATAGATATTACATCTCCGATATGTTGCGCGGCTCACATCACAGACTCCTATCTTCTTACACTTGACTTGTGCATTTGCATAGATTCATTTGATGTCGAGCAGAAGATGCAAAGAGAGTGGGAACAAGCGTCCCTACAAAAAAAAGAAAAACCTAGCAAACCAACCATTGCAATATAAAAGTTTTCTTTCATTGCTTTCTTTCATCTTTCAGCAGTATCAAGCTTTGAAACGTGTCATTCACATACACTCAAGAAAATGGCTCTTCTATTCATTTCTTTGTGCTGTATCACTGGTTCTTTCCGTGGATCAATGTTGATAACGACGAGTACAGACAAAGCAGTTGTGGAAATGTATTTTTTTTAAGAACATTTATTTAACCACGAAAGTCCCATTAAGATTTTAAGATTTCTTTTTCAAGGGAGTCCTGGCCAAGAGGGTTCTACAAACACAAGCCACAGATGCTCTGACCATGTTGTTTAGCCACTGCAAATTAGTGTTGTCACAAAACAAAATTTCAAGCTTGATTTTGATAGATTTTGTTTTTATTTTTTTTAAACACATTAAGGGTGTCATTTTTAAAGGCTAAATAATAGATTTTTTTTATTTTACCATGTGATACTACTGAGTAAAGGTCCCATTTAGTCTTATTTGTGTGATTTTTTTTCAGTACTGCTATTTCAAAAGAGTATTTAGTTATAACTGCTGATGGTAAATATATTTCTCACCCAAAACAACTGCAACATTTCAGAAAATACCTCTTGTTTGCCTAGTCCATATTCATAATGCTATCCCTGTGTCTCATGGTGTCAGAATAAATACCTTTCTCTTGGCTTTTAGCAGCATCTCTGTCTTCATCTTTGTTGTTTCCAGCACTTGTATCTTTGCCTTTGCCTTGCTTCACATCTTGTTCCTCGTTTTCCTCTGGGTTCGGCTCATCAGCGCCCATTTCTTCATCTGTCGGCGAAAAACGTTCACATCAGGACACGGCGAGGGATTGAAAGAGGCACGGGGAATCAAAGTTATCACATCAAATTCTCCAAAACATAGTTGAAGAGCAATAGTTCATTACAGAGCCGACAGGAAACTCCGGGAAACATTTCTGTGCAAACAGGTAGTTCTATTTTCAGTTTGAGCGACAAGTGGTTGAAGAAATGTCAGAAATGCCACCTTTAATATATATTTGAAACTTCACAGTGAATTTTTAATGCATGGATTTATAGCAATAGCTTCTGGCAAAGTGGAGACGGCAAGGATGTCAAAAGTTACCAGTTACCTTTTTTTTACAAACTCAGGGACAATGAAAAAGATGTAAAGTTTTCTTTCCTTGACCAAGGCTTGTTTGAGATTTAAAGGAAAAAATATATATATTATGGAACTTGTGTGTGAATGTATTTTTCTCCAGTTTCCGTGAGCAATTTTGCTGCCTTTCAATAAAACTTTTACTTATTTTGTCAGGAATCACAGCATTTTAACACTTGACTATTATCAGTAGATGGATGAAAATAATATAAAAATGTACTTATTTTTTGACAGTTTCGGGCCACGCCTCAGGATTCACTTTAAAATAAAACTCTGAGGAAACAGCTAATCTGTTCTTCACACTGACAGGATTTAAAGATGCATAATTCCACAACATATTGATCTGTAGCTGCTGCAACGTAACCGCACAAAACAAGAAATAT
This sequence comes from Eucyclogobius newberryi, assembly GCF_026437365.1. Lineage (NCBI taxonomy): Eukaryota > Metazoa > Chordata > Actinopteri > Gobiiformes > Gobiidae > Eucyclogobius > Eucyclogobius newberryi. Next base: position 11,676,777 of record NW_027316500.1, on the reverse strand, counting down.
AAAAATGAATTTGCTGTGAATTTGGCCAGCAGGTGTTTTCAAATAAATGCATATCCACTTTTTCTGGCTGCTGCCATTTTGTTTATGTCCTATGAGAAACATTCATAAGCCTTGGCCGGAATCCCAGTTTTACATTTTATTTTCAAGTTTAGCACAAAACAACTACCCGAAAGTTCATGCTCTGAGCGTTTCTGGCAAATCGTTGTCAATGTGGCGAGATCTGAATAAACATAAGAGAGGCAAGGCACTGCTCACTGGCAATATGCAAATGTGGGAATCTTAATTATATAGCAGCAGCGCGGAGGATACTTGAAAGAGAAAAATGGTGGTAACTTAAAGTTAATGGCTTGGCCCTTTGTAGCACATGCACATAGTGAATTCACTTAAAACTGACAGCACATTGGAGAGTTAAGGTCTTTAGCAGCAGCAGTCTGCACGGACACAGTTAGAGATGTGCAAGTTGGTTATCTTCTTTTGGGCATGAAGCGGTAAGTCCTCAGGAAAAGGAGAGGAAATAAGATAAGATAAGATAATCCTTTATTGTCCACACATGGGGAAATTTCATTGATACAACGCAGTAGATACAGAGGAAAAGGACAGATCACAGAATATAGGAAGTTTAAAAAACACTCTCAATAGAACTCTTATACAACTACTAAACGACTACAATAACTACTTTATATGAATGTTACTACAACTACCTTTGCCTCTAGTTATATATTTATATCACAGAGAAATGGATCAATCTTTAGATTCATTTTGATTCATGTGATTTACACGTTTCCTACTACTACTACTACTACTACTACTACTACTACTACTACTAACTACTACTAACTACTACTAACTACTGCTAACTACTAACTACTAACTACTAACTACTAACTACTAACTACTAACTACTAACTACTACTACTACTACTACTACTGATTAAATGTCCTTATAAAAAGCCTCAAAAGTACGACAGAGCCATAACAGTCATGTCTTCATAACCGCAGGCGGACCTGGGACGACGAGACACTGTCATGCCTACTGATGCATGGACCATTACCCATAATCCTCCTCTGTATACACTAACGCGCGGCTGCACTGCTGTGTCTGCCGTACCTTGGGTTTGGCTCATCATGTCCACGTCAGCGTTGGCTTCAGCATCTGGAAACACACAGCCATTTAAGTCATTCAAAATCAGCAAGAGTTCAGCGCTGGTGCCGCATTTCAATATCACCTCAAAAAAAACTTTCATTCTCTGTCTTTGGAGTAGCTTTGTCTGTGTAGCGCAGTATGAGAGCAATGGAACCACAAAGACATGCATAAATTAAGTGACGGAAAGAAGAGGAAAAAGAATGTCACTTCTAAAGCCATACATAATTGAGGGATTTCTTTGTTCCATGCGTCTGTGATAAGAGAGGTTTTTTTGTGGTCGGCGTACAGAGGGAGAGACAGAGAAAGCTGGTGGACTGGACCGAATGGAAAATTCAATTTTTCATGACAAATGACAATGAAGAAGGAGGACTCAGGCCGCGGGGCTAAAACTCATATGCTAATGGTCCGTGGAGGGACATTACCATTGGTGTCGTCCTCTTCATCACCAACTTCATCTGCACCTGAAAGACAGAAACACACATGTCCAGAGTGAAGGGAATGATAATGTAAGACAAAGAACTAGAACAAGTTGGCCAAAAGCTCGGAAGTCTCATGTGATTAGAAAACGGTTAAAAAATCCCATACTGAGAGATTGTTTTAAGGATATTTTATACTTGCAAAGGTGCTATTTTTATTACATAACTAAATAGTTCAACATTCCTGTGTTCAATTTAGCATGTTTTTTGATTTTTTGATTTGTTTTTTGTTTAAAGATGCATCTCTTGGATACACTGGGATGCTACAGTGATGTTCCTGGGTCAGAGGGGGTTTGGGGTCTTTCAACATCAGACCCATTCTCCCAGGAGACCTTTAGATTGATCAGTTCACAGTAACACCAGCCGCTCTTTAACGTAAGCCACCTGCTGATTATTTCTGCTGCTTCTGTGATGGAGCTCTTCTTCTCTTATCTGCTGCAGAGATTTCAAGCTTCTTTAGAGCTTTACTCATGGAATGTCCAGTTAATTATCTGCAACCAACTTCAACTGGCTCACACTGTACACACATTTAACTATGCAGGGACTTAAGGTCAACAAATCAGCGCATCATCACAGACTCATTATAACAACACATTTATTCACACTCAGTAAGTGTTTTATTGTTTGGGCGGTTGAATGTTTAGTATTGTGCAAACATAACACTGACTAAACTAAACTAAAGCACTTGGGTGACCTTGAGTATGGTAAAGGTGTCGATGAATGAAAGTTGATTGATAATGGCGATACCATATAGTAAACCTGATCTGATAACATTGTATTCTTAAAATGACTCTACATTGAAAATTAATAATGTATTGATTTCAACAATTTTCTTGTTTTTGTCCTAAAGTTGAATGATAACTTACATGTTAATATTATAATGTACACTGCCTGTCAATGCTCTAATATTTGGTAGGACGGCCTTTGATTACAGCTCACATTCACACATTTACTGTGGTATAGTTTCAATAAACGATGTATTTACATCCAGTGTTGCATTATTTTTCACCAGTTGATCTTGTATTGATGATGTCAGAGCGTGACCACTGCACAAAGCCTTCTCCAGCTCGTCCCAAACACTCTCACAGGTTCTGTGGTAGATTAGTTTCTGCTTCTCCTTAGATCATTTTCGCTCGATGCCATTTTTCATTGGCATCGAGCAGAAAGATCATTTTCTTTCTGCTCGATGCCAATGATTTGACCCTTCTCGAACATACTGACATATTTTCCATGACCACAGATTTTTGTCTTTCCACACGGTTGTTTCAGAAATGAGAAGCCGCTCACTGCATCAGTTGGGTTTAAATACCGTGTTGCAGCTGAAAGATCATCACCTGCAGCACTTATCCAGTAGGAGGCTAACTTTCTTTTTGGACAGACAGTGTAATAACGTAATACTACTTTCCTCTGTGGTTACAATACAATATCACCTAGATCATTTGGAAACAACGCTAGATTTGATATTCATGACACACAAAGAGAACGTTTTTGAGTTTATTCTGGGCTTTATCCTGTTATACTGTTGTCTTCATATGCCGTCTTCGCTAAACCAAATACATAAACCCTTTAAGAAGCTTAGACATGACACATACGACACAAATGTACACCAAAGTCCCTAAATCAGCCGGGCACTTTGCATTTTGAGTGGCTTGTCCTTCTAAGACAACAATACACGTTACATTTGCTTGTATGGACTCCCCGTTAAGAATCGTACCATTAAAACGACTTTCATCCATACGGCGTAGCTAACACTGCGCACTCTGCACCGTCACACACGCACGCACACACAGACACACACACAAACAGTGACATTTAGGACAAATTGAGTAAATGAAAGCCATGACACCAATAAGAGAACATGCTCGACAATGGCTATTGTGCAGCCGCTATAATTGCTTTTTTAACAAGCTGCCGAGAGAAGCCATTTTTTCATATCTATGCAATTTTGCCCCAGCACTCAGAACAATAAAAATGCCAGCCTCTATTAACTGGGAAAAAGGCCAGTTGTACTAGTGCGGCGTGTTAGTCTCAAGTAGCAGTGTCCATCAAACAGACCGCTGGTGACAAGTAGTAGATGGCAATTCTTTCTATTAATCATGAGTGGCATTTGGAGACGCATAAACGGACACGGGAGCTGAACGGAATACGGTATTGACAGAAAATGCATTTATGGGACAAATCATTCTGTCCCAAGACCATCCCTTTAACCTTTTCAATGCTCTCTCTCTAAAATCATGCGCGGCTAATCTAAAGTGATCCTAAACAACAATATATCCGATATGACCAAAGGCTGAATGCAATTTCCTCCCTCTTATTTGATCATTTGGCTCTGCACTGTTAAATGAGGCCAGTATTCAATTTGTGGCAAAGCATGCACAGGGACCATAGTGGACGTCTGTGGACATACATTTATGACGGAAAAAAGAAAAGGTTTGGATTCGATTTGACAGAAGCAGAAGAGTATAGAAAGAACCCTGCATGTGGCGACCAGCAGGTGGCAGCATGGTCACAGCGTTAATGCACACGTTTCCACGACTACTACAGTATTCAATATGAAACTGACACATTTCAGTCCAAAGTCAAAACCCCCAGACTCTGCACTGTAAAAAACATAAATGGGTGTCAGTAAAATAAGTTACTCAATAACGCATAAAGCTAAATTGTTCAAATTATTTTGTAAGTTTATTTGTCATGTGCATTTGCAAACATTTTATTCCTGTTTTGATGTTTTTCATGCGTAAGAATGAAATGTATCATGATAAATATAGCAAAATCATTCATTGTAAAGTAATGGAGCTATAACTAACTTGAGTGACCTATATTTACAATATTTTAGAACGATTTAAAGAAGACACGTATCATGTAACATTTTATAATTTTATTTGAAAATCATGTGCTCAGTAAATTCTAATATGAACGTAGAAACAAGTTTATTCATTTAATTTGTCTTTATTCGACTACTTCTTCACTCCTCATTTAAGGCAAAAAGTTAAACAGATTGATTCATGCTGAACTGTACCTGCTCTGGTTTTAGAGTGTATGGATAGTTTTCCACAATATCAACGAGAAGACTCTCTTTAAGTGCTCGTCTGGCCCAGTTTGGAGTCCTCCTCTCTCACACAAAAGACTACTATCTCATACATGTGTAGTAGATGTTTTATTTATGTCGGCTACAAATTCCTGGGTTACCGAATCACAAGGACATAAAGTATTTACAAGCTGATATTCAACCTTTTTCTCGTGTCCTAGTTGCATGACCAGAAACTTGCTACAGAGGAGTAGTAGCTAGTAGTATCTTGTTTAACAGATTCATTATTGTGTACTCTTACAACTAGTGCACACAAATACACATTTTTTTTCTTTCCTGTAAACAAATCTTCAGTATTTGTATGCATATACGCAGTACACAACGTATAATAATGCGGTTTCCAATTTATTTACAAATGATATAAATGAATCAAATTAATGTCCCAATTTATTGTTTTTATTTAATTTTAAAATGCATTTTCTGGCTCTATTTACAACAAATTTAACAGTAAAAAGTTGAAAATGCATGGAAAACTTTGGCAAGAATAATAACATAGCCTGCAGCTGGCTAAAAGATTAATGAGACTTGTGTAGTGCAAAAAGGGGTTTCAGAGACGACCAAGACCTTTTGCATGTCAGATGTGTGTTTCTAGCACTGGCAAATGAGCGATGCATGATGGGAAGCCTCTGTTAAAAGCTGACATCTTGTGGAGATAGCCCAGCATCTGTCCCCATGCGTTATTATTAATCTGATGCCGTCTCTCAGCAAACCTGTCCTGTTTAGCTTGGGTCAGTCCCAGAAGCTGATGCCAAGCCCGAAACCCCCTTCATCCAAGACATCGATTCTTGGCTTCAAACATGCAGGTTTTTACAGCGCCCTGTGACATCTCCTAATCTTTGTACGACCAGTCTGATGTGAAATAATGGACTGTACAGGGAAGGCTGCCAGCTCAGGTGTGTTCTGCTCCACGCTGCTCGGTTTCTCCCATTTCTTTCCACACACTCCTCAAACGTGGAGACATTTTTTAGAGTGCGTAGCTGGGAGCGCTGTATCTCGACACCGCGCTCGTGTTTCATCTGGATTACATCACACTACACATGTGTCATCTTGTAGCTAATCTGACTTTGTTCAAATACGAAATAAGATTAGATGTATTTGAGGAAGAGTTTTGGTGAAATATTTGCGAGGGCTTGTGTCTCTGATTTGGTAAAAATAAATGGTTAAAACAAATTATGTGTTCCTTCTTGGCGGATCAATGGGAACATAAATTCAATGCATAATTCAGGTTATTGCGTTGCCTTTCTGACAGGTCAACAATATCACCAGTGGCCATATCCAGCAGTGGTTCACCAACATCAATGCCTGGTATGACTGAGTACATGTGCAACTCGGCTAGATATTTAACTAAAAAGGAGGCGGCAACTACCTTCAATCATTTTTTGCCATTTTTTGTAATTTGGTTACCATAAAACTACATTAAAAGATAACGTAATTAAGATGTCACAGTGGAAAATGTTAGTGCTACAATTATTGTGAGAAGAAATATCACAATTTTACAATAATTCAAGACCAAACAACTGTGTAATCCTTAATTTGCTTTCTTTCATAAGTCTAGCTTTATGAAATAAATGTAAAAATAATGATATTGCAACATAAACAGCTGGATAAAAAGTACTTAACATGTAGTTTGACTTTTTTGGAACAGAAATTGAACCGAAATGCTGCCTACTATTCGCACATTTATTTTTAGTTCTTACGACTATATTGTGACCTCAATAATCACGTTTATTGATTCATCTTGACATCCTTTTTAACAGATTACCAATCACTTAAAAAAAAAAGATGAAAGAGGTATGTCAAATACTTTAAAATCTGTTCTACAATTAAAATGACTAGATGAACTGATCTCATTTCCGTGCTACTGTGTGAACACCACATTTAGTTGGAACATAAACATGCTCTAGCATCAGAGAAATGACCTGTGTTCTCTGTACTTTCTCTGTAACTACAAAACAACACACAGAAAGCTTTAACGAGACCGAGGGAAGTGAGAGAACTGTCCACCTCTGAAACGCAGACACAGTGACGGATCGACACTTACACTCCACTGATTCAACGCCATGTAATAGTCCTAGTAGGTGACCTGATTTGGAGAGACATGTCGGTTTGTCAAGAAAAATGGCGTTACACATACTTTTCTTCGACAATCACAGTAGTTGGCTCTGGCTCTGACTGAATAATATCAAAACTAAACGCGGAATTTTGCCCTGAAAATGCGACAAAAAAGTAGAACACCAAAATGCCAACAACTGCCTTTCAAAATTTGCCATTTCACCTATTTTTTTGCACCTTTTTTACCATCAATACCACTATTACCGTCACGACTCCGAGATTCAAGAGCTTCTGCATCTACAACTGTTTAAATGCGTACTTTGAACTCAGGAATCAAATTCTCGTGTTTCTTTTCTTTTCTTTGCTTGTATTATTTCCCGTGCGCTCTGATATCTGACGTCTGAGTGATTAATCCGCTCTCCGTTGCACAGACCTAACCTTTAAAATACAGCCATAGCTACAAAATCATTTCACTGGCTTCCTGAGAGAGAGGTTGTCTCAAGGACTGACTGTTCCCATGCTGTAAAGCTGTGCCAAGGCCTTTTGTCAATGGATTACTTACTATTAAGCTGGCGGGTCTGATAAATTAGGATTTATAAAGATTATTACAAAATACTTATGCCCTGCTAATGCTGCTGATTGAATTTGTGAATCATATTGAATTACTGCAAAGGATTACTGGAAGGTACTGTACATCCAAAAAGCCAGGGAGAACTTGTTGGTTGGTTTCAGGGCCATAACATATTATCATATTCATAAGTGCAAGTGCAATGCATTTTTCACATTTCTGTATTGCTTATTTTGTGGTGTATTGTACTAAATTAACCGAAACGGCTCACAACGCCCGCAAGAAGTTGCATTAGTTGCTAAGCTACTGCTATTATTTCCCACTATTTATCGCCCAAATCTCATTCTTTGTCTCTTTCCCACGTCTTTTATTACAGTTAGTAGAGTGGCTGTCCAGATTATTAATGCATGTATATATCATTCAGACATTATTCCCGTTGAAAGTTCTGATTTCTATTTTGCCCTTTTATTGACGGAATAATTAGTTTCTCTCAAATACTATGGGATAGAAATCACGCAGTGCATCAGGTCCAGCCACACAGTCCGAGTCAGAAAAGCATGTCTCTGCTGAAAACAACCATGACCGCTATCTTTAAAAATGCCCTACAACCTTAAGGCTCTGAGACAAATGGATGGTGTACCATTTTAATTGCCTACCAACAGCCTCCAGTGTAAGAATCTAATTATCTTCGGTCCATCGTATCAGAGAGGCCTATAATTGTTTCAATATTACACATCCAAAGGGGCTGAAACTGCAGAATGTCAGATAATGGCTTCTTAAACAAGTTTACCTCCAAGAAAACATTCTTTAAGAAACATGGCTTCATCTTGTATTCATTTCCCCATAGAACTGCTGAGATTAGGTGACCTGCTGTTGAGTGGTTAAGAAAAATCTATACTCAAGTAAAAGAATACTTGCCTCAAGCCAGGGAAGTCAAATAATGATTAAGATAACAGAGAGAAAAAATGGTAAAACTAGTAAAACAACAATTATTATTACGATGCTAGTGGTAAAAGAAGTAAAATTAGAACATGGAGTATAAAATATATGATAAAACACATTGTACTGTTGATGGCAAAAAATGAAATGGATGATAGAAACCTCACTAATGATCAAAGACTGGACTGACAAAGTAACAAACATTAGAAAAACTGAAAAAAATCCATTCAGACTTGAAAATGGACAAACTTAGACTTTTGACAAAGTGGAACTTTTATTTGAATTTGAATGTGCCTTGGAATGTTTTGTGCTACTCGTGTTCTTTTGATTTAGCGTTCTGCTCTGTTCTGTGTTTTACGTTCAATGATCTAATTATAAAAAACAGGCTGCAAATTGACAACAAATTTGAAATGTTTAATTATAATCTTGCAAAAAAAAGATAAAATGTATGATCTATTTACTTTGTGTGTACTTTAACCTCTACTGCAGTGTGTTTTGATTGCTAAGATATTATATTTTGTCAATATTGCCCACCCCCAATATTACTTAATACAGAACTTATTGTATAACTAAAGGTCCTGTAGTTCTAAACCTCCGCCTCATAATGTGGTGGTCAGTTATCCACAGTCTCGCGGGGAAGTAACTTACCACCAGTCAAATGTGGTACAGTAATAATAATAATACTATTTGGATAGAAAACCACGTACCCCTGTTGGCTTCCTCCTCCTCCTCCTCCTCCTCCTCCTCCTCCTCCTCCTTGGCTGTGGAAGTGGGCGATGGTGGTGTGGTGTCTGTAAACAGGGAACAAAAACCACAAAGTAGTATTTTAGTGTTAACGAATGACATCTTTGAATCTGGAATGTGTATATATATGTTTTTAAAAAGTGTTTAGTGGTACATAAAATAATACTTTGAGTTAAAAAACCTAAACAAAAACAGTAAAACAGCATAGTAGCCAGAACACAAAGAACATACTGTAAAAAGTGTAACATTAAAATACTGTTGGAGTAAAAAGTAAAAAAATAAAAAATGGCACATTCTTTTTTTACTTCTACATTTAAGTTCTGTCAAATACTTAAGGGACACTGTGTAACTTTTCATGTAGAGAGGTTTGCAATGAGATGTCGTAGCTTTGCCAGGGATGTTCCACAGTATGGCATTAAACATATGTATCACCATGGAGACGCTCACTGGAAGAATGTAAGTTTTTCAAGGTATTTCTGCGCAAGGAAAACTTCTGTAATTGAATATTTGCAAGATCATGCCACACTCGGGAACATTCTAGGCCTTTTCTTTAATCTACAAGACAAACATTTTGAAATTCACTGTCATCTTGGAGAATAACCGCACAGAAGGCTCTTACAGTTTTGTTTTATACCTGTCTGACTAAACCAGTGAAGCGGGATGCAGGGGAAGAATGTGAGCCTTTGAGGCCGTCCTGGGACAATAGTCCTATTTCATGTGTGAGCAGGTGACATTGGGAGGTCTGAATGGGGTCCAGACTGATTCAGAGTCAAGCTGATGGAACACAATCAAAGGCTGCCCGTTGGAGAAAGGACACTATTAAACTGAGCCAAGCTGGTACCACCATGACAGTGACAAAGACTTGGCCTGTTTAAGTCTGGTGCTCAAATTGAGATGTAGGCCTTTTTTTTTGTCTGTTAATTCTGTGCTTAAAATTTGCCACCCTAATATATTCTTGGTGTAAGAGAAGTATTGACAAAGACTTAGATTTAAAGCTACAGCCCAGGATTTTGTGTTGGTCGTACGCAGTTTAGTTCTTTCAACCATGGAATAAAGTTAATAATCATTAAGCACATTTCTGTTGTTGTGTTTTGTTTCAATTATGCATATTTAGTCCCAGGTTGTCACATTTATTGAGAATTAGATAGTGATTGATACTGAAACTAGAAAGAATGGTCTCGATCTTTATCAGAACAAATATCAGACCACATGACAACAATAATTAAACTACTATTATTTTGTGTCAAAAGCTATATTCTATTGTCTAAAAAAGGAGAACGTATCAAGGCTTTTCCTTCGTATCAACATTGAGTTTGACATTTTAATATTATAACTACACAACAGGCATCGCCAGCACTTTAACATTATGTGGTGGTGCTCCTTCATGTTTTTAAAGTCCCCACACCTTCACCAGACTCAGACCTTCATTATGCAGCTAACTCTCTTCACTGCAATAAAGGCGCTGTATCTGATTTTTCACAGTTTTAAAAGGTGAAACGCAGAACTACCGGTAGTTCATTTTAAACTCTTTGCAAACGTTCTCGTGTATTTCACACACGCTAACACACATTAGCATACTAACATTGCATTTCCTTCTTCGCGGAGATTGAAATACTTTATAATTTTCTGCCAAATAGCTGCTTTTACAATACATCTGTACCGTGGCAACAGATTTACTTGGGTACAGGCCCTTTAACACCTCACTCAAACTGCTTTACTTCTCCGTGTGCCACTAGAATGAATGCTTGTGCAACCTTATTTTAATTTTTCATGATTCAAAAATTACCATTACTGCCATTAATTGTATTTATAAAACCCAAATGGTCTGGGCAACATTATAGAATCTTTGTAACATATCACATTTTGATTTAGTCCAAGTATTTTCAATGTTTTAGTCCTTATATAGCAATGTTAGCCTTGATTTAGTCCTCTTATGCTATTTAAAGATAGTACTTGGAAATCTAAACATCACTCACAAGAACAGAACAGGCTCGTAGACGTTGATGGAGGCCTTTATGACTCCACCATTACGCTCACATTGTTTCACTCGGTGGGATCAGATTTTACAGTGCACTTATGAAGCAGCCCCTCTTTTATGTCGGCCCAAAATTGAATCTCATTGAAAACACAGATGCGGGTAATTGGCAAATCATGGGGTGACTTTGATACAAAAAAAAAAACGAAAGCATTTTGATAGAGCCCGCGTCCTATATCAGTACAGTAATCAGAGCACTTTCTTCAGCAGAGGCAGAGTAAAACTAACATTGATTGGGGTTTATTTGGTTGCACATGTACAATGGAGTCTTTGAGAAGATGAGAATGAGACGCGGGCCAAATCCACTCAGCAAACACAATCATGAGGATAGGGCCATAAGCTGTTTTCACTTCACATTTAGCCTCACAATTTAAACAGCGGTCATCTGCCAAATCAAACAGCCCAAACCGCTATAGACTGTTGTACAAGACTAAACGTATAACAGTAGTTCATGGTATTCTTTCCCTTTGGGCCTTTACTTCTACGATTTGCATACAATTTCATCCGGCCTCATGGTACTCTATCCTCTACCTTTAAACTGTCATGATTTTGCCGCAATGGGAAAATAGAAAATGTGTTATGTAAAGCACAAATCTAGATAGTTGACTTCTAAATGACATACATAGAAGTATTCTCTAAACATATGCCCTGAGGAAGAATAATGGAAAAGAAAATAAGTGCCAGTATCAAACTGTCAACACTTTGGTCACTGGGTCAACTCAACCAAATGCTCTATTGTAACCCTGAGTTAGTGTTGTCACGGAATTAACATTTTATAATATTTTTTAAAACAAAGGAAAGTGCATGAAGCTTGATACTCTATATACTGATAATAAATAATATATTTTTTAAATAGCTTGCAATTTTGACAACTAAATAAACTAAACACAGACTGATTGTGAAGTGTGTCGAGCCTCAGTGACGATTGTTTATGTATTATGTGTTCCATATGTATTTAGTTTTTCCCCTGTGTTAATGCTAATGACGGCTCCAATCCAAATTTCTTCATCGGAGAATATTCATGAAGAAGTCTGAAAGCGAGATACTATTTTAATTTTTTTTACAACCCTACCCTGAGTAAAGTATTTAGTCCATACAGTCTAATATAGTACTACCGGTAATATCAATTTGAATATGACAAAGAGTGTACTTTGCCCTTAGTAAAATCTGTATAAATACAAAGCATGTTTTATAATATGCACCAAATCTGAATAATACACTTTACTGTATGCATTCCACAAAAAAGTACTTTACTGTTCCACACAATACCAGTCTGTCCGCTGAATACATCTCGAATAAAAAGCAGTCTCCCAAATGGCCTTTCGTGCTTTTGCTTATGCAGGACATGAGTGCACAGCCTGATGTCAATAGTTGATGTTGATAAGCAGTATCAGGGAGTCTCAGGCCATGTGCCAAGATGGTGCAGTGATAAAGGCATTATGTGCTGACAGTTGTGTTTGTGCCGCGGTATAAGAGATGCTGCATGGCTGATTCTTAAGCAGGCCTGCAGCTATTGTGGCCCAAAAGCAATAGAACAAAATGGCGTTGGGAATAAGCTCATGTACCCTTTCTGGCCTTTTTCTTACATACACCTGCACGCAATTTTAAAGGTCCCACGGTGAGCTAAAAACCTGTTATACACTTTCTCCCTTATCAAAGACACATCTGGAGTTGTTTTGTTACATTCACATATATAATCTATAGGCGGTTTCCCTCTTTAGCGCTCAAAACAAAAGAAAATCCACTATCTTAAGTCATGGGCTCTCCAGAACGTTCTCCTCAGTGTTTTTAAAGTCCATACACCTTAATTTAACATGTTCTGGTCATTTCAGCCCTCAAATTCCTTATACTAACAAAACGGTCATAAATAAGCTTTTTATTTTTTTAATATATATAAAGTTGAAAAGAAAAACACAAAAAACCGAAAGCGAGCAAAGAGAGAAGAATATTGTCCAATGTAACTATCCCATTTGGTCCAAAGTCTGTCACATGTGTCAATTTTCTAAGTCAGAATGTGTTTTTTTCCTTTTACAAAATGTTAATTATAATGTGGTCTAGTCCTTGATTATTAGTTCAATTTGTGTCATCCATTTTTGTGTAATGGCAGGAATATTTTGGCCCAAATACAAAATTCTGTCAAGTCAAGAGTCAAATCAAAAACAATCAGTGCTTTGTTAATCTCAGTCCAATATTTATAACCAGTTCCAAAATAACATCTTGTTTTTAAGCTTGATGTTCTCTTATTTGGAAACGATGATTTATGATGTAATATTTCTTATACATACTTTAATTTATTAAACACGCGTTGCTGTTCAAAACACCTTAAAAAGTCTGAATAATATCCGTGATTCGTGTAAATGTCAAATCCACAATCATTATTACAGGTGTACCTAATAATATGACCGGTGCATGAACGAGCTTTGGAAATAGAATTCTCTTGACATCAAGCCTGTCATCTGAATAAATAAACGCTCAGGTTGATCTGCCTCCAGTCAAATGCAGTAAATCCTGGCATGTCGGGAGCTGCTCACTCTGCCTGTGTGTACTCTGACGCAGGTGTAAAGGTGAAAAGGAACCATGAAATCCTCTGTCACTCACCATCCTTCTGCTGCTCCTCTGGAACTTCCACGTCGTTATCTGTAGAGAAAGAAAAACAGGTCATATTAAGCTTAATTAATTACAAATTCTATTACACGTGTGGAAAATAGTACTCTTGATTGAATGACGATGGAACCAAAACATAAATACAGTAAACAACCGTCATAGAGAAACACAGATGCTCTGTGGTCTTTAGAAGTGTCCCTGAAACTGAAAGTAGCTGGTGTTTAGACTGAAGTCAAGTAGTTTGCAAATGTGTTCAGGTGTCAGCTTGGTCCTATCCAGTAAGGTCACCGCTGCCACAGAGGGATGCACTGCCGGGATGCACAGACAGTACAGGAAGAGCCAGAGTCGGCTCTACCTCCTGAGGAGACTCAGGTCTTCAGGAGTGACAGGGCCACTCCTGAAGACCTTCTACGACTCTGTGGTGGCATCAGCCCTCCTGTATGGTGTGGCCTGCTGGAGCAGCAGCATCACAGAGAGGGAGAGGAAGAAGCTGGACAGAGTCATCAAGAAGTCCAGCTCCGTCCTGGGCTGTGCTCTGGACTCGGTGCAGGAGGTGGGGGACAGGAGGGTCCTGGCTAGATTCACATCAATGCTGGACCATGAGTGTCGCCCCCTGCAGGACACTCTGTCCGCTCTGGAGAGCAGCTTCAGTGAGAGACTGATCCACCCTTGCTGTGTGAAGTAGAGGTGTCACAGGTCTTTCCTTCCTGCTGCTGTCAGACTCAACAATAAACACTGTTAGGCCTGAACATGTGTCAATCATCGTCACAATCATGTGCAATGCTGTCATAATTATGTGCAATACTGTGACATAATGTCAATCCTCCCTGGTACAATTTCTCTGTCCATATAACCTGTTAATAAGAGTGTTATTATTAAGGTTATAAGAGTTATTTCTAAGTTATCTGTTTATTATTATACTTCTGGGCCTGATCTGTGTTTCTGTGCCTAATCTGTGTTACATCGCTGAAATGTCCCCATTGTGGGACAAATAAAGGTTATCTTAGGTGAGCAGTCACATCATACAAAACCATTAGATCATCAGTACATTTGGAGATATTTCACTGTATCCACACATTTCAGAGTGTTTTCCACATGATATTCTGTGTTCCACACCAATGGTGCCAAGATTGTTGTTAAATGCTTAGCCACACAGCTCTATTGGAATCGGTGCTGCACACAATGGGTCTAAGTGGAACAGCCATAAATGGTTGGAATAGCTTCCCTAGGAGAGGCCCGTCTATAACCTCCTACTTGTCAAGCTTCTGTAAACAGTCACCTTCTTCTTGTAGCCATTGGTAGGGTCACTTGTCAAATGTTCATACAGTATGTGGTCATGTCCTCTAGGAGGCGGGTGACTTGGCTTCATAATCATCTGTGTTGAGGATCACAGTGCAGCGCCCCTTGTCTGCTGGTAGAATGTAGACTGTGATCCTTTTGTAGTGCTGAGAGTGCCTCCCTCTCTTCAGGGGTAATGTTTGAAGGGGCGGTGTAGTACTCTAGTAGCTGTGGTGCGTAACTACAGGTATGCAGCCTCCGATTCTGTCATTTTGTTGATAGAATCTGCCTAATGGCTGTGTCTGTGATATAGCATATGCATTGTATATGTATAATATGAATGCATTCATTATGGCAAATTTGATGTTGTTATACTAATATAATTGCAAATTAGCAAATTGCAAAAGTTCACCACATGTACTCTTCTATAGAGTTAACTTGAAAGAAAACAATATAAATTAAGGTATCTACCTCCTTTAGAGCATCTGTCCCACCCGCCCAAACCACACTCACTTCCCCAGCAGATGTCCTTGGATCTAGTTATTATATAGAATAATAGCATGTGTATGTCGAGAGAGAGAGAGGAGGGAGTCGGAGCCAATTCAAAAGACATTCCTTTTCAATTAAAGTTATTCTGGTCAATGATGTAAAACTCCTATTTTCCTAAATGACTGGGACTGAAGGCTCGAGTGGACCACAGTGCTAAAGAAAAAAGCCCTTTGTTTGATTTGTGCGTCTTTTATCTGGGAGGCTTTGGTGGCCGACAGAGGGACTGTGCTGTTTCAGGTGTATGAGTAGAGGCACTGTGGGAGATGAGATGGCTTTGGCTCAATAGTGAAAGGCAGTGGTGGTTGTGGATGATTAAAGCAATGACCACAACAATAGGAGCGCATAAAATAATATTACTGTGAGGAAATGGAAACAGAAATGATCAGATTATGCCTCATAGATTATGCCTTATTCATCCATATGGCATTATATAACCAACATTGTCACGCAACATTGTTTTAGTGCTCAGACTTTAATAGAAATGTAGACAAGGTCCTGTCCTTGTCCTTGTTTAATGCTGGTCTAGTCCAGTTTTAGTCCCAATTTTGATGTGGTCAATGTGTAAATGTTGACACTGTATATAGCACAGCTCTTACTATTGAGTATCTACTATTTTGTATTTACCATTTCTTACTATTGAGTAGCTAATGTTTTGTAGTTATCATTTCTCCCAAAATATTGTAGCACATCTCTTTTACTTTCAGATAACCCTTTTAGATCATTTCTAAGATTATCTATTTAACAGTTTTAACTATGGACCACCTTTGTGTCTGAAATAGTGAATAATAACAATATGGGAAAGGTGTAACTTTTTCATCGCTCCCAAAAGGACAGAACGTCTTCAGTAAATATGCCAAGTGTTACAGTTTTAACAATAGCGTAACCCTGAAATCTCCAGTGCATAGCCTGGGGTCATAACACCACTATTTCACTATAAACATCCGCGCACAGGCCAGGCATGCGAGTCTACTGTAAGCATTGCATTGTGGTTAGCGAGCGCGGTTAGCGGGCGTTTGTGTTGATGAAAGGCTGTTGTCATCGGCTCTGTGGAAGTGTAAGCGTCAGAGCTCCCGGGGGATTCAGCGACAGGCTTTTCTTTTGTACAACACTGAATCAAAGGGTACAGTGCATTAATCTAACCCTTCTCCGCCGAGACTAAGGACAGTGTGCAACAACGGAGCCCAGGTGGAAACATGGACAGCTACATGTTATGGCATTATTACTAATGCATGGGTCTGATACTGGACAGAAAATCCCCCAAAAACAATCATTATTCAGGGATTAATTAGGATTGAAACTAGTTAATCGTTTGACCAAGTACCGTATTTTCCGGACTATAAATCGCACCTTTTTTTTATAGTTTTGGCCGGGGTGCGACTTATATTTATATTTATACTTATATACTTATACACTTATACTCAGGAGCGACTTGTATGTGATATTATTTGTTATTTTCACACTTGCAACCACATTTCATTCTCCAGTGCAACTTATAGATGTTTTTTTCTTCTCTATTATGCATTTTTTAGCTGGTGTGACTTCAATTCAATTCAATTTATTTTTGTAACGCCCAAAATCACAACGGTTGCCTCTGAGGGCGACAGTGAAAAACTAATCAAGCAATATCTGTGGGGGCGAGGGACCTTCTCGGCCAGGAAAAACTACAAAGAAACCTGGAGGAGTTTCACAGTAAAGGAGAGATCTGACTCCATCAGACGGACACGAGCGAGACAGTGGAGCTCGAGCCACTCAGGAGGAGAACCAGCTCTTGAGGAGGAGAACCAGCTCTTGAGGAGGAGATCCAGCTCTTGAGGAGGAGATCCAGCTCTTGAGAAGGAGAACCAGCTCTTGAGGAGGAGAACCAGCTCTTGAGGAGGAGATCCAGCTCTTGAGGAGGAGAACCAGCTCTTGAGGAGGAGAACCAGCTCTTGAGGAGGAGAACCAGCTCTTGAGGAGGAGAACCAGCTCTTGAGGAGGAGATCCAGCTCTTGAGGAGGAGATCCAGCTCTTGAGGAGGAGATCCAGCTCTTGAGGAGGAGATCCAGCTCTTGAGAAGGAGAACCAGCTCTTGAGGAGGAGAACCAGCTCTTGAGGAGGAGAACCAGCTCTTGAGGAGGAGAACCAGCTCTTGAGGAGGAGATCCAGCTCTTGAGGAGATCCAGCTCTTGAGGAGGAGAACCAGCTCTTGAGGAGGAGATCCAGCTCTTGAGGAGATCCAGCTCTTGAGGAGATCCAGCTCTTGAGGAGGAGATCCAGCTCTTGAGGAGGAGATCCAGCTCTTGAGGAGGAGATCCAGCTCTTGAGGAGGAGATCCAGCTCTTGAGGAGGAGATCCAGCTCTTGAGGAGATCCAGCTCTTGAGGAGATCCAGCTCTTGAGGAGATCCAGCTCTTGAGGAGATCCAGCTCTTGAGGAGGAGATCCAGCTCTTGAGGAGGAGATCCAGCTCTTGAGGAGGAGATCCAGCTCTTGAGGAGGAGAACCAGCTCTTGAGGAGGAGAACCAGCTCTTGAGGAGGAGAACCAGCTCTTGAGGAGGAGAACCAGCTCTTGAGGAGGAGAACCAGCTCTTGAGGAGGAGAACCAGCTCTTGAGGAGGAGAACCAGCTCTTGAGGAGGAGAACCAGCTCTTGAGGAGGAGAACCAGCTCTTGAGGAGGAGAACCAGCTCTTGAGGAGGAGAAACAGCTCTTGAGCTTGATTTATAGTCCAGAAAAAAAGGTATCAATAAAACTAGATCTTTCCTCAGTAGTTTTAGAATGATCTTGTACACAATTAGTAAGAAAATGTCAGGCTATTGTTTTAAAGAGAGTATTTTTCATTCGAAAAATGAAAAGAAAACATATTTTGGTGTAAACAACCAAAATAATACTTTGTTTTCATAGCAGATGAGAAAACAAATAGCATAATATGTTTGAATGTATCCATAAGAGGCTAAGCTTTTGGAATGTAGTGTTTTAGTTAAAACAAATTAAGTGCACAATGGAACCACCTGTTTGTCTCCCTGGATATATTTAGAAAATGATGCATTCTGACTGTGAGGTTGTCTCTCCACAGAGCTGACCTGTAACTTGGACTGGTGCACCTGCCTGTCTCCATGGCAAAAGATACATTTATTTAATGTGCAGAAACAACAGCTCCCAAGCAGGTAGCAAACCTTCCCCCAGAAAAGTTGTATTTGCCACTATATACAGTATCAACTCATTAGTTGGTTTTCTGAATAATAACAGACCGCTCTGGTTATATACACAAACTGGAATCCTGCCGACAGTTTCTTGCGCACATAAATATTATTTATGTTACATATGTTGTGTTTATAAAAAGCCTGTATAAAGAAAAACAATCTGAATTTAACTCGTCAGAGACAATTGGATTGAACTGATAGAAGTGTGCGGATTGAAACACACATTCAATTAAGGCTAAAACCAAAACTAGTAAAAATAGTACACACAGGGAACATTAACAGGAAATTAATGTGCACGATAAAGCTCTTAGAAAGGTTTTTCACATCTACACTTGATTTGAAAAAGGTGATATAATACTGTATTTAAAGAGGGCAAGAAGAAAGAAGAAAAACACGTCCGGAATGCTCTCTCAGCCTGTGGTTACCCCACTTGGGCTCTCAACAGAGTGAAGAGAACCAAGAACCAGGACAAAAGGGAAACTGAACAGAGAAGGAAGAGTGTTTCTATCCCTTATGTCTTGGGACTGTCGGAAAAACTGCAGAGAATTTTTAGACAAGATGTTTTCTACAAGGCTGTGGCTGAAGAGCCGCGGCGCCTAACCTTAACCCTAACCCTTAACCCGAACCCTTAACCCTAACCCTAACCCTTAACCCGAACCCTTAACCCTAACCCTTAACCCTAACCCTTAACCCTTAACCCTAACCCTTAACCCTAACCCTTAACCCTAACCCTTAACCCTAACCCTTAACCCTAACCCTTAACCCTAACCCTTAACCCTAACCTTAACCCTAACCCTAACCTTATCCCTAACCCTAACCTTAACCTTAACCTTAACCTTAACCCTAACCTTAACCCTAACCTTATCCCTAACCTTATCCCTAACCTTAACCCTAACCTTAACCCTGACCTTAACCCTGCGCGGTCTAAAACGGCGCTAAAACGCAGTCAAATAGCGGCGCAGTTTCAGGAGCCGCGGCGTGCGGCCGGCACAAAAATAACATGGCAGTTTCGGCTGCGCGCCGCAGATCTGCAGACACTCCCTTTCTACAATGGAACACTCCTGGACGAATGAGGGATTACACCAATGTATTTAAAGAAGGCATATTATGCTTTCCCCAAAGTATTTGGCATTAAACTATAACATATGTAGACAAATATTTAAAATTGTATTAGTTGTAAACTGCACCATTGATCTAAAGCTTAATAAATCAAACATCCATTTATTTTTTGTTCAAAACTGCAGAACTGATTGGCCATATCTCTTTATAGCGATATTTCTCAGAGGTAAGCAGCAGATTTTAATGTATGTGTTTTTATTTTAATTATTGTGTGATCCAAATAGATGGACAATATTTCTGGTCCCTGATCAGAGATAGGGCTTTCTTTAGTTCACATACACAGTACTGGTAAAGGATTACAATACATTTGTTCAGTTTGGTGAGTGCAAAAACACATTCAAATGCTGTAAAAAAAACATTTTAAATATCCTTGTGGGATTGGAATCCAAAAGTCATATTTTAGTCGTTTAAGGTTCTTTTGAAAAAATAAACTTGAATTAATTAGTACAATTTCATGTTTGTGTTCATTATTATGTATCATGTAATTTTAACATAGTGTCTTCCTGATCATACAGTAGATATAGATCCATAATTTTGAAAACCAATAACGTATAACAATAATTTTACAATCTCTTTTTCATGCAGGGATTAAGAGGTTGAATTACTGTACTAAAAATAATAAAGCCTGTTCAAATAAATCCTATCTTTTTAATATCCCTTTTTAACTGAGATTCGTCCGATGACGTATTTGCTGATTCCTCTCACCTTAAGTACTGGCCTGTGGTTTGGGATTGTAAAATGCACTGGTGCATGTCACTGCAGCTGCCACATCCCCCTCCATCTACTGTCTTCTATTTACACACCATGTTCTCACGATGTCACACATGAAAGTGAATCCTTGTATGATCCAAAGCCGAATGAGAGACTGCTGATCACATGACTAACGCACCATGTCCTGCTCGCATCCCGGTCTCGAGGGATCGCAAGCACCAAACAGACACGGACTTCATTTTCACCCCTCGCATGCTTCTCGTAGCCTTTTATATCCTCAGCGTACAAATTATATGTGTGATACTAGGATGCACGTACGCCGCATTAGGGTGGTCTGGGAGGCCTGTGATATGGACAGAAGTTTATAAAGAGCTGTGTATATAATGTCACGGAAAGGAAGCGGTTGGCGCTTGCATTGCACTGTATAATCAGAGTATCCAATGGTAGCTCTTTTCAAGCAAAGTGGTAAAATAATCATTAAACACTATTTAGCGAGAAGCCATTATGGGAATGTGAAGAATAATCCACATACATTGACATATATGATGGTTCCTAAATGCTGATACGGTTTATATTATTGAGTTATACGATTTCATGAGGTTCACACCATCATAACTCTGTGCTGTATTTCAATGTTTGAGTGATGTTGTATTTGTGGCTGGAGAGCTCCGATAATGCCCGTTTTCATTATTATTCCAAAAGTTAAAATTCTTGGTCATGCAAATAGGGTTCAAACATGTCATATAACCTTTTTTTCCAACAATAAAAGCAAGTAAATGGAAATCTTCTGCTTGCTACAGGAGAATACCACTATGAAGAGGCGGAGCTTATCAGTGCTGCAGTCATTGAACCTGTTTCTATTATTGAGCCGTTTTAGATCAATATTGCAATTTACAATGAACAAAATGCAAAGCAAAGATCTATGTACAATATGTGATACTAAATACTCCTCAAAAATACATAATTTTTCAAATCCAAGTAATTTGTTAGCTTCTGTTGTGAAAATGTGCATAGTTTTTAGAATGATGATTTGGTATACTGCGTAGCCTTCTATTCTTAATGTACCAACTCGCATACAGTATGTAAAAGACCCATTGGTTTTGTATCACAACCTGTCCACATTTTTGGTAAGATCATCATATTTGTCAAATTTAAGAGCTAACATTATATAAAAATACACCTTTAAAAAGTCTATAAGTCCATAAGTCAAACCCTCATACTGAACTTCAGCGTGTGCAGTTCGTATGACAGTGTTTGTGCTTTTATGAGTGTGAAGTGTCTTTTCACAAACAAAGTCAATTGGAAAAAGGGGAAACAGTTCGTAGGCTGCTGATCTGTGGACTCAGTTAATATTGTCAGGACTGAGATGGAGCCTGCAGCTTGTGGGCAGCCACCCGCATCATATTAGCCCAGGAGTTGTACCCAGAATCAATTCCAACATGCTTTCACTCCCCTCAACCACAGCTGCCTCGCTGCCTTCCTGCTCGCAAATAATACGTGCCAAGGAAAGCATGTGGTCAATCAAAATCTATGATCCAATCTGAATACCTAATAGGAGCATGGCGTATGATTAATTGCATTGATTAAGCTCTTGGAGTATTAATATGGTTTATCCACACGTTTTTCTTTTTCAAATGCGACCACAGACTGGAGAAGAAGTGAACAGAATCATTCACTGGCTCGGTGACTCAAGTGGAAGGTAGGATTAGCTACAATTGATATCCATTGAATCAATCAATCAATCAATCAATCAATCAATCAACCAACCAACCAACCAACATCTATATCTACATCCATCCATCTATCCCTCTCTCTATCCATCCATCTCTATATATATATAAATATGTAAAGAGAGAGAGTGTCACTAACTGAAGATTTTGAAACAAACAACAATCATAAAATCAGTCATGTCGGCCTAGATAAGGGCCAATTGAGACAGCTAGCTTGAAATGTAATATATTCTGTTCATTTATAGCTATCTTTATTAAAAGTGTTACACGTTGTGAATCATTGGCGTTATATGGAGACTATACTTGGCAATATCCATTCCACATTTATTAATCAAAAAGAGCATTTTTCAAATTTACCAGACACACGCATGACTTAGGAAATGAGAGGAGACGAGAGATGAAGATATCCTTACATTAAGTATTAGTACAAATAAATCCATAACCTTTTCCTGAGAGGCAAATACTTCTGACACATTAAACGAGGGGCAATTAAACGAACTTTAATCGAGATCCGATCCATTCTTTTCTTCCCATTAATGATATAAATGCATTGCCCCCCCGACTGTTTTGTGTTAAATGACAATGATTAAAGGTCTGCAGCGTTGATATTAGGGAAATTAATATCGAGAGTCTTTTTTAGTTTAAATTGTGACAAATCAACACAATGACAAAAGTAATGTTTGTCATATCTTCCAGCCCTGCACCATTAAAAACAATACTCTGCATTTTTGTGGCCACATATTATGATAATGTACATATTTATATGTACACACAATTTGTATAGTAATATTTCTCCACCTGACTTGACTTGTAGCTCCATAAACTCCTACTGCACACATTCATTTTTCATAACACTCTTTTAACATCTAGGATCTGCATACAGAACTCCCCTCGTATTATATTGCTTTATGTTTGTTATTGCAAATGCACTATAATGCAGCACGCTGGCCTCTTAGTGAATTCTGGGTGTGTAACAGCACCTCAGAGAAACATGCAGTTTGTGGCTGTGGCGCATAATGAATTGGTCATTATATCACAGCTTATGATCGCAGTTAGTGAAGGGACAGTGCATGGTACAAGAGAAGCAGCCTGTTTCCTGATTGTTGTGGACTCTTTTCTACATGAGCGCTACAACTGAGCATGTTTGGAGGTTGTTTATTTTTACATGTATAAAGTGATATTTCTGCACCTTTATTCAACTTATTTTAACACATTTCTATCGCCCATGCATATTTCTAAATATACTGTACAACATAGTTCCCATTCTAAGGCAGCTACAAATTGCATCCAGCCCGGGTTCTAAAAACACTTACTGCACAGAAGTCATGAGTAGAAAATAAAAACAGGATTTTCCATCCATTTGGTCCCAAGTCATTCAAATTTACAACATTCCATTCTATATGTCTTTCTTGTGTCAGTGAGCATTTGCCCTTAAACTTGAAAAGATTAAAGTTTCATTTCAGCTCTGTGGTTTTCTTTTTGTTGCCATTGTATTCCTTGGTCTTAATCTCTTTCAAAGACTTTTGCACAATACTATGAACTATATGTGTATTGTGACGAAATAGGCTATTTTTCAACTCATTGTTGGCGTAAAAAGATGCAGCAGTATTCTCTCATAGTGACAGCATGTGGGGATGCACAAAGTAATAAAGCAATTTCCTGTATGCAAATAACCTGTTTACACATCCCTGCTCCAGTCATTGTCACTTGACAGATTGCCCGAATACGAGGAAAGCAGCTCTACAATGAAAAATGAGAATAGTAAGACTTCAATAAAAAAAATCTATTGTGGCTCTGCTCGGCTTTAGACATGCTTAAAACTGATGTCGGAGGGAAGATCTGGAGTCTTGCTCGCTCGCTCACACACACAAACACAAATTATACAAAGATCAAGGCTACCATTCACGACAGGAGATAACCGCTCGCTGATGGAGGAGGCGCGGTGTGGCCCCTCCTTGATATAATGAGAACGAATGATAGAAAGTGGAGAGATGAGGTATTGGCCGAATGGTACAAAATCAGTTGTAAGCGAGAGGGCGACGCGGAGAAAATAGAAAAGGGGCGATGTGGCAGAGGCTGATTGAAAGGATGCAGCGGGATACAAAGCAGAGAACGGCCCTCGGTGTTCTAACGTGGCATATATGTGGTGAGATGTCCTGAAAGAACTAGAGCACACCTACCGAGCTAATTTATGCGCTGATAAACTTCGGCTGTTTCGAGCAGGGTAAATGGATGGCTTTTTACAGGAGAGAGAGTACATTTTCTGCATAGTGCAATCATACCTCGCAGCAGTTTTTGCCCTCAGTAGTTCAAAAGAGCGCTTCAGGCTACAGTGCATAATCACAATTTGAGTCATTTTATCACCTCAGAGACTAGACACAGGTCCATAAAAGGTGCGATCTTACAGATGCACTGTGGTACTTTTGGGGTGAGGAAATGCTCCATGCTTGTCTTTTATATTTCTGGGCTGTATCTCCATGGAGACAAGCAGTTGGCACCACCAGACAGTCACAGGTCAACACGCTGAATGTAAGAATGCATGTAATAAATCCAAGATAAATGAGTTTAATGACGTACAACCAATGCAACAACTTCTCCATGGAGACAAGTAAGTAGCGTGCCCCCCTCCACCAGAAAAGTTACATAGTGCACCTTTAATGTTTTGTACAAGGTAGTATTTCTTTATTTGCTTTTTATGTGAGCTACAAATGTGTTTAAAAGTGTTTTTTGTTATTGTATTAGTAACTTACTGGCATTTGTTTAGACAAGGCAAACACACGAATAACCAGTGTTGGGAAAGTTCACTTTCTACATGAACTAGTTCAGTTCATAGTTCATAATTCAAAATGTTGAACTAAGTTCACAGCTCCAAAAAATGAACTAGTTCAGTTCTTTTTTTCAATATTATGCAATATTTTTTCTAAATTATTTCCACAGCCCAAATACAACCACAGGAAGCAATTATGTTATTAGTAGTAGTAGTAGTAGTAGTAGTAGTAGTAGTAGTAGTAGTAGTAGTAGTAGTAGTAGTAGTAGTAGTAGTAGTAGTAGTAGTAGTAGTAGTAGTAGTAGTAGTAGTAGTAGTAGTAGTAGTAGTAGTAGTAGTAGTAGTAGTAGTAGTAGTAGTAGTAGTAGTAGTAGTAGTAGTAGTAGTAGTAGTAGTAGTAGTAGTAGTAGTAGTAGTAGTAGTAGTACTAGCAGCAGTTGCAGCTTTCAACCCCACAGTATATTCTCAAAAACATGAGGCAAAACTTGCTTACAGACGTAAATGGTCGTAGCAGGGCCACTCCTGCTGCTCTGTTGACTACACGTTGCGGTCGCGTCCGTGCTGCTTTTTGTTTTGATGCGCATGCGCAGTGCGGTGCGACACGCAAAATCTCTGTCTGCGCGATCTATCGCCTCTACAACTGGAGCTCTCACACTTGCCAGACACAGGCTCTTTTTGGGCAACTTAACGGTGTTTTTCACCTGGAAGTCACTAGAAATCTGACACTTTATGGAACGAAAATAAAAAGAACGAAGGTGCCGTTCACAGACACCAGAATGAACGCGTTCAAATTATTGTTCTTCAGCAGTAATACCGCTCGTTCAGTTCACGTTCACCAAAATTATGAACGCGTTCATGAACTTTCGTTCAATGAACGCGTTCAGGCACAACACTGCTAATAACTGACATGTAACAAAAATGTATGGCTTGAATCTTAAGTGAAATCTGTTTACCAGATTACTCGAAATTAGGTTTTACCAGAGCGTCCCAGAATCAATGTTAAAATAATAAAAGCTGTGAGTGCAGTGAGGTAAAACTTGGCACCTCTTCAAAGCGACCCTGAAAGTGAATGTTACATTTATACAGCCACTTTGTCCATAATGGGATTAATATTAGTGGCCTCCCACATGTGCACACAAAGCAGTGATGAGGCTGGCCCTGACCCTGGGGTCAAAGGTCACCTGACAGCATGGCACTGAAATGAGAAAAGGCTATTTGCCTGGCATCACCATGTCTGGGGTGTTAGCCTCCTGGAATGACCTTGCATTTAATCAAAAGAATGAGCTAATTAACAATTCATGAATTACAGTCGTTAATGGCCCACTACTCGTGTCATGGAAAGAGTTCACGTTATAAAAGCTCTCCTGTTGACCATTATTTATTGTACTTTTTGTACTATTTAATGTAAGCTTTTAGTTTTTCCTTTAAATGTTTTCCCTTTTCAGTGGTTTATTAATAGGTATTACGAACTGCTGAATTATCTACTTAACATGACTCAAATGTTTTCAGAATTACATAAGATTTCCCTCAGCCTTGCCTAATCTTCTTCAGTTTGTCCTAAACTGCGATACATGGACCACTTCTGATGGTGCTCTGCAGTTCTTGTGGACCGATGTGTTTGTCGTTCGTGTATGTCCACTTTTCATTAGTCCTCATTTAGAGCTAGTTAGGTTTAGGTCCATTTTAGATCAACCTAAGTCCTAAATTAGAGTCCTGTTTGGAAAATAACTGTAGCACTAACATTTTGAATACCAAGCCATTTAAACCAGGTCTATAACACAATAACACAGGTCTAAAATATAATTAAACCTTATTCTAAATGAGAACGAGTGTCCATTTTTCTGAGAGCTCACGTCCGAAAAGCCGCAATAATAAAACATTTCATTCACAGCCTGTTGCTTTGTCTGGTCACAGTTTCAGCAGTGGGCTATACATGATGCATTTATCCAGCAGCAGACAGCACTTGTAAATGTTCGGAGTGATAACTGGAGAACAACAGCCCTGAATTCTCATCTCAGAGCGCTAATATGATGAGACGGGCGCTGGGGGCACGGGGGCAGCCAATATAATTACGCACTCTCTCTCTCCACAGAATGTAATCTTTCAGGGTAGAGCCAGATGACTAGGACGGCGGCGCAGGGGGAACAAAACACTCTCCATCTGGGAGCGGTGCAGATGAAGGCCTAAGAGCCACATATTCCATTGGGGAGGCCAGGGAGAGGGAAAAAATGGGAGGTAATGCTAGTCTGTCGAAAGCCAAGCCGCCCTCTTTCAGCATCCCCAGCTATTCAACGCAATCCTCCTCGGAGCCCCCATCACAGCCCGGACACCGAAAAAAAAAGATGATGGCTCGGAATAGGGGAGGGAATTGAATGTGCCTGAGAAAGAGAGAGACGGCGAGGCAAAGTGGGAGTAGAAAGATAATG
The DNA here is from genome assembly GCF_026437365.1 of Eucyclogobius newberryi. Taxonomy (NCBI): domain Eukaryota; kingdom Metazoa; phylum Chordata; class Actinopteri; order Gobiiformes; family Gobiidae; genus Eucyclogobius; species Eucyclogobius newberryi. The sequence continues at coordinate 11,649,367 of NW_027316500.1, read as the reverse complement.
GATGTTTGTTTATTTCGCATACCGAATCTGCGCGAAGAATGAGCAGTTGCTATGCATGCCTGGAGTTTTGTTGTTCACAGTTAAGAAGCCATGATTACAGTCAATCAAACCGAACATCAGAGTATTATCAATTATGTAAAATATCAGCTTGCTGCTTCACTGACAAGTCCTAATCCTATTAAAAGCATCTGCGGAAACGTTTTGTGTCGTGAATGTTAATCTCCCGAATGGCCGTCGGGATGCATTCAAATTCTTGACATTTCTAGGTGTCTCATAACCCTGACAGCTTTTGATTCCGGTGCTTTAGGGGCAAGCTATCTCCTGCTGCAGATGTTTGCCGTGTGCACAGGGAGCCACAGTGGCCTATGCAGGTGAGGACATACAGTTATAAACATGGAGCAAGAGTAAGAGCTTTACACAATGACCCATTCATCACTACGCTGAGTGGATTATGCCAGCAGACTCTTACTATATGTGATAATTTGTGTTAAAAGCATTTCATTCACGTTCTCTTCGAGGATGAAAACAAAAACATTGAGAAAATAGCGACAAATGACAAATGCAAAATATCTTGAGATGTAAGATTTAATCATGGGAAACATGCACTTGCCTCTCCTAAGAAATTAATTGGTCGATGGAGTCTTAGTCGACCAGCATTTTTATTTATATGGACCACAGTAGAAAGGTTCATGAATGGATGTGTCAGCTGGAGGTTTTGGAGTGAATTGTAAATTGAATCTACCCTTATACATATGAAGATTAGTTCAGTTTAGATGAAAGAGAGAAAGAATAGTTTTATGAGCTTGCAACACACCCACTTTATTTGACTAATGCACAGATAATTCCATTAGTTGACCAAGAATTCATCTAGTCAACTACATACTTCATAGAGATCATGTTGATTTTGTTAAGATATTCCAAAGTATGGTTTTGTTTGAATGTAATTAAGAAGACAAACAAGCCAATTGGCAGCGACGAGAAATGTTACACTGTGGGTTTAATTATTGATGCTGATTACATGTTTTTGAATAGCCCAATTTGTAAATGAAAGTAAGCTCTTTAGTAGCTATTATTTAGTACCCATTTGCTTGGTTTGATGCGGTGATGCAGTTGGTACCCACCAGGCAAAGGGTTAATAGAGAATTCTCTGTACAAGTCAATACTGATGGTGTTATGATATTGTGACCCTGAGCAAGACACTTGTGTTCGGACAAGATGTGTGTTTTTTATTAATTCCGGAGACAATCAAGCATACAAACATGTCATACACATACCTTGAAAAATGACAGCCATTTTCTTCTTGTAGATGTTGAAGTCTGTCTCCAGGAAGACGCAGAATATGACTCGTGTGATCTGTGGAGAAGACGCACAGATGGTAAAGCAATTAGTGCAACATCCTGGCTCACAAAGGTCTCCATTGTGAAGGACATGAGAGAATAAAAGGGCAAGACAAGTAAACATCTGATGACAAGAGCGTACACGAGCGGGAAATAATCAAAGTCACTCACAGATCTAATTAGTCAGTCACCCATTCAAGACCACCCGCCATCCTGCCTGCTTTTATCATGTTACTGCACATTACATCAGCATTAGGGAGACACAGGGAGCGAACTGGAGAGACTTAACTGTTCCGGACAAACACGCATGAAAGATTCAAATAATATTAGCATAGCAGTGTTTTAAAACGTTCAACTGCAGTGGAATAGTATATTAAACATGGTTATTTTATTCATTTTGCTGTGTATTTGTTTGCCTTTTCATGGTCGTTTTGGAACATGTACTTACAATTGCGCCAAAGTATTAGTTAAGTCCAGTTAAGTTTAATAAAATGCAAGTCAATTATACATGGATTGATTATTTAAATGCACCCTCAATTTCCTTCTCCACTAGTTTTTAAATCGTTTTTAGTTTAGTTTTCCATTTTAGTTAGTTTCAATATGCTAATACAGTATCTTTTAAAATGCAAGGTTTAAACTTTACATGGATTATTTGTAATAATTTAAACTACGGTATTTACCAGAAAAAATATCCGCAATTTCCTTCTCCTTTAGTTTTTGTTGTATTTAGTTTAGTTTTCCATTTTTAGTTTACTTCTTTTGGCCAATGTTTTTTAAAATGTTAGGTTTGAACAGGGACTTCTAATTATTTAAAATATCTACGAGAAAAAACACAAAACATTTTCCTCTCCAAAACCCTTTTGCTAAATGTTTATGCCTAATGTCTTCTTATTCAAGATGTCAAAACAGATGGTGATGGTTTTTACCAACAAGAACAAAAAAAGGAACAGCACCAACTGCATCATCAACAAAAGCAAACGTTTACCATTTTGTGCCTCATAGCATGACTAAATGACTAAAAGTTGTCAAAGATTTGGGATAAAACAGCACAATCTCACTGTGATAATGTGCTTAAAAGGAGTCCAGGACAGACATTGTCAGACTGCAGAGAAACAGGTCAGCTCTACTGCGCCGTGAAGATATGGATGCGCAGCCAGCCCCATGTGCACTGAATAATGAGAATAGTGGCAATTTTACACAACAGCGTAATGGCAGCTCTCCATGTCTAGGATAGTGACGGTACGGGCCCTTTCTTGACCCCGCCAAACACAAGAACCCCATTCAAAGAGTACTCTCCCGCGGCCCTCACACACATTTATCTATTAATACTTCATGATGTGTTCTTTGCAGTAAATGCTAGCACTGAATAGCCATATTCTGACATATTACTTTGCCTGATGTCTTGATCTTTCATAAAAATGTGGACTCGCTTTCGCCATCATCTCCCCTGACACAGAACAAAAGTATCTGTTTGAAGTGGTGGGTTCGCTGACAAACAGAGCCAAGATTGTGCAAATACTGCTGGGCAGTGAAGGCCACGGACGCTGTAGCTCCCCAGGAAGCCCCATTACTCTTTTAAGGCTGTGTTCTCAACCCCACTCTTCAACTGTAGGACTGGGAAGCTTGATGAATCAGAAATGATCCTTTGAAAAAAACTCAGCCCTCGTAAGGTTTCATACACAGCATTGATTATAAATGTATATAATACTAACGTTTCAAACTTGATTTCAATAGGAAAAGACACGGTAATGATTAAAAAAACACATTTGAAGACAATAGAATGTAATTTTGAACTGGAAATTATGATTGTTTATCTAATATTGTCAAATGGCTTCTACTAGTTCTAATATAGATAATAGATTGGTCAACATTTTTCCTGTTTAAGCTTTTTTTTGTATCAATACGTGTTTGATTCTTGGTTTAGTGCTGATTAGTATCTGGGTGTCTACTGTATTTCTGACCACCATTAAAATGTACAACAAGAGCAATATTACACGCAGTAGAGCAAAACCAAATTCAAAATCGTATAGCAGTGGTACAGATCCATCTCCAGCTTTATCTCCCAGTTTCTATCGCTCTCCTCCCTTCAATCAGATTCTGCACAGCGGCTCTGCCTTGCTTTTATTTGGCAGATCAGAACGCTCTGGTATGGCCTTTGACAGTCGTGAGCTACGAAGCCAAACCCGAACAGGTATTGCCAATCTTTCTGTTGTCAAACACTTGAATAAACCAAAAGCACGACACCACGGTGAAGCCTTTTCTTGTAAAGGAAAAATAATAGTCGAAGAAAAGTTCTGTCAACACATGTAGTGTAATGTATTTCAACCAAATATATAGTGTTTGTAGTAAAACGATTTGAAATGTTAAATACTAGTTTGGTGTATGAACATTTACCAACCTTGCCGATAAAGGGTAAGATGAACTTTATTGTCCCCATAAGGAAATTTGCCTATTGCATTTGACCCATCTTTCAGAGCCGCTAGAGCAACCTGTCAGGAGAAGTGGGCACCAACTCCTCTGCAGATCTTCAGAGGACTACTTACTGTAGAAAGAGGATTTAATCTGGTTTGTACAGTCAGGCATCGAGGGAACGCTGACAAACGGGCGGCTCCTTCATCGGGGTGAACTAACAATTAATGTTAATATAGAAGAGCTGCACTATCACCCACTATTCAACAACTATTCAACAGCAAGTGTGGACTTCAGGAGTTATATCGTGCCACATGCAAATATGAAGGCGTAAAGAAGAATAAAGTCATCCAACGGGCCAGATTTACTATATATCCAAGAATGCTAACGGCGCTATCATTTCTCTGGAGTAACGCCACGTCAACAACTTCTGTTAAGATTCAGTTGTGACATGACTTTGTGCTTATAATACACACAAAGACACGGAAGCAGCTGGTAAGAGAGCAAATGTTGTGTTTCCTATTGAACTGAAGAGTGTGCTTGGAGGAAACTCACCCAAACACGGTGAGAAACACGCAAACTTCGCACCAAACGGCCTTGTCGAACCCAGAACCGCCTTGTTCTGGCGAGCTCAACCACTGTGCTGCAAATGTAATTATGTTTATGATGATCAGAGCAGCAGTAGCAGAGGATTTGCCCACTGACCAGACGGTTTTCAGTCCAATCTCCAACCCACCAGTGTCTGAATGTGCTTGATTAATGGAAAGTGTTTTAAAGCACTAAAATGTGACCATCTTCTTACGACACACGCTTCATAGAGAAAATGTGCCTCTAACTTTAATTATATTATTCTTCGCGGATACAAAAGCAACACACTGTTCCGCTACATTCGTATTGGCTGCAGAATAATAGATCTGTACCTTCATTTCTATGTAGGTCACTTTCCCAAAAAGACCAGCTTGGGGCTGTTTCTTCAGCAGTGTGTGAACATGCCCTCAATAATAATGCCTCTTTGCAAGCGTGAATAAGGATTTAAATTAAAACTAACAAATAACTTTTAGCATGAAAAGGAGGGCGGCAAAGGTTCGTGGGTGTGTATGTGTGACGGCCTACTGTACTGTTGAGAGTGCACCCCGCAGTCATCAAGGTTGAGGAAGTTAATGGAAGACTAATTAGAAAGCTGGGATCACTGCATGCTAGACTGTCTGGTCATTACTCATCGCTGATTGGGGGCCCTCTGCCAAAGGGTGAGTGCAATATGGTTAGGTCCCCTGTCACATCTGGAAAGGCTGGTCATCCCCATCTAAATCGTCTTCCACACAGTGAAGTTTGGGAGTGCGGAAATGGCACGGGGAGTCATTATGGGATAAACAAACAAAGAAGAATGTGTACTGCCAATTTAATTCACTTTTCAGAATTGTGTGTTTAAATGCTCACTGCACAGCAAAACTAAAATATTTTGTATTTGATTTTGCTCTAGCATTGTTCATACCAGCTTAAACTAGACAGGAACATTTAAAGGTGCACAGTATAGCTTTTCTGGTGAGGGAGCCACCTGACCTGCTAAATGGAGATGTTATTGTGGTGCCTGAAATTTCCCACATAGTGAAATTTTTACTTTTAACTTAACACCGTACAGTGGAAATGTGTCACATTACACACTCAATCCATCAAACATTAGCATTAAAACATGTATTAAAAGTCTGGGGCATTTAAAAGATAAAATAAGATACATCAGGGCTTATTTAATAAACTGACTACGTTTGGCACAAATGAGACTTTGTGTACACCTTCGTCGCTAAGGGCATTGTGTACCGGCGCCGTGATGGAATCAGCTTAATTAAACATATCTACAGTGCAGTTATTACATTTCAGGTTTTTTATTACATGCATTCCTTACATAAGTTGAAATTGTGCAAGTGGACTCGCTTTTCCACAGACTGGACCAGTAATCTGGCCTGTGGCGTCACCTGCTTGTCTCATTGAAAGTAGATAAGTTTAATGGAATATTGTAGAACATTCCAGACAAAATGTCTCCAGGAAAGTTACACAAGGCACCTTCAACTCTTTGTAATAAGTTGATTAACTTATATAGTGTTTTTTCGTAACAGAAAATATGCTTGTGAGAATAAATGTGAACATTTACAGCAGGTATAAGATGTAACAAAATCTATGTAGAATATTCCCAAAGATGAAAAAAAAAAAAAAACACTTTGTTAGCTTACAATTTTTTTTTAAAAGTCTTTATTGCAACATGGGGCATGCAACTCCACCTCTTGAGTTTGACAATAATTGTAATAATATTAATACATTTAAAAGTTTTAATAGTCATGCTGCAATAAAGGCTTTTTCATTTTTGACTTGTTTTTTTCTGTCTTTGGGAATATTCAACATATATTTTTACATATAATTTGCTGTTACTGTTTTTTTGTGCAACAAAGCACCTGTTTATATGTCTGTTTTACTAATATCAGTGAAGCTATATCATTAATGCAGGTTAAATATCCCATTTTATTTAGATTGTCTCCAGAGCTTTGTTCACCTCGCCCAGTCGCCCTAATGAATTCAGAGACTGCGTTAATTGAATTTGGACTATATTATGGTATGAGACTAATTAAAACAAAATGGCAGCCGTTCAACCTGTGCCCTTGTAACTCATTTGTGCTGAACACACAGAAACATGATGTGGGCATATTTTTACCAGGTGTGTATTCACTTACTGTACATAATACTGATTTGAATTTGCTTGTGTCTGAGGCTCACCTCCCCGCCCCCCACCCGCACCTCTCCCTCACGACTGCTTAACACATGAGTTAATGATGTCATCGCTGGCCATCCATGCCCATAATTACTGTGGGGACAGTGCCAGTGGAGTCGGAGGTATCACTCTAACGCACACTTTTTTACTCCTTGCCTTCCATCCTGATTCTGTCACAAACAATAACAGGGACAGGTCGCCCTAGCATGTCTACCGTAGCTGGAGCAAAGGCCCTTGGGAGATGTTTGTCTGTAGTTACCGCGGCGATGCCTGGTGCTGAATGTTCCATACGTGTTTCCAGATGGACAGCAGGAGACTGATATGCAATATCAACACTGGCTCCAAAATGCATTCATTTCCTTTATTTGCTTTTGTTCAAGGTCAGAATCAGCAGAAGCTATATGAGCCCACACAGCAACTGACGAGGAATAATGAAATGAATACATCACGCAGCCGTACACAGAATATTGTCTTTTGTTGTGTTTATGGACTGACATGACGGTGAAAATGAGAGGCAACATCATACACTGATAGAACATGTCATTGTTCCAGACAAATTGAATAAATCCAAAGCCAGAAATATCTGCCCACAAAACACCGGCTTCTCGCTGTATCATCAAAGCCATAATCAGCGAGCATTCATCTTCTTTGTTGTCTGTGGCGCTGGTTGGACAGAGGCTGCACTTTGAAGCAGGTGGACCGTATCCAAGGGTTATTACAGATGTAATTACACACACCTGTGCCCCCGTCACCGCTGCTCAGAGAGGCTCACGTGGGCCCGACAGAGACCACTGATGGTAAATAGTCCCATGCACCGAAACATGGGCATATTATTAATAAAACTGCACCTCTTCAGTGACATTGGCAGGGCCGTCGTCTTTAGCAGAGGGAGAGATTATGTGGTGCAGGCTGACAGCAGCAGTCAGGCAGGTGAACTGGAGTTGCGTCTCCATTTGACTTTGATTGACCCTGTCTGCCAAAGCAGCGCAGCTCCACCTGCAGCAGCAGCAGGGGGAATTATCATTTCAAAGAAGTGCCCAGAAAGGTTATCCCTTTGAACAAAACGCCTCCATCCATACATCAAAAAATGATTCTGACACGGGGCTTTAGGACTACACTTTTCCTCTAAGGACTGAGAGGAAAGTGCTGAGCTCGCCACACCGCAGACATGCTCCGTATTGGATGCTCACTAGATGATGATTAGGACGATGGAGCAGTCAATGTCTGTGGAATATTGCCATGGAGACTGCAGATTTGGATAAACGCTTATGTACACAATTACAGCTGAGTGCTCAGTCCGACGTGACTAAAGAGTAGTGATTGAAGATGGTCAGACTTCTTATTTCATCTCCTACATCATCAGGGATTCTACATCTGGACCCAAACCAGAATATATTAATCTATTTGACAGGAAAATGCAGCCTTGCGAGATTTGAAGAATCTAGATAATGCATCAGCAATTTGAATGTTAATTCAACAAATGCTCAGTCTGCCTCCACATTTTGTACATTAAAGCTGAACAAATAGTTCCAGAGAATTACCCGGCCTCAGTGCACAGTGCTGTCGACAGAAAAGGAGAACAGAACGCTACAGGCACACAGCATTTGAGTTCACATTTTCAGAAAGTGTTCTCCGACTGAAAGAGACAGCATTTGACTTTGTGAGGCTCTAAGCGGCTCCAGCTAGGGCTGCCAGCAGACACTGTACTATCTGATTTAAAGCCCCGGCCAGCAGAGAAATGTATAACACATTTTATTTCCCATTATTTTCATGTTTAGTCCCGCTGAAAGAGAGGCCAGTGTTTATGGGTTTTAAATTCAGCTGCACTGTTTGCCAAACTCGGCACAAGGGCTGAATGTATAATCGTTGAGCTGTTTAACTGTGATGAGGTCTTCCCCTACAGACCGAAGGGAAATGTCAATAACCACCCACAGGGCCCGTAACAACACTAACCGACAATGCAGCACAGTAAATGTATGGCCCGACTCACATATGACAGTAATGAGCCTCCTCCTCAGCCCAACGGTCATTTTAAAGTGTTCCTGAGGAGGTCTTCTGGGACATCTTGTGACCCCAGTGCCATCAGGTATTCGGGATTCACATTAAAAGAACATCTTTCAAACATGTGACACCAGGTGCATTATAGACACTCCTGACAAATGTGTCAATTAATATAGATAGCTAAATAATTAGAATGATGGAATATACGCTGTGGTCTGCGGGGAGCAGTGGGAGTGTGAAGGATTGGGTCATTTTCAAATCATAAAGAGGAAAGGAGGTGCAGCTGTGGACTGGGTCAGAGGCGGCCATGAAGGGCGCGCTAATATGAGCCGGTGTCTATGATCCATGGCTGCATTAGTAATGAAGTGACCCTAGGACCACCACGGGCATGTAACACCTCTGCTGATGAGGCTACACCCTGCCAAAGACCTGTGCATGATAAATCTGTGCTGGACATGTCAAGAAAGGGAGCTATGAAATGGAGCATGTATAGTCCTCGCCCACATCCAAATGAAGAGTTTCTGCCAATATTATGTGCTAATTATTTATAATGCTTTTTAAATAACTCATTCGGAGATCATCTGTGGTATCTGCAGCTGCCCTTTCACTCCGTCTAAATGAATCAGTTTAAGTAAGGACGAGGTAATGTTAAGGGCTCTTGTTGAAAGTGGGGTCATGACATCAAATGCCATCGTCTCTCCAGCAAAGGCTAATGATAAAAATGATAAACCTGAAACCTTTTTTTAAAATAACACCAATTACCAATAAACCAAATAGACTAATCAGACTAATGAAAGGGTGTATATGGACAGGCCATTTAGTTAACTATGCAGACTTTATCAAGCTGATCACCATCGCCAGTAATAATGTAATTTCAGCAAAACAACGTAATACACTACAAAAACTACTAATTTACTGCAATGCCTTTAACTGCCATGTATAATATTAATAAAGTAACTTCTTCACCTAGACCACTATTCAAAAATGTATTGGAGTAGAATATCAAGTATATTTGTACAGACTATTGTAAACACACACTTTAATAATAATAATAATAATAACTTTTATTTATATAGCGCTTTTCAGTGACCCAAAGACGCTGAACATAATAAAAAAAGGGGGGGTATTTACAGACATTTGCCATTTGCCTGTAGTATGACTTTAAGAGCTGCGTGCAGAGATATCCCCCATAATGACTCTCCACTGTTCTTTTGAATCCTGTTGAATTAGGTGGATTTCTTCTCACTGTGAGTTCATCCTTCCGTTTGAGCCTCTTAAATCTACAACCAAGCCTAGACTTCTGACGCTCTGCCAATCCCCTTATTGATGGCCGATAGGTCGAGACTTGTCAGGTTGAAGAATTGGCGTCTTGCACGGATATGTCTAGATTTGTGTCTTCTCCTCTGCTGTTGCGGGACCCTATAGGGCCGATCCAGCATGTCTGTCAAATCCACTAATATTTTCATTTTTCCCATGTCTCCTTAGTCAATATCTGCTCAGTGGGAGGGAGCTAGGTCAGCCATTTTGAGAGGAGGGCATAGAGGAGGAATAGATTTTGCTTTAAGCTACAATACCATCGCCCGAGCTAACTTTGATGAAGTTATTATAGGAGTTTGTGTTTCTTGTCAGATACAAATGGTTTTCACATACTGCAGGAATATGTCGCTGCAGGAAGTATTAGGGAAGAAGTTCTGTCTTATTTGTTTTGTTGAAATAATGGAACCTATTGATGTGCATGAAGAGACATAAGGCAGCATATTAGTCTATTTCTCATAGATCTTAGTCACGGCTAAACCGGCAAGCTTTGTTTCATAATCAGTGTGGCTTTGCCTGTGTCTCAGTTCCTCTGCTACTTTAGTTTTAAATGAACTTCAATTTGCAGTTTTCTTATGTCTAACAGTGCACTCTGTTATGAGAACAAATTCAACCCACACAAACATGGATTTCTGATCAGACTCAGCTTTAGGTGTTAAAACAAAATGGACTAGGATTCAAAAGACTTAAATATAGCTGTATAAAAAAACAACTTGGTGAATAATTTTACATTTTACATGAATAACAAAACTAATACAGCCATGGCAATAACCAAGTCTCCCAGTTAGAGGATGGATAAGATTATGAATGAGCACATGTGAGAAACAGTTTTTCTTCTTCTGTTGGCATATCGAGTTTGTTTAGTATGTCCTGGTTCCCCATTCAAAAGTCTATTTGTTTAGTCAAGGCCAGGGCCGGTTTTGAAGCGGTTTCCGGGGAGGAAAAATGTGGTCCAGTGAAGTGCTAGAGTCTTACACAAAGCTGCAAGACAAATGGGAATCCAATCACAGCCGTTCATGTCAAAGAAGTCTGAAATGTTTCCAAACCTGAGACTGAAAAGCCCCTGACAGCAACATTGAGCTCAAACCACTGATTTGTCACACCATCGTCTACATGTTACAAGGAAGTCCACCAGTCTGAGCGAAGAGAAGTGAAGCGCTGCATGAGAAGAACATAAAATGAACAACTAGATAATTGAAGTGTCCAACGCGATCTTATAGTTTGACCATACGGTAATTTATGTTTTTCTGATGTTACATTTATTATGTTTTTGATTGAGTGAGTGACGTCTTTTAAGTGTAACAGTGCAATCTTCTCTTCTGCCATGTCAACCCTTAAAAACTATTTGAACCACCTGCTTGTCTCCATGGAGATGTTTTTGCTTTGCCAGGAATGTTCCACAGTTGGCAGTTGGGTTGCAAAATTTTGGGAAAAAAATAAAAAAAACTGTATTGTAATTAGATTTGCTATTTATGGTTTAATAATAAGATTTGTTCAAAGGTCAGATAGTAAACGTGCCCAGGAGAATTAAACAAAAAGACTTTGAAGTGAAAACTGAAAAAGAAAATTTGCAAAGAATATGTTTGTACATAATATAAACTAGAGGGTTAGTTGTTTTTATACAGAATAAGTCTATACAAATATTGTTGTTTGTGGAAAGGAAATTATGGTATGGTCCATATACATGGACGGAAGGTTTAGAATTCTCTACCATAAACTTATAGCACACTTCTAAAGAATCTTCTCTGGTAAAATACAATTGTAATTTTGACCAAATGTTTTTACACATATGTAGCACACTTTACATTCCATTTCTTCATACATCTGGATCAAATGGTGCTTTAGTGTTTAATGTTCTTATCATCATCTTGTGTTCTCTGTAACCCGGTCATTACTTACAAGCAAAAGAGTGCGTGGGCAGATCGTCCCTCGCTACCAGAAATTGCTAATGGATTTCTCCCAGGTTTCAGCCATGTGCAGTGTATTTCCGGTGCAGGAAAATGCCATAAGGTCGCAAGGAACGCTCATTAGAAAGCACTCTTGTGCTCAAATACCTTCTTGAAGCTAAAGCTATTACCCCTTTGTTACTGTCTGAGCACCACCAGCGCCATGTACAGATATATGCAGTTTTGCTCATCCACCATGCGAGGTAGCACTGAAATCCTCAAAGAAAAAATCTTTAAAGTCGGGTTTGCTTTCATATCCAAAAGGCGGTGCTTTTACTTGTGTAGTATTCATTATTTCATCTCAGAAATACCCGCCATTTGTGCCAAAGACATCGCAGCTCATTATACTACAACTCTAGCCTGTGATCCTCTCGGCTTTCAGAAGTACCTTTACATCTTATGGCCTTTCTGTTAAACTACAGACAGCATGGGCTTTTTCTAAATGTAATTTTGACTTTTCATTTTTTGTTTATAAGCATTAGATGATACAGATATGTGAATGTAATCATAATAGTATTGATCAAGCATGCTAACTGCAAGATTGATTGTTAACATCTGTGCATATTACTATTATTTTATTGCTTTGGATGGATTGAAACATTGTATTCAACAGCAAACATAGTTCATACAGTATCACAAAAAATGCTGAATGTCTCTTCATCCCAAAATTACTTATTGTTCATCTGTTAAAGAAAGCTTACAGGATCCAAAAAGTAAATTAAATAAATCAAAATCGACTCAATGGATCTATGTCTATCTACATACAGTGCAATACTAGGGATGTCAAGATTATTTGCACAATCAATAATCGTAATTATTCAGGTGACAATAATAATCGCTGCAATTTTAGAAGAAAAAATAAGTAAACCTAAACATTGTGCCACATTAATTTACCATTCAGAATGTTTGATTTCATTAAGCTGGTTAAACAAGAGAAATGGTTATCTATCAGACAATGGCAATGAAAGAAAATTAATCAATGCATTATAATTGTGAAGAATCATTGTGAAAAAATACTAACCCAGACCCAAAACTGCATGTTAAAAAAAGGATCACATCTCACACAGGCAACATGTGTTTGGTCAGATTAGCAGAGTGCTGAGTGCAACACAAGAGACGTGAAACGGCAGGAAATAAAAAACAGAGGAAAGAGGCGCTGAGAGCTCTACCATATGGCCATGTGGGCGACATCAAACGTGAAACCCAAGCCTTAAAGCTGAGGCGCGGCCTGACATAACTTACAAAAGAGTGTAAAGATCGGATCTGGACTTTGTCAAATGCATCACGCGAATTTACAACCTTTCCGTCACCATCAGTCTGAGAGCTGTTTATTCATGGCGACAGCTCGGCATAAGGTAAAATGATTCGTGGATGGCCGAAGGATTTGGATTACCATCAAAAAGACAAAGTATAACCCAAGACGAGGTCCGTGCAGGCGATATATGTCTCTAGAAACTTTAAACAAGGTCATAACTTTTAAAAATTTCAGCTAGAAAGGGATATAATGTGATGGATCCACTGCGAATGACTAGTACATCTAATAGGCGTTCTCTCAAAGTGGAAGGAAAAAAAACATTTGAAAGTTACAAAAGGATCAAATTAGCCGGTTTGAGTTTCCGATGCGCAGTAACAGGCAGCAGTGAAACTAATGGGATGTGTCTGCGGCGGCCGTGGAGACTGAACAGACGACGGACACGATATGTTGTGTTCTTATCTCGCATACGATTGAGACAAACTGCATTCACTGTAGGCGTATGGTAATGAGAATACTTTGTGTAGATATATGTGTGCCTCCAAGCCTCTTACTTTTGTTCAAAAACAACTGTGTTGTATCCTCAGGCCAACCTGGAAATTAGCCCGGAGTGACCCACAAGAAACGGTACAATATGGAGATTGCCGGCGGCAGGCCTCACTAAAGGTAACATGAATTAACTTAAGAAGACAGATCTGTTTGGATTAAGCTCAAGAACTTTTATTCAAGTCAAGGTACACAAGAGCAGCAGCAAATGTGTATTGTTGAAGGGTCATATCGAGTACTTTTATGTGTCTTTATGTTGAATTGGAATGTGCATTGTATCCAAGTGTGCCAGGCCCTTTAACATTCTGTTCACATACAGAAGGCTCTGGAACAATAAAGAGTTATCAAAAAAAACCTTTCCTAACTTGTCCAACCACAGCTCTCTCAAATGCAGAAGACCTCTCCTCTTGAATATTCTTGTAACATTCAGAGCAAAATGTTTCTCATTTCATTTGTGTTGTGTTTGTTTTCGCCATGTTTGTCTGGACACGACCGAACCATGTGTTTTCCTGATTGTTTAATCCAAATGTCTCGTTCATTTGAAATCGGGGGGATTGACTATGATTACAGACTAAAACATCTTTGTCAACGCGCCAAAGTTTTGTCAAAGCGTGTGGTCTTCACTGCAACATATTAGATAAAGAAGGTACAATGTAACTGCTATTGAGGTTAATGCACCATCACAAATGCTTCAGTATTTAACAGTAGTGCTACTTGTTTACAGTATTAAACATCTCTGATAACATGTCTAATTAGAATTCTAATCAAGCTTTTACTTAAATCTTTGCTGTGCGTACTTGAGGAGAAAAGTGTGATCTTACTTTAATGAGAGAATGTGTTATACAAAGTTTTAAAGCTGTTTTCCAATATATTTGTTCGCAAAAAAAATAGATTGATACATAAAAATCCCCTGTAATTCAATAAATGCAATGCAAGCTTGATAATGTGATACTGTGGAACATTCCGGGCAACGCAATAACCTCACCAGAAAATATAATGTGCATCTTTAAATCAAATGTCCAGAGGGAAACCAGCCTTTTTACCACAGACATAGCCAGGAAATGAAACAAATGTAGACATCTTACAGTCCAACAGTGAGAGATGACACTCTTTTATTTTTTTAAGTACATAACAAATTCATACATTAATCCAGACCGCGATGGGAGATTATGCAAATCTTCAAGATGTTTCGGAGTCACTTACTCAAGAAAAACTAAAATGTACTTTCTCTTTTTAAACTATTTCACGTCTTCCGTTTTGCCGGTGATTACAGCCCCTCGTCAGCCACGCTCAGGTGTCTCATCGAGCAGCCTAATTTTCAATCGGCTTAGGCGTGTCTTCGCTTTATCCGAATATAATGTGATTAGACTGTGAGAGAGGCAATGTCAAACCAGGAACATGATCCGAATCAGGATTAGGGCTCGGAGTGATGCATGCGATTTTCCCAATTAACGCAGATAGCAACTGTTTAGCATTTTGGGGAAAGAAAATACTGTAGCACACAATTTTAGAATGAGCAATCTGCCACAACTGAATCATGATTTTGCATTTGGTTGATTGAGGCCTTCAATCCCAAAATATAAGGCTGTAATGTGAGAACTGTTCCAAGAAGATTGACATTCTTGTAATACAATTTTCAGATGACGTCCTGAGCATAAGTTTTATTTATTTATACGTGCTTGACATGGAATCTAAATTAAGAACAGCCTATAAAAACATCACGATCACAGATGAATCATGGACATTAGTACATCTCTACATCATTGCTCTGCTTAAAACCTGAGATATACAGCACAGCAAGTGATTTTTCCTCCCTTCGTAGTTGGATAGTTGGAACAGGTAAAAAAGAAAAAAATCCCTTCCCAATTTGTATGGAGCTGCATGTAAGGCAGGGGATCAATAACGTTATCTGTGCTCCAAAGCGCACTTTAGCTGGTCATTTTAGTTTAAAAATCCATCTTGTTAATGCACATTCACGTGGGCTGAGGCTAACATAACGCCTGTGTGAATAAAGAAGAACGATTCAAAAAGTCAATCTGCAAACACATTCAATTAATTCCAAAAGTTCTCCCCGTCTCCAGTCCGAGCTCTGGAGTGGAGGAGTTGGAATCCCTTTGGTAACTCTGATTGGATCACTCCAGGAGAAACCATTATGTAGCTGCCTGCGCCTTATGCTTCAACCCACGGGCTGCACTTACGTGTTACTAAAAACAGAAAGCGGAATGCATTTTAAATAAAACTAATTCTCGCAAAACAACAAAACAATGAGCGATTGCCCTGAGAAACAATGAAATGGCAAAAGTGGATCTAATTAGCGTTCTTAGCGGCGGAATGGCGTCTTAGCCTTGGATACAGACCAAACTATTTCCCTCCGTTGATATATCAAATACCAACAATCCCCCGGTGCTGAAATTTCTCCTGACATGTTGACTTAAGTGGGATATCTGTGATCCAAGCTACGCAATTGGAAATAGTTTGCATTTCTAATAGCGCTGCGGAACAACGTGGTGGGTTTTCACAAACAAAACAGCAGCTGCCGACAGAGCGGCTCAACTCGTAGCCGGGGGACATGTCAGTTATTTCGAAAAGACAAACCGAGGCAGCCCACAATCAAAGCTGAAGTTTGTGAATGACTGGATCTACTTTCCGAAACAAAGTTAGCGCGGAAAGAACGCAGAAGGCTTTGGAGCTGGAAGAAGAAATTATACTGTAATTCTGATTCTATGGCAGATTGTGTATGTGGGTGGCAAACATGTTGAAGCTGCAAAGCCATAATAAAGCTGTAGCAATGTGGTTTCAAAACTCTTGACTTACTCTCGATGCCCATGAAACAGTGTTTGTTTTTCTGCTACAGCTCATCCCATACTGCATCGGACAGTTGATGGACAAGACATTAAGCAAGTGGAAGAAGTTAAAATATCAAGGATTTTCTCCCACATCAGCCTTCGTATCACTTGCTGGTCACAGGTCACAGCCTCTACAATTGAGCCACAGAGAATGATTTACAACAGGGCCATGAAAACATTAGGAAAAAAACCTGTTAGAACACAGCATTTACAGGTATTGCAGATATAGGATTTTTTTAGCTTTGAAAAATGTATACAGTTTTGTAATTGAAACATCAAGCTCC
The DNA here is from genome assembly GCF_026437365.1 of Eucyclogobius newberryi. Classification (NCBI taxonomy): domain Eukaryota; kingdom Metazoa; phylum Chordata; class Actinopteri; order Gobiiformes; family Gobiidae; genus Eucyclogobius; species Eucyclogobius newberryi. The sequence goes on along the minus strand of NW_027316500.1, from coordinate 11,632,674 downwards.
ATGTGTCCAAGGTAAAGCTCACAGTCCTACTCAGGGCAGTGGGTCCCATCACACAAGGTGCAGCAAATGTGAACGTGTCACTGAGAAAAACATCCTGTAGTAGGAAGTCTGTGTTCTCTGTCAGGGCGTTAAACTCTGGAATCTTAAATCCTGCGCAGGAGCTGAAACTGGACCTGGTTTTAAACATGAAGCGGGTTTTAAAGGGAAATCAGACATGTACGCACTAAAAGACTATTTGTGATGACATACTGAGTTTTTGTCTGCCTTTGTTTTTGTGTAAATACAAAGGTAAATTCATATGTTAAACTTGCTATGAAAGCCTGTTGTGAAAGCCCTTCTAGGGACGGCTATAAATGTTGTAGTGCGGTACATGTCTAATGAACATATCAAGTCATTAAAATAAATCAAATAAAATGAATACAATTAATAAAATGAATAAAAATAAAATGAATAAATTAAATAAACAGTAAATAAAATAAACTATACAGTAAATAAAATAAAATAAAATATACAGTAAATACAAAAATATATACTGTAAAACAGTAAATAAAATAAATATGATTATTTGTTGCCATTTAAACATCTGCATCTTCTTTTCTCATACTGAATACTATTTCAAGTCGTCTTTCAATTTGTATAAATACTTACTACCTATATACTATCCTTCTTCAGTTTATAAAGTCCTACTGAGTCAACATCTATGAAACAGGAAGTTTGCCTGTAGCCAGCCACGGTAGATTCTATGTTCTATTAATTCTCTGATTTTGTAATAAAGTTTTTTCCTTTATGGGGAGTCTATTTCAATGTTATTTTTACACATACACAAATAATTCTTAAATAAATGGTTATTACATATTAGGTGACGCTTTGACGTTAATCAAGTACAAGACATTGTTCAGGGTTGCCTCCTTAAGCCTCCCCAAAGTCAGCTCTTCTAGCGGTTGACACTCTGCTAATGCGACTATGTTATACGATCCGGCTCTGAGGTCTACTGTAATTAATAATGCTAATAGGACATCACTATATATGTCCTCACTTAAAAGACAAACAAGGATAAGTACGCGAGAGCAGTACAGTGTGGCTTTATGACAAATGAGTGGACTCGCTAAGTGACTAATGCCAGGGGCTCAGACAGTATTTCCCCCCTGTTGTTCATACTTTAATAAACAAGGACATTCACTAGTTTCAAAGTAATACATCCAGTCTGTTACTAATTAATGTGCGTGATGAATACGGCCCGTTAAAGAAGTGTCCAGGGACTAATTACATCGGAGGAACAAGAGTCACTAAGCATGCAGAGGATTTCACTTGGGAGCAGAAAGGAGAAAAAAGCCCAGCACCCACTCAGTCATGCACCGAGAACCCGCTGGTACAGACTTAAAGGGACCCTTCCTGCCCCGTTGGGATGGATGAGGAGGCTAATGTACAGCCAACAGATCCACACCTAATAACGTGAGGATGAAGCTGTGGGAGATTTGGGCAGCACTGGAGAGTGGGCCTCAGGGAACAATGTCTAACCGGGGCCGGTGGAGTGGCCTATTCTGCAAAGTTGATTTATTTGAATGCTTACGGTTAGTTTATTTATTTGGTTATTTATTTATTTACCTGAAAAATGAATAGAACAAGGCAAATTTCTTACTTCATATTTGAGTAAACTAGATCTGACTGATTATTGGCGTAATCATTCAAATATGGCCTAATTGTTTTCAATTAAAACTATAATATTGTAAATCAGGCTTTGAAATATCTATAACGAAATCTTGTTATAAACCAAAATGGACATGTTTGTGTATGAGCGAGTTGTAAGATGTGATTTTTATTCCCCTGTGAGAGATAAATGCATTTTCAAACTGCCTTTTTGAAGTTACAATGTCCAATTTAAATGGATGGAAGTTGGGGAAATTATATATTAAAACATTTTTGGAGCAGATTGGAAAGTGTTGTTTTTTTCCTACACAAAGGCTTGAATGTTGAGAGAAAAAACTATCAGAAAAAAAAAAGTATTGCCTCTAGAATCTCACTTTAAGACGCGCGTGACTAAATAATAAAGTTTTGAGTTGGCATTTGAAAGCATCAACATAGTGTAGTGAATGCAGCGAGGACGGAAGATTGTTCAGTCAGTGTACATTAAGGTAGAATACACTCTATATAAATCAGAATAGAACTCCAACCAACTTTCCTTATCTATTGCTTGTAAACATGCCAGTGGGTTCTATAGGTATTTTCAACACTGTACATTGTATTTGCTCCAGGCAAAAGCAAATTTCCGGAGATATTACAGAGCTTGTGATAAAACCCAAGAGTCACCAGTAGACCTCTATCTAATCAAAGATATTGTGTTATGTAATAGACCTTCATAAAGCTAAACAGAGGCTTTTAAGTCCTTTAGAAATCCATCTCTCTTGAAGGCACTATGGAAAAATAAAGCCCATTTTGATCCGCTGACCCCTGCCAGTGCAGCTCCTATATTACCATTCTGCATGCCTCTGCCGTGACCTTTTCAAATCCCTCTTTAAAGGTTGCGTGTTTCAGTGTCTGTGGGCTGTGCTGGTTTTGCCGAAGTAGCACACCTCTCGCTTCCAACACACAGTGACCTACAAAGCTATTGTATTAAAAGAACCATATTTATCACCACTCTCCACACCACTCCAACTCAGGAACCTTTACTCTCTCCAACCAGAAAAGCTTTTTAGGTGTCGTTCACCGGAGGATTCAGTGGTCTATAACTTTGAAATGGTAGAGTGGTATTCAGAGGCATGTAAAAGTTTAATCAGTGTCTCGTATGTCTGAGGAGGGTTGTCTGAAACACTGGGCTGAGCTGGTAAAGGCCAGGACCAGCTGATCACTGCAGTTTGTCATTGTTCTGCAGGGTTCAAAAACTCAACCATGTAGATAGGATTCATTAACGATAAAGCTGGTTAAATCAGGATGATAAGAGATTATACACAACAGGATCAGGGATTATTATTTTGAATGCCTCAGATTTGGTAATGAAGTGAAATGATATTGAAATACAGCATTAAAGGTGCATTAAAGGAGCTGTACCCACTTTTGTTCATATGTAATACAGTAAAATGTGTTTTGCCCAAGTACAAATGTATGTATGAGAGCAGTTATTCGGGTGAAAATGTGTCCATTGTGTGCCGTTTGCATCTAAATATAGAGCGTTGTATTTTATATTGTGCAAAACAGGAAGTGCACTATAAGCATGTTTGTTGTTGTTAGATTTACCGGGACGGAAAAACATGCTCTGGTCTTTGAAAGTTGTGTTGCGCTAATAAAAGTTGTGTTGCGCTAATAAACTCATTGCAGTGAATATTTAGGACATACAGAAAGGTAAGTGAGTGATACATGTGGACAGTTGAAAGAGTTTAAAATGAGCTAGTAAGTAAAAGTCAGGTAGAGTGCCTTTTACAGTGAATTTTTCTGGTGGAAGGTCTGTCGTGGAGATGTTATTTCTTTGCCTTGAATATTCCACAATAAGGCATGAAATGTGTCTATCTCCATGGCCAAGTTACCAAGGTCAAGGTCAGATTTGTGGAACTCAGTGGAACATTTCAGTCAAAGCAATAACATCCCTGTGGTGACAAGCAGGGAGTGGGCCCCCACCAGAAAAGTGAAATACTGCACCTTTGAAGTGAGCTTTAGAAAAAAATACAGCTTTATTGTTGAGGATTAATTTCACACCTTTGACCAATGTTTCAATAAAATAACTTTTGGTTGGATTAGATGATCTTTTATTGTCCCCGTAGGGAAAATTTTCCTCTACATTTGACCAATCCTTCAACGCCTCAGGAGCTTTTTAACAATGCGGCATGTTTTGGGTCGATGGGGGTTGAATATAAATACTGCTAATATGATATTTTTATGCAACCTTTACTTAACCAGCAGTGTCTCCTGAGATGGCTAATGTCTTGCATGCATTCACAAGCCCCATAGAGGATAGAGCAATACACACTATATAAACGAAAACCAAATATAAAAGGAAGTCAACACTTGTGATTTGCCTGTATACATATTAATAACGATGTCATGTCTTATCATTAATGCATGCATTAATCTAAGTTTGACCTCGCCACTCTGAATGTTAAATTTAAAGAGTAATTAAAAAGTATGAAAAAAACAAGGCTTTGCATGTAATGAGCTACATTAGCATCAGCACACTGGGGTAATAATCTAATTCAAAATGCTTCTCCAGAATCTCGTTAAAACTACAATTTTGACAGAGGAGGTTTTATCATATTACTATTTTACGATATCTTTTTTCACTCAACTTCCACTTGACTCCACCTGGGTGAAGAAGGTCGCTGAAGAGTGAAAGAGGCAAAGAAGACTAAGCTCCTCTCACACCTGTGTTTTAACTTTGCACATCACACTGAAGCTGTTAAGACTTTGGATGATGAGCTTTTTCAGACTTTTAAAACCGTCCTTTGCCGAGACAGACTGTATTTATCTTTTCTTGTGTGTTTAGTGATCAATTTCAAGTAACTGCAAGCTCTGGATAAAGAGTACATATTTGGCTTCCAATTTTTGTAGATAATGTGCCCAGAAAGCAGCAAGGAAAACACTTGGCCATATCAATTTACACTGCTTTATTTGACCTGAATTTGACACAATTTGCAAGAAATATAGTGTTAAGAATGTTTTTTTTTTTTTCAAATCAAGTAACAATAACCGCTAATATGTCCTACAGACAGACTCTTATGCACTGAGAAAGTACAATACTGTTACAAATGCATCTAACACGGATATCTGCAAACAACGAAAATTGTGTTGTTGTGTCTCTGATATCAGGCCTGATTATCTGAGAAGTTTGTGTCTTCTGAAATAGAAAGTAAAATGTAATCTTGTTTTAAAGATTTAAGTTTAAAATCTACGGAAGCGACATAGTTGTTCATCAGATATACAGTACTACAGTACAATAATAAACTGGCTTTTGTAAACAACCATTATATATTGTTGTCTGTGTTATTCTGGATTTACAAAAAGAACATTAGATTTTAGTTGTGCTTTATGAAATCTAAATGTATGTCACTAAATATGACAATAATAATATAAGACAAATCATCCTTGATAGTGGCCAGTGGACGAAGTACTCCACTTTGTATTAAAAACACCAAAAATGAAAAACCAAAATGTAGGCAAGATGTCTCTATAAACATGCCAACAATTAAAACTAAAACCATCAGAAAAAACACTTTTACATTTTAGTCCTGTTCAATAATCTTGTGAAGTATAAAGCACAGACACCGAAACATTTACAGATACCTAAAAATGTTACAAGAGTACTTTTACTTTTGTTCTTACATTTCACACTTTTCACCAACGATTACTGCAAACGCTAAAATCTCATTGGAGTGTCGAGCTTTGTAACAGTGTTTTTATGTCCGTGAACTTTGTCAACACCGTAAGATGCAACCTTATTGTTCAAGATCCATCATTCATTTCCTTGACCACTATCGGCGAATCTGACACAACACGTCACGGTGCAGCTGAAATCTAAACCCGAGAGATTCCCGTCTGTGGGGTTACGCAGGTCACACAGTGAAACCGCGGCAGAAGGCAGAATGCAAGAATCTTAAATAGAGTCTTCACTTCCTGATTTGGTGTACGAGGGTCATCGGGGTTCACCGTGCAGCCTCGCCCCGGCCGGCCCGTTCGGCACTCACAGGAAGACTCGGGGTCACAGCTTTTATCACCGACATGTATTGGAAAAGCAGCGGAGTAAAAGATCAGAGCGCGCACAGGCGAGCGGTGTATCTGCTGCCTTGGTTTACAGCGATAAGGGCCCCGTGCTGCGCTGACAGCCTGTCATCCTGCCACTGCTGCACGTGATGGAGCTTTAATGGCTTTTCAGGGGATGACACGCCTTTGTTTTCACTGTATTTTTTCTAATTAGGAGTCACTCTGACATGTCGAGGTCTTCTTGTTTGATAAAGCGCCAGTTCGGGCAGAAAAGAGAGGACAGCAAATTAATTGGGTTTGTATTTATCTACAAAAGTAAAACAGAACAAAAATAAATCAAACCACAACAAACAATAACTTTGAATCAGTGTCAATAGAAATAGGATTACTTGTGAACATTAATAAGGAAAATTGTAAGTTTTCTTTTCATATTTATTTATCAAAACTTGTATGTATATTGTATGATCTTCTTAGAATGAGAAACGGTCAGGAGATATAAGTCTTCATCTGCCTTTTTCCCCAAAGAGGTTTGGTTCTTTTTCCTGGCTGAGAAGGAAGGTCTAAGGACATGGGACGTTAGAACATTTGTCTAAGGACACAGGGAATGCTGGAAATCTGCTAATTTCCTATGAACATTGTTTAATCTATTTTTCAGTGTCGTGTTGAGGCAACTGGTGTTGTGATTTCAGGTGATAGAAATAAATGTGAATTTGAATTGATCAAACACAATTGTACTACCAAAGCACATGTACAATACAATGAAAAAATATATAGACTAGTTGTAAATATAAATGTAAATTATATCTATGACAGCAATAAATAAGCCTGACGTGTCATGTTTGTAATAGTTATATTTTCAGACTTCATAGAGAGAGTTTAGATATATTGTGGTATTTATTTATTTATTTATTTATTTATTTATTTACATATTTATTTATTGATCTTCTGTAACTTTTTGAGTATAAAAAACAGGGAAGAATACAATTAAGTTGAATTAAAATTTAAACAATGGTAAAATGGTTTTGTAGCTTCATCCATATCAGAGAAGGTAATGACATCATCCCTTACATATTGTCTGAAATAGATGATACAAAACAAATCAGAGAAGACATTTATGAATATAAACCATCTCAATCAGATTGAGTATCTAGCTACACCTTAATAACATGTAAGGAATTAATGTGGGTCTGAAAACTTTCTGAATCTACTTGCCAGAAGTGTTGTTGCCTCACTGAGCATTTACTTATGAACTAGAAATCAGAATTTAGGACCTTTATAGAGTCTTACCAAAGGGAGCTATACCTGCAAAAACATCAAACTAATCCTAAAAGAGTTTTGTGAAAGTAATTATCACATTTGCCACGATTCAGTCCCTGACCTCTGTGCAATCGTAGGTTACCACAAGTGATCAGTGATAAAACAAAAGATTATTTCTTCTCTACCACGAGGACTGACCCTGAATGAAGGCCTTTTTATGCAGCGCGGATTGAAATTGTAGCCCCCTTTGTGAAGAGAAATTGTTGCCATCAGGAATAAATTTAAGTGCCATTGATCTTCAAAATGACACAGTATTCAGTCCAAAATTTCAAAAAAGTCAGATTTATTCATTCATTCAAACACAAATCATTGTTCAAAGACGATTTAAAAGTGGTAGTATTTGCATAATAAAAAAGAAGGACTGGATAAAAGTAGCCAATGCCGTGTCACAATTGCACTGCGGGGGGCTTAGTGCACTTGAACAGCGGGGAAGGAGACCTGTGGTAATTAGCACAAGAATGCATTTGTGCTGAAGCAGTAGAACGTGTGCTACCTTGAAGCGAGATTTACATATATGCTTATTAAAATTCCTCTTTCTTCTCAATAGTAACGCTATAGTTGGCACGTTTTAGTGATCTGTGGTGACTGTGGTGAATATGAAAGAACAATGATATACTGCTTTTCCAATCTGCGGCACATCTATCTTTCCATGCACCGATTAAGTTAGACATTCTGTAAGAGTCAGCCTGCGCAGTGTTAATGAATATGGACTGTTTTTACGCTGTCAATGAAGGGGCGGATAAACGACCATGATGTGCGTTTCACCAGCGTAAGTGTAGTTAAACTCAGTCTAATGAGCTGGTTTAGATGAAAGGCTAACATTGAACATACAGAAGCATAGACGTCCCAATAGCTCAAGGCTACGAGCGCATTCGCCGGATTGTGCGTTAGAAATGATGGTTAACACCTCATATTGGTTTAGCCTGGGAGCTCAGTGGGTCGTGTGCAGCCTCTATTTGACTGAAGAAGGCAAATACATCTGGAGACCATCTGACAGGCCTCTAGAACAGCACAGATTGGAGCAAAAATAATACATTAGAACCATCCCAAAACTATTACTTTTACCCAACAATGTTTGGTTTGTCGGGTTTAAACAGGTTGAGAAGATTGAACACAAAGAAGGGAATAGATATGTTGTGTTGAAATAGTCTCAAAAGTGCAAGTTAAAAGAGCATTGAAGGTTTGCAAAAGAGCTCAATTAACAGATTATAGACCAAAACTGTGAACAAAGTGTGCATCATTGAATTGGTTCAATAAAAAAGAAAAGAAAAATCAGGTATAAACACTTCATTTTAGTTTAGCACAATATATTATATCGTGACCATTTATCTAACAATTTCTTTGAATTTTATGCAAATTTTTGAAGGGTTTCTGTAAAAATAATTGTTGTAATGAGTGCATAAAGATAACATTGAATGTGATTCTGAGATATTATGATAAGCTTTATATGCATTAAGCTTGTGGTTGCTTGTTACACATTTTGAGTTGAGAAACGTATTCATTGGTTGAGGCCAACTTTAGAATTCTAACTCGGTCTTCATTTTTGACAGCAACTCCACAAACTGAAATGAATGCAATCATATCTAAATATAAACACAAATATCGTTGAACAGCAGGTCTGACAAAAGGATTTATTGAAGATGACACAGTGGGAAGCCAAAGTTACTATTAAACATTAAACTCTGCTCAAGTGAGGTCAAAACACCTCGAACACACATCTGTAAGTCATTCCAAAGCTTTCTAAACTTTAGACAGATACATTGCATTTGCATTGCGTTAGAAGACATTTACTTGACTCCCAGAGGCTTTGGTAAGGAAAACACAGGCTTCCAGAAATTTGTTTAAAAACCTCCGAAAACGGCTGAGCTTCCAGGTTCTCCTTCCCCGTATGCGACGGACAGACAAGAACTCGGCACACAATTATAATCCGTTAAAAGCTAATACAAGCTCCAGTGTGAGGTTTGACTGTGAGGTGAGCGGGGCAGGGGTTGATGCAGCAGGCTCGCTCTGATTGGCTGAAGGCTGATGAGGGAGTTGTCCTATCTTACCAGCCGCGGTCCCAACAACAGCCGCGGGCTTAAAGGGTCAGGGGTCAGGACCGGGGTCACATCAATCATATCCAAGCAGTGAACACTACACGGGTTAATATGGGAGCTAATTTTTCTGGGGTTTCAAGCCGGTTTGTAAGCCTCACGGGTGAAACACGGCCGCTTCTTAAGTGTAAAGTAATTAAAAATGATTGTTCAGAGACGGTTTTCAAGTCAGAAACCAGCTCAGCAGACAGGAGTTAAAGCAAGGCACCAGCAAAGATAAAAAGAGTGTCCAAAAAATGTACTCAAGCAGGATTACCGTAATAAAACAAAGACAGAAGGAGGTAATTCAGTTTAGAGAGTGAGAGTTCTTTTTTTTTTTTACCTGGTTTGGTCCAGTTCTAGTTCTCGATTAGTCCTGATCTAGTCCAGGTTTAATTACAGTCACAATATCACATTTTACATTTAAGGATTATTTATGTTTACAGTATTGACTTCACAACCAACTACAGTAAAATCCTACATTCATTCGAGTTGTGTAATCACACTTTCTGAATGATAAAGTTAAGTTAATGTGACATAAACAGACACATATAAAGCGCTTTGAATCTAGGTGACATTATTTAGGCTCTAGTTTGAATTGACATAAAATAAATTTGCTTCTAAAATTGTCACCATTATTCGTTTTTAGTTCTTGCGAAATCTTGACATCCCTAGTTCTAGGTTTAGTCCCAGTAAATAAAACATTTTGATGTTGTGACTCTCGATTTCAGTTTATGTTGTCTAAACTACAGAATCAGTATTATTACATGCAGAACGTATTTTATCATTTTATCATCATTTTAATTTGATAATGCTATTGTAATTACGTCTTTATAGTCCTTAATGCTTTTTTATTGTCTGCAGAAAGAGGCAAATATATGGTTGGATTGTTGAATATTGTAGTTTACTCGAGCATTACAGATTCAACTCATTTTGTTGTACTTTTTTTAACAATACACAGCAATTAGGAACTTTTTCATCCATAGTTCTTCTGCTTGGTTAGCTTCTTTCTCGCACCTGAAAGCAACTTCTTTAGCTTAAATCCAACCTCAGAGGGTACAAAATTAATCGCGTTTCGGAAAACGTCAGTCATACACTTAATCCCTGAATGTCCCTGGGTGTCAAATTAGTCATATTTTTCAACCTAGACAGTAAAGTGCTCAATCCAGACAAAAGTAAAAGTCTTATTCAGAATGTCTTTGAGTAGGGGACAGCTCCTCCATGTCATCACTTTAATGTGCTGTACATCAGGGAGCTCATTAAGACGCCGGCGTTTCCAACCAAGAAAGAAAACCTCATTGTGAATATTTCAGTCAGTAAAACCTGTGTGATGCATGCCTTGTCCACCACTTTGATACCTGGCCTTAAGAACACCCCGAGGTTACTGGGTTAATACCATCCATGACTTCATGCAATTTAATCTGCCGCCATTTAAAAATGATGAACTGGCTACTTCTGTTCTTTAATCCTGCTAAAATTCACATGAGGTGCTGTAAGTCAATTTTCTTTCAATAATTTAAACGGAAGGGCAAAAATAGACGTAAAGCAGACTTGAAAGCCTCCGGTGCAGGAGTCTTGGGGGCGTTATTGAGAACAAAACTATAAAACAGCCTCATAACCATGAATAATGCTGAAAGGTAAATAGAAATGAGACGTCTTATCGCTATTCTTTAGTGAGCGGCGCGGACAACCACAACGAGTCAAAGGTTCAAGATGCATTTAAAAAGTGTGATGTTGTGTTATTATTATCACTTAAGTCTATAAAGCCATCCCCGCTATTCAAAGCGTTATCTGTGCAGCCTGGATATACATTTGAGCTTTGACAATAAAATATTTATTCTGGCGCTATTGCGATGGATAATGTGTTTTGCCCTTGAGCGAGTGAGCTATCAGAGGAGTGCATAAAGACATACAATGGGAATAAACTGACAATAATAATGGGCCAGGTCAAATGGAGCTTTGGATCACAGCTTTTCCAGTATTAAAGATGTGAAGCAGTGGCTCTTAAGAAAAGTGGAGTGAGAGGTGACCCTTGCAGAAGATTACAGGGTAGAAGAGTATTTTTATGAAAAAGAACAATATCACATTCAAACAATAAAGCACTAAAGACGGCGCCTCGAGGTTTGTTTGCTTTCTCACTTCATTTGACAGTACTTGTACGTAACAATTTGTCATAACATGTAATCCCAGGGTGGTAAGGTTAATGGTTCCGCTGTATGTAAAGTTAAGGTTGTTGTACTCATGGGGAAAGTCACCCACTGCACTTGACCCATCCTCTGTGCGCACTAAACCAGCATTACTGACCTGAGCGAGAAGTTACAATATTTACACCCAAACCAAAGCACAACCCGCTCCTTTAACAAGCGTCTTAAACTAACTCACGGAGCGGCACAAGCGGCGACGCACGCGGCCGCTTAAAATGATTCAATTAAGCCAGTGATCTTCCCGAATGTTCGGCCTCTCGCGTCTTTAAACTCATTGCGCCGGCTTCAACTTCTGGGAAGACGCGTGCGTCGCTGATGGCTCATCAGCGATGACAGCGATGTCAGTGTTTACGTCTTTTCTAGCGCGAATTTCGCGATCTATGGAAGGTTTAGGATGGTTTAGATTCTAGAACGTAAAGGATATAGAATGTGAGTGGTAGATTTTTAATGAGTCCAGAACCGAATCACCGGGGTTTCGGTTTTTTTGGACCTGAACCGAAACGTTTTTACAAGTCCGGATCCGGTCCGTCGTAGCGGTACGCATCCCTATGTAGATCTGATAATATTTGCGTAAGTTGTGGTCATTTGAATGTATACAACTCTCAAAACCTTTCATTGAGAAAACGGGGCTCAAAGTTTTTCACCTGAGTGAGCCCAGAGTCACAGGGGGGCTCATTTGCATCTCATTGAGATAAGCCCTACCCCTGTCACACTGACAGCACCTCCCCCTACAGCTGTCACTAAAGACTCTAAAGACTTGAAGGCCAAAAAGACATTTTAAAACTAGGATGAAAGCTTCAGAAATGTAAAACTGGTGTATCAATCCTCGGATCTTTTAGTTGAAGAGTAAGTAAAAGAGTGAACCTAACCCTGCCACAATGGACACCGGGTTGATTTTTAAGCATTTTGTGGCTTTGACGAAGAAATGGTTGAGCAGTTACACCTGAAGTTATAGGTTCACAGTCAGATGGATACTGTAATTTGCTTTGCATGTTTATCAGCCTTTCTTCTTACTGCTATGCTTAGTCAAGAGTCAACGCTAACTGCACAGGCCGGACAAAATGGCCACCTCCCTTCACCCCGCCTTCAGCTCGTGTGTTCAGATCCTCGGTGTAAGCCCTGGATAATGGCCCAGGTCCTGGCTAAATGGCCGTGAGCGTGTCTTTAGAAGTGGATCTTGAGTATAGTTAACTTTTGCAGATGGCAGCTCATGTGGTTTCAGTTCATATGTGGCTACAGTATGCATTTCTATTAAAAGCCCACGTGTAAAAGTCAGACCTTCTTCTGGACATCTGAAAAACATTTGTGCTCTCCCTGTGAAACTTATAAGTCATCGCACACACCACACGGACAAGACAAAGTAGTAATAATTATGTTATTCTGAATCTTCAACACAGCATTTGATTTGATCATGTCAAACGATGTAGACCACTTAAACATTTTGCCGTGCAGCTGCAATAAAGAAAACTCTTTCCATTGAGGCGGCGTATCCAGAGTATCACTTGCTTGAAATGGCAATATAAAAATAACAAATACAGACACCCTAAGCCCACAGGGACACAAAATGGTTACTGTAAATTGTTACAAGTCGTAGTAACACTGGATTGATAGATACTTTCAAATGGGATACGAGACACACAGTTCTCCTGTGGTTTACCTCGGAGTCTTTGAATTACTTGCTCGCTGCTTACTGTGTCGGATATCGTGATGTTGATAAATGTCAAATAAACTGTAAAGAATATAATGGGGGCCGCCACTCAAAAATGCTGCAGGCAGAATTGAGCATGAGTGGTCAAAAAAACGTTCATATAGTGCAATAATCAATATAGTAAAAGGTTTAGGTGTATATATACCTTAGATTTGGTTAAAACATGCTTGGTGTATGCTAATTTCTTCCCAAGTTGTATGATTTATTTATCTAGTGACCTTTATTTAACCACCACGCAGGATTGGGAATCGATCGCTCTTGCTGTGAAACGAGAGTGCTGCCCCGTACGACTGTAACCTCAGGCAACAATAGGACAAAGCAGATTTACTCCCACGGTTGTTTTTAATGGCACCATCACCCAATATGAATAACGCAAATGAAATAGTTTTCCCTTAACCCTTCATTTGGGCAGACAGTTTACGTCATTGCACCGACGCTCGAGAACTCCAGCCACCTCTCACACACGCCGCCTGCTCAGCCCTCTTGATATGCTGTTGAAATTACATTAACCTTTTTAGACAGCATTTTCAGGGGCTTTGACTGAGGGATTGCATCGCTAATGAATGCTTAGTAGAGGAAATGTGGTGTAAAATGACAGGATTATTATATACAGAGAGGGGATGTAATGGGCTGCTAATGTTTTGAGCTCGACAATAACTCTGAATGTAGAAAAATAAAAATATCAAATATGTGGGCGACAATGACAACGACTACTACTATTAAAAAAACAACTGATGCTAATCCCGTAACTACAGACTAAACAGCAAAACTTCAAATGATCAAAAGTCAAATACAAACTTGAGCTACGATAAAGGTGCAGTTTCACAATATGACATTAATCTTAGCAAAGAAGTACGTCAGATCGGTGGAGAGGTAAGAATGCATGTCTTTATAGTTATTTTTGAGCAGTTATACAACCCGAAATGAAATACAATATGCGATATAGAAAATTCACATTTTGCACTTTTAAAATAGCAGAAATGTTTTCAAATAATTTAATCTAAAGTATCACCTTTTACTACTGCAACCCATGAACCTGGAGTGAAAAAATGAAAACATGTGTGACATTTTACAGACAGAGACGGGGCTAAATCCATACTCGGGGTTAAACAGCCTTTACCATAAACATGCTAAATTCAATATAGCTTGATATTACTTTAATAACGGCAAGGAAATAAAGGGAAAGGCTTGCGGCTTAAATTATTTTGTTTTTCTTCCATAGAGTCTCGTATCGCATTTCTGTTCCCCCGCCTCATCCTAATATCCCCCATTCCCTGAAGGAACACTTGTATGGGTTCACTCCAGTAACGGCTACCATATGTTCAGTAACCACGGCCTTATATTGTACATCAGATAAACTCCTCTATCAAAAGGTCCGGGGCATACGTCTCCTCCTTCAATTCCCACAATTACTATCAAATAAAAGATCAATGTAAAGTGGACACGCAGAGCGCCCGGCCCTGATTCCTGCGACTCTAAATCAATTAAGATGAAGTTTTGATAAGGATTTTTTGGGGCAGAGAGAGGTAAAAGGATAAACAAGTATTGCCAGAAAGAAATACACTTTCATTTAAAGATAAAAAAAAAAGGATTCCAAGGAGTAGGATTCCTTGTGAGAAATGAAGCCTGCGTAAATTCAGCCTGGAAGACCTAACTCCATCCTTCTACGTCAAGGCCTCCATGGAAGGACCCCTCTCCCCAGCGCCATCATCGCACTCAAGCGGGCGTCCGCCTGTCCGTCTGTCAGATCCCTCACTTCACCATGGACTCTCCCAGGTTTCTGCGCTTATCCCAAAGAGGTTATGCCGTTTTTCCCGGCCAAAGAAGTAGGGTGAAAGGTCAGGGGGCGTCTGTACCATGGCCCTCGCACCTGCTCCTCATCTCCAATCAACGCTCTCAAGTGACTCCTCCCTGCTCCCAATCAGCGCCCAGGCGGTCACATTTAAGCCCTCAGGCAGATGGCTCGGCCGCTCAAACCGTACTGCGACCCACCACCTCCCCAGCTCCTCCTCTGCATTCCCCTCATCCTCTACCTCCTCTTAACATCTACCACCACCAGTCTCCAGGCTCCCGGGGAGACATCTAATACAAATAGATCATGGAGTGCCCATGATCGCAACGTCTTCCGCCGGGGTCTGAGCGCCAAATAACTCACGAATAAAGCTTGTTCAACAGTCCTTTCTCGTGGTCTCTTGGTCTCTCCAGGGTGAAATTAATTGTTTTTGCCTTGACTGCTTGCCCCTCCAAACTCTTTAATTTAATTCACTTTTAACATCAATATAATTAGCGTGAAATGTTGCCGCCGCGTTTTGGACCTTTTCAAAAATGTATGCTTTCTTCTACCCGCTTTTTACCTCTTCATGCAATATTACTGAAGCTAATGTTACACAGTAAAATGACAAGGAGTGATTACGACGGGCCCTGGCTTTAGTGTTTTACATGGAAGGCTGCACAGAAACACAAGGCCCAGTGAAGGCTCCTGAAGATGTTCTATCATTCTGAAATGGGCCATGAAATACACAGGATTATTGGTGGTGGAGAGAGGAGGCTAATCAGCGTGCCAAATGAAGGACTGGGAGGGCTCAGGACCAGGAATGGAGAATGACTATCAATAATTGTAATTGAGCATAATTGAAGGATAACTATAATCTGGGATGGGTTAAAGTGATGCAGCCAAATTCTGGAGCTGCTTCCCTCCTGCAAAAGCTGTGAGAATGGGACGTTTTAGACTTATAGATTTAGTTTATGTGATGTTAATGAACATCAATATGGCAAAAATTGGTTGGGGATTTTTACATTCTCATACACTTCTTATACAATTCTTGCCGTAGCATTTGGCATAGGCGCAGTGTGGACATGCACAGGGAGCCACCAGTCACCACATGGGGCTCCCTAAAGTTAAATGACTGTTACTTGAATAAAAAAAAGAAAGAAACACAAGTTATTTTTTTGCCTTGGAAAAGCTCCAGATCCACTGTCTGTTGAAAAAGTATAATAACGCAGTAAAATAGCTCATGACGGGCTTTTTTGGGCCCCTAATCAATACTTTTACCGTTTTTGAGTATTTCAGTGTTTGAGTTCTTTGTTCCAGATTGCAGTGCAATTACCTAAAATTAGAGCTTTCCAGTCTTTTTTCCACCTCTATTAGTCATCTTTCCAAATGAATGGCTTGCAGTGCTTTTCCCATTATGTGGCGGCCTGCTGAGAAGCTACCTGGTGTGAACACAGAGAGGCACAGAGCTGCAGCAGTGGCCAGTGGCTCCTGCTGGGCGTCCCACTCACAGACGATAATTGGTATCGCGGTGTGCCAAAAAGGGACCCAAACATGCAACCCCGGCATATGGTGAGTCTGATGAGCAAAACAGCGTGGCGACAAAGGGGCGTATATATAAGGAAGAGAGAGTGTCTCTGAATAGTCCTAATATAAATATACTGTGTCACTTCTTGACTGACGTGAAACACACCAAAGAACTTGAAAGATCTAAAGTGAATCAGAGCAGGTTTGTTCATGCTGCAAAGCTGTTTTCTATCAGTGTTTGCTAACAATGCCATGTGTCAGGGAATCAAGACACTTGAGCAGCCGAGCAAACAGGAGAGAAAATGTCAAAGAAATAACAAAATCATATATTGTGATGATTTGTGAAAGTAAAAAACATCTGGTGTCAGAATAGTCTATGTTGTGTTACACTGACTTATTACTATATACTGTGCATTTATAGCAATGTGACATCCACTCCTGCACATCTTTGCAAGGTCTTACCAACATCCAAAACAGTTTACTATGTTTTCTATCTAAACCATGTCTAGTAACATCAACCTTTTTGGACCAAAATATACAATGTAATGTAATCATGCATCATCAAGTTTATTTCTTTTTGCATACGATTGAGATTTTTAGCAGAAAGTCCTCTTAGACTTGTTGGGAATTTTGACTTGGAAGTACAGATAATTAAAAAAAAATACATAAACAAATAAAATAAAATAATTATAATAATGAAAATGCAGATTTGTCTTGGCCTTCGAATGCTGTATGTAACGGCAGAGAAAGCGATATGATCCAAGTCTTTGTTCCTCATGTTGGGTCAGAGGAAACAAAGCGCACAAGCTGAATCGATGTGACAGGGTTAATGACTGTTTCTCTGCTCTAAAGTGCAACAGGAGCAGCTGGCCCTCAGGGAGAACCGGTGACACCCACTCTCTGTCATATCCAAACTGTCACACTCCACTTCCTCACCTCACTTTGGCAACACCAGCTTCCTCAGAGCTGGGACTATACTTCTCTTCACCTGGGGGCTCAAGATAAAAATGTGCACTTCTTCAAACTAAAATCTGCTTAGTAAAAGCAATATTATTAATAGTCTTATGTATCAATACATAAGAAAAAGACAAAAACAAAATGAAGACGGAGAAAGACAGTTCGAGCTGACTCAGAAGTAGACGGAAATCTACGGGAGACGAGAGATGCGATGCGATCCTTTGCGCTAATAAACAAACGCACGTGTGTGTTGTATCAGTCCGCACGGGGGAGTGCGCATGCGCACTTCCGCCTGCGTTCTCAAATCGCAGAAAAATCATCCATTGCGCCTTTAAGGATACTATGACAATATGCAATCGTCCCAAGGAAAATATATAACATTAACATTACCGTACCAAGGTTACTGCTGGAAAAGAAGAAAGTAGTGATTAAGTAGTGATTATTGATCCTTCCTTCTCCAAATGTGTTCCCCATGTTAAAAATGTATGCAGTATATTTCCTATTTCAATGTCCATTTTACAAATTAACCGAACCATTCACTATAGCCGTGTGGGTTGAGTGTTACAGCAGAGGTCCATAAGGTCCATAAGGATAGACATAACGTTGGTGGAACATGTTAAGTTGGTTAGTGAAATACCTCCATGTGCCTGTGCACAAAAATGCTGATTTAGTGCGAAGGCCATCTGTGCCATTCAGCCTGACCTTCCTGATGATTCAAGTGTGACAGCGAGCACTTTCCTCTCAGCTGGAATGCTGTAGAAAGGCTGTACATGTCAGGGCCGGGGAAAATATATCACCCTGTAAAGCTGAGAAACCAGAAAACTGGACTTTTTCATTATGTGCAATCTGCAACATGTGAAGGAAAAAACATATTGACTGAATTATTGTCGAGGGCATGCACTTGACCAGCTTCTCCTCAGTGTGCAGCTGACCTCTTGATTTATTTCTCTTTGCACCGGCCACAGGGGCACTACAGTTCCAAATGTACAGGAACATCACCAAGGACAGTGCGGTCTTAACTGCTCTGAACCAAATCCAAAGAAACCGCCTCAGATCTGCCTCACATTTACAGCCAGAGCACAAAGCATCAGGGAACATTTGCAATCATTATTATCATCGAAACTTCCGCCTTTCAGTAATTCTACAATTAAGCATCAGAGTACGAGCGACTGTTTCTTTGAAAAGACCCGTGAATCTGGAAATTGAAGAAGACATGCTCCTTTTTTCAAGTGTTTAGAGATATTTCTTTTATTCCTTTTAGACAGCAATATAGATCTGACACTACTTCCGGTTCAGAACGGCAGTGCATCTGGCTGATGTAACACGGTAAAGAATTCAAAACAGTGGATGTGCATGCCAATTTTCAATGGTGCTTCGAATGCAGGGGAATAAAAATGAATACAACACGCATGAATCACAAAATGCAACTTCAAACGACTTAATGATGAGGAGAAACTATTATACCACGCGTAAAAGCTCATCAAAGCCATGGTATTCCTACTCTAATACAGTGCACCTGCCATTTGATTCACTCCGATTCACTCCAAGTCAGAATGACCTGAGAGGCACTTCAGCTGAGGACTCTGATGACAAATTATGAGGCAGCCTTTCCTCCAGATGTGACCAAGCTGTCCCACTTTCTGCCACATGCTCCAGAGCCCGTCCTGCCCGAGGTTCTTCTCTCCTCTCCTCTGTTCCTTCAGAGGGGAAGGGCAGAGCAGCGGAGTGGACAGAGTGGGGGACGGTGACACACCAGTCCCCAGCTGCCCCTGCCGCTTTAGGAGATGTCTTCAATGCCATCTTGCCCAGGGCACCGCAGCATGGAGTGGTGATTCGGTCCCTTGATCGCTCTGGTGAGACCCTCATCTGTAACTGTGAAACTGTGCTGGGCCAAAGAGACGGCCGATGCCCAACAGCGAACAGGGAAGCAGGCCAGAGCAGGCTGATAATAGACAAAGAAAGTAGGCAAATTCTAACATGTCTCTTATTCACTTTTCACCTCTGACTTTCGGTCTACAACTCTACATGACTTTGAAAGACATTTAAAGCATGCATTATTATTCAGCCTCTCTGTGCCTTTAATGCTCTGATCATTTAGCAACAAACAAACAGGCCTCATTTGAATAAAACCAAGAAAATCCATCAGCCTGTGCACAGAACCAAGTCTGACAAAACCACTGAAGCAAGAAGCTATTCCTCCCTTTATGCTGAAATTGAACTGAAGATGAGGATATAGAGTACAAAAAGTGTCTTTTAGGTTGGATTTTCAGCTTCACATTAATTAAACCTCTACATTAATGGTCATACTTGACAGAATGATTTTCTCTAGCATCTAACAAAAAAAAAAAAAACACACACAATTGTGTAGGAGCAGTGGTAGGTTTGGCTTGATCCTAAATGACATAAGAGTTTTAGATGCCACAAGTGAAAGTAATCTAGTGTTGCAAAATGACCCCTACTTGACATAGTGATAGATTGATGTGTTTATAAATGAGGATTTTATATTAAACAGTCTTACCAAAGTGCATTTCACAGAAAAGAGGAACCTTTCCAAAAAGAACTGCTGCTCATAAACATTTTAAAAGTATAAATGTATTAAAATACATGACATTAAATGTGATTAAAACAATTCAGAGGATGTTTGTGAAAATGTAAGACTTGAGTCATTCTTGTTCTTGTAAAACTCCCCTTTACTCTCCATCTCAGCTGTTCCAAAGCAAAGACTCGTGTGGAATGTCACAGTTATCAACGATGTTAAAGTATGGCCGTGGCTGCAGAGCCAGCAGTTTCAGGAACCGCGGGACTTCTCTTATAGCGTCATGGCTAACCCTAACCCTAACCCTAACCCTAACCCTAACCTTAACCCTAACCTTAACCCTAACCTTAACCCTAACCCTAACCCTAACCCTAACCTCAACCCGGCGCGGTCTAAAACGGCGCTAAAACGGCGCTAAAACGCAGTCAAATAGCGGCGCAGTTTCAGGAGCCGCGGCGCGCGGCCGGCACAAAAATAAAATGGCTTTTTCGGCCGCGCGCCGCGGCTCTGCAGACACTCCCTTAAAGTATAGCCTAACACTTGAGCAGTCTCTCCTCCACTGATAGAGAGACCTGGAGTCGTATGGCTCAACCCACTAAATAATGGTTCACTGACTGCAGGGCACATAAGAGCTACAACAACCGTGAAAAGGAATGATTCTGCTGGACTCATACTGTGTTAAAGAGTGGAAAATGAAAGGTTTCTCTTTGTTGAATTCATTACTGAAATGCCATGACAATGCACTTGGAAAAATGCATTCAATCGCCGGCGTCATAACTGCAATTATTTTCCTCCGAGGCCCATATTCGAATCCAG
This sequence comes from Eucyclogobius newberryi, assembly GCF_026437365.1. NCBI lineage: Eukaryota > Metazoa > Chordata > Actinopteri > Gobiiformes > Gobiidae > Eucyclogobius > Eucyclogobius newberryi. Next base: position 11,612,081 of record NW_027316500.1, on the reverse strand, counting down.
GCAAGTAGCTGAGGCCCGCGATCATTGGTGTAATTGTTTTTTTTTGTGAAAAAAAATTAAATATCAAATAAAATGTCACTTTTCTGTCAAATATAGGCTATAGAATATATTAATTAATTAATTTCACGTCATCTTTATTAAGGACAAAAAGTGCAGACAGATACCTGAGGGCAAAAAAAAAAAGAACAAAAAACCCTGCTGCATGTGACGGGCTGCATCCTCAGCCAATCATGGCAAGGCAAGTGTATTTGTGAACCAAAAGTCGTCCCCACAGTAGTTCAAAGTGCTTTACACAACATGAACAATATCAAATCTATGAGAATAATCAGAAACACTTCCCATAAGTCATATATTTTCACCCAAACCTTGGAAAATAGTGTAGGCAATTATGCTATAAGGCTAACGAAATATAAAATCAGAATATAGCATGGGGATTTATTATGCTGAAAACACTGATTGATAACTAAGTCTTCTGAAATCTAAAAACATGGCTACATGATAAAATGATTGAATAAATGGCCCAGACTGGTCAAATTCAGGAGAAGAGGCACAATAATAATAATGTGATTATATTTCCTAAAATGTGATTATATTTCAAATCTGATCATGCATGATGTGTGGTTGTGAGTAAAGTGAGTGAGTCTAGCTTACATCCGCTCTACTCTGTCCTGCACGGCCGACACCTTTGGGCTTTGGCTAATGTTATTCTGGTCCGTGCCTGGGACAGAGTAAGAGTAACAGTTTAAGGACGTGAGCCAAGCTTCAGGCAGGACCCTGTCATGGCCGCCGCCCCTCTCTTTATCTCACTCTCACCTAGGTCCTGGACACTCTAATCCATCCCGCGCCGTGTGGTGGCCCTCCAAAGTGACATTCGATTAGTGGCCCATTTAGGAACAGCTCGAGCTTTAAGGCCTCTCTTTTACCCAACTTGTCAGGGGCAGAGCAAGATGTTCTCCGGCAAAGTTTTAGTCCAACGGAAAGGCAACTAACTGAAGTGTTCAAGGCCTGTTTATAGACTTAATCAAAGGCCAGGTTCACAACTTCGGGCGGGGCAAGACTTCTCTTTTGACGCTGATTTAGTCCAGTTCAGGGATTTCTTCACTGACCCTCAAAATAATGGCACAACCCCACAGTATGATTAAATTCATTCTAGTCGTTTAACATGACAAATACTGTTTAACTAATATTTGGATAGCATACTGTGGAGTTGGAACTACTTTTGCCAATCTCCTGTTTGCAATAAAATAACCTTTTACAAAGTTTCCATTTTAAAATTATATGAAATGTATATCTCAGTATTTATTTGTTTTTGCAGATTCCCAATAACAATAGTCAGACGATGTTATGTCAGTCCAACAGAATCATCTTAAAACATGTCTTTAATTGTATTTGTTGCAGTTTGATTATCAGACAAATAAAATTTCTGTAAAATGTATCCCAAAAGGGCAGAAATATCACCTAATATATACCTTTACTTTTTGTAGTATTTTTACTACAAATAACATACTCAATATTCGAAAGTTCAAAACAACATCCACAATATTATTATTTTGCCCACCCCGAGTGCTATACAATTGAAATAGCCAAAAAGCCAAAAAGCCAAGAGAAAAAAAGATGATAGTGATACCATGGGACTATAACGCACAGTTTCAGACAACTATGTGAAAAATATAGCTATGAAAAATGTATTTTAAGGTTTGTTCAAAGATAACAGCAACAACATATTTCATATTCATTCTTTGTAGAGCTCCTCTGTCCCGTTACCATACCAAAGTGGTATGGTAAGTTTTCATGGGCACATGGGGTGTGAAGGGCCCTGTAGGAGTCTTCGTAGAAAGGGTTGGGGTAAAATCACAATAAACATGACAGTAAAGTGTAAAACGTGGGCATGAGGCCTTGCTGTACTTCTGTATCTGTGTTGTACTGTAAAAACAGATACATTCAATTGTTCAAAAACACTCAAAACACTCAAAAAGCACAAATTACAATATGTTCTATTTGTTAATTAAAATGTTTCTTTATTTTCAAAGAATCCATAGTAAATGAGTCATAAACAGATGTTGTTTTGTCCTCCACTGGGTGTACACAGATGCTTCCACTAAGAGCCTCTGCTAAACAAGCTGATGCCACACTATTTCCACTCAAAGTAAAATGGATTTACTTCAAAGAGGGGTTAATGCTAATGTTGGCTGCCTTCTTGACTTTTAACACAATTAGTGTTAGGGACAAGCACCTACAAATCACTTTCATTTACACTAATTGATTTCAAATCATTATGATTATAACTATCAAGACTCAGGCAGAGCAAGCTCCATCGCAATGTAGTGTTCGTTTAGTCAGATAGCAAGTCTATTTTGTGTGTACAGGAACCAACCAAATTCTTTCCCTCCTGCTTCTTATTGGTTTAGTTTTTCACCAAATTTGCACAGATCTAATTTGACATATGCTCGCGTAATGGCCAGGCGTGAGAACAGGTGAGGCAGAAAAGATGGTGTGAAGGGCCAAAAACGCAGCAAGACGCAGGAAGTGCCGTCTGTTACTATCTTGTGGAAGGAGGCCCAGGAGCATGCACTGCCTTGTGGGTCGCTATGCGGAGCAGGAAGGATTAGTTTATCACAGACAGCTTGATTTCGCCGGATCACTTTTTCGGCAGCTTTGGTGAAAAAAAACTAAGTGGCTAATGCTATACTACTGAAAGGATTCAACAATGAATTAGAAAAGAAAAAATCTTTCAACTTTTCTGGATCATCTGAAGGCACATGGCCAAGCATTGTTTGAACTGAGATAATGTAAACTTTGTGAATGAATACAACACACAGAGAAGTGCAGTTGTGTTTTTACCTTCCAACACCAGAGAGTAGCTGGAGGAGTAAACAGGGGCACAAATGGGGCAGTAACAAAAAACTATATAATGCAAACCATTGAATGGGCATTGATATACAGGAATACAGAATACAGGAAATGAGCAATCATTTCTTCAAAGTTTTCTAGGTCTAAGTTAGTCCTGTAACTGCATACTGATTAGTCTGTATAATAATATAATCAGGCTACAATTACAAATGTCCCCACAGTTACACTAGCCCCTGGCCTTTTGTAATCTCTGTAGCGGTTTTGAAGACGCACAGTAAACCCATTAGAACTAACCACATCCGACTCGCATTAGGTGTAAACGGCATCACATTTCCCACTGCAGTGGCCGTGTGTGGCTGACTGTAACAGGAAGGGCACCCAGTGTTAAAATCTGCCAAATTGCCATATGACAAAAAAGCAAACCATCAAATTATTTGCAGTATTATTGGATGAAATGGAAATGACATTCACCAACTCTTATTGCTTCCCTAAAGAAATGTAAAAATGCTATTAAACAATTTACACTTGCAGTTGGGCCCCAAACATTATTCATTCAGAAACAGCAGTAAAATCTGATGTGAGAGTATGTTTTAAGTAAGTTCTTTATGCAGAGGAGGACCTGGAAGCAGCAGGCAAATTGATCTTTTTCTTCCTTGGGCAACACATGCCACCTCTAATTGTCTAGCATCCAGAAAAAGACGGCTTTTGCACAGAGAAAGAGAGAAAGACGGGGAGAGAAAGAGAGAGAGAGAGAGAGAGAGAGAGAGAGAGAGAGAGAGAGAGAGAGAGGGAGGGAGGGAGGGGGATGATGCCCAGGGAGGCCTCGGCGAGCCCAGGTCTTGGAGGAGTGACAGGAGCTAACGCACAGTGATGCCCTGGACACTGAATAATGCAAATCATGTCAGGCCACACACCAGCCACATACAGTAACAAGACTCAGGCGGCCACTCGGAGCATCATCTGTAACAGTGACAAATCCCAGCATGATGCAAATTAAAACAGTGAGAAGATGATTCTCGCCACAGTGGCCCACCTCCAGTGAATTATGAACCAATAAATTAAACTTAACGGAAAGGCCTGCAAGCTACGGTTCTGATAGATGCGTGCTGAGACACCTTTTAATTGGATTGTTGGGCCAACAGCAAACATTAGTGTATGCAATTCATCATGTAAAAGTGACACCTGGTTTCAACAGCCATTTGAATGACAGTTTGGGTTTACTGTAGAAGCATAATAAAACAGTATATCCATGTTTCATGCATCGTATGATATGCCTATATGTTCACAACATTCATTTGAATCCATGCTTGAGCTATGTATGTATGTATGTATGTATGGTCAAAGATTTATTGATTTTTTGTTTATTAATAATTTGAAATATGACATTTGTTTTCAGAGTGATGATATTTAGCAAGCAGACCTGTGTGAGCTGTAACTGTGTATAGAGATAAAAAACAAGATACATAAACAAACTAAAACACACAAATAAACAAGTACACAAACAAACAAAACAGCTTTAAAAACAGCTCATCTTCATTTGCAGTTTGATTGCCAGAGCATCTCCTCCTGACGTAGGAGATTCTCGCTATATCTAGGATTGGGCACTCACTTTGGATTTACTGTTACAGAAGTCACAAAGTTGGCAAAATTCTTCAATGACCAGTGTTTTTCTAGTCATGTTTTTGCTCCCTACACAGTCCAGTTTATTCTTTGCAAAACTAAGCCCTGAAGATACGCTGTTATCCAAGCTTTAGTCGAGTCTTCCACTCGGCTGCTTGTTATTCATGCTGAGTGCGAGGATCCCTGCAGCACGGTCCAGAGCTACATCTCAGTCTTGGTCACTTCAGAGGCCTTCAGCCCCAGGCCTCATTCATCACATCTGCTTCCGTCTGCGAGCGAAGGATCACAGCCGGTTTCTTTTTCTGCAGACTTTGCATTTCGGGGACGCCCCAAAGGGCTGAAAGAGGAGGAGGAGGCCATGATGGACGCATCGGTCAGGGCATGTGCAGCTATAACATCGCCAGTCATCCACCCAGCTTTAGCCTTCGCTCTTCTGACAACGCCACTTTGACACACACACGCGCGCGCACACGCGCGCGCGCGCACACACACACACAAACAAACAGTGATGACCGCGCGGTGCCCATCTGGCTGGAGTCAGCGGCAGAGCATTGCCATGGGGGCCAGTCACACTTTCTACTCCAAGACTGATATATGTGTACCAGCAGCATTGTTCTTGCCAGGGAAAAAGATTAGTTTGGCTGTCGCTGTCAAATAAATATTGCGAGTGTAATACCATCTGGTGAAAATGAAAACTTGCAGACATATTTTCTCAGCAGTGACAGATATGTCCGAGAGTCCCCCCCATTAGACTTTTGAATGTGATGCCGCCTTGTCCTTTCAATGTAGTTGTAGGCGATAGGTAAACATAACAATATGATGGATGGTGTTGGACAGGGCGCTTGGTTGTGTCCAGGGGCGGAAAGGAAAGGACTCGCAGTGACTCACCTAAGGCCATTTTAGCACCTTGGTCCGCGGAGACTGACGGAGTATATGATAATGATTGACACTTTGTGGGGCACTTGTTGCTAGACGTTGTTATTATATTTATTTTATTATTCATTGTTTTATGTTGCACATTAACGTCGAGTGGCAAGCAGCTAGTGCCATCAGGCCAATTTACAGGTCAGAAACATAGAAATAATGATGATAAGTTTAATGTTATACTGTGGAACATTTCAGGCAAAGCAATAGACCCTTTAAAAAATTCTAAAACAAAGACGGCTTTAATAGTTTAAAAAAGAAAAGAAAAAAGAACAATCTTTTCCAGTGTATAAATACCAGGTATTTTGCTTATCTGTTGAAAAAAAGGAAGATACAATTTTCTAGCCTCAAATTTGTAATTGAGAGGCACAAAAAATATAAATAATGGTAAAGTAAGAAAAAAAAATGTGTCCAGTAAAATCAGGATTCTGCAGGATTCATAACAACATGATCTCCTATTAAACGAACAAATCACAAAACATACAATATTAAATGTATTTAAAGCAGGCCTTGATCTAACTCACATATAGCTTGATTTTTCATATTTTGTGGCCAAGTTCCTTTAGTGAAATCAAATTATGTTCTACTTCTATTTTACCTTTACTTTTACTTCTATTTTGGGAATGTAAAATGTTGTTGTTAAATCCGTTTTTCTTGTATTTTCTTATGCTGTACACATCAATTGTATACCGATAAACTAAATAAACTTTTACTGGCATTTTAGAACATTCAAGAGAAATTTGAAGGTCAGTTTATAAGCAGAGGAATAACTCATCGCCTTTGTGCTACTTTTGGGTTCGGAGTTTATCAGAAAGGAGAGTAGGGCCGTCTGATATTGTCATGAAGAGCTACGAGAAAATATCTATAATGCAACAACATTTTTCAACCTTCAAATTAACATCATGCCTGTTATGTTAGCAAAGCACCTCCAATTACCCACGTGTCTGTCAATTATTCCGACAAGGACAAATCTGACCCCTGAAACAACCATAGCAATGACAAACTGTACAGCCACGGTAATAACATCTTCTGAAAAAGGAAATGATTTCTCTTACACTTTTGATATGCTTATGCCGGCTCCGGAAATCATCTGTTGAATTTCCACAGCGATAATTACAATAACATTAACCTTTGCCATGTCAGTTCGAGCTTCCCATAGCAATCCTCTGCAGGTCGCCCACCTTTTTGCACCATTTTTGCCGCACTAGTTTTTCGTGGGCACAGAGAACGCTGGCTAACAAGCACATGCTATTTAAGATGAATAAATGCATGGATTCGTATCTGCAGCCGGCTGGTACACATCCCCTTGTTACTCTTGTCAAATGAGCGGCTTCTGTCTGCAGCTTTTGTAATTAGAATACCTCCATGGCACGGAGAAATGACTCAATAATCCATTCATGTCTGCCACTTAATGACTGTCTGTTTGGCGCTCATGTTGTGCTATTTGGATGCTTCTAATGATGTGTGAGTAGACACTTGCAAAAATACACACCACTGCTTTTGGCCCAGATACACACTCCATCGCAAATGAGCTGCTACAAATCCCAAAATTAATATGCCTATGACAGACAGTAAACACTCGATAAGGAAAATACAGGCAGATAGCGCGGAGAAGACATACTGAAGATGCACAAGTATTTTATTTGACATATTTCTAGGCTGAGATATAGTTTTCAAGCATTTCATGTCTGCTCCCGATACATTATTAAAAGACATTTAGTTCCAATGATAATCCAATTGTAGAGGCCATTTTGTGTGATTCTCAATTAAAGTACAACTGGGTTTAATTCTAAGTATTATGCTTTACATACACAATAAGAACATAGAACTAGTTTTCGCTGGTAATTTACCTTTTTAAGACATGTCCATTCTTGCAATGCACAAAAGCAATTGGAACCAAAAAACAAATGATAATTTCTTGGTAACAGTTTTAAAACATCTTCAAGTGTATTAATTCTTAATTAGTATAATGTTTTACAAAAATTACTAATGCCATATATTGGTGAGACAATGTTCCCTTAGTCATTAACCCAAATCCAGTTGTTGCAATTGAGAAACAGAGCGAGCAAAAATATAATTTCTTTGGAAAAAGCATCTAATGCCTTTTAACTAGCTGCTCTCTGACATGAAAATGAGTCCTGCTTTCCAATCAAAGCTTTAGTTTTTGAGTTTTGTATTGGAAAATTGAAAGAAGTGTGTGTTCAAGGCAGTGTTCAATAGTTGAACAAACCACTTCCTATTGACATTCTGCTCCGTCCCATGTAACTCACTGATGCATAAACTGCAGATATGTCCGTCATTGGACCACGTAAAACTGGAATGGCATCTGCTGTCATGTGAGAAATATAGGCCTGAATCGAGCGGGAGTTAAACCAGCAGAAAAATACACCATGTGTCTCATTATCCATCAGGCAGGTAGAAAATGGTGGGTGTGAAGTGACAGGGAGAGGATGCACTTGTCAGAATTATCAATCACATCAGCTCTGGACACAGTTGCTTGGCTCGCCACGTGAAGTTATTACTTGCCAATCATACTCGGTTAGCTTGTGTACGATGTTCATTCTTCAGTGCACCAAGCAATCTGCCATCGCTAAACGGAAAAGAGCTCTCCCTGTCTTTCATGTGTTCATGTCTACAGCTAGCCTCTCTTCAGCAGACAGTAATGAAGTGTGCACTTAGTTTGCATGAGCTGTCACTCACACCGGAAAAAACATGATGTCTACAAATACAAACACAGGAGATGCATGAACTAAACTAACATAGTTCATGAAAATAAATCATTGCTAAATACAATGGAAATGTAGAGCAATGCAGTGTGATTTTCTCAATAACATACTGTGGTTTAGTAACAAAGTACTAAAGTAAAAGTACTGTACTTGAGTAAGTTTTTAGGCATATTTACTTCACTTAAGCACATTTTACCATGGATACGCTTAACTTTTACTTCACTATGTTTGACTTTTACTTTACCACTATTTGAAGTACTTTCTACTCCACTACATTTTTAACTGGACTGAAAAAAAAAAAAGTGCTTTTCTTCATGTGCTTTGAGCAAACAAAATAAAAATGACTAGAAAAACCAATAAACGGGTTTAGTTGCATCTGTGGACAAAAAATAATTGCAATTCTTAATACTTTTTATTTCTAAAAGCACATTTTTACAAAGACTGTTTCAATATGTTTACGATTCATGTTTTAATAGTTGGATTCTGTCCATAGTTCACATTCTAGGAGCCTTTACATTTCAGAGCAGACTGATCACGTGTATTTTTTAACACGTTTGTAGAAGTCTTAAGTACAGGGTAAGCGGATTTGATACATAATAAGACAGGATGATTTGTTTTTTGCAAAGGACTTAAATTACATTTATTTTGTGATTTGCTGATTGTGACCATTCAAATTACAATTCGATTGCGCTATATCTTGCAAGAGGTATTAAGAGAGGTAGAACTCTTGGTTTCTACATTGGCAGAAGGAGAAATAGTGGTGGTAGTAGTAGTATTAGCAGTAGTAATAGTTTAAAGTAGGGATGGACTTAGACACCTCAGCTTCTTTCCACTTGCCTTAGTTCAAAAATGTCTCTTATTAGAATGTGTAAAATGAGTTTAGTGGTTAAGTGACCAGTAAAAGAAGAATAGTGAGGCTCTTGATTGGGATTTCTCTTGCAAATTACTGAGTTTCCTCCAACTCTGTCACCTCCATCTGATGCCGCTGGAGCTTGTTCTGTGCTACCGACTTGTTTAATTGTGCTGTCGAAAGTTGTTAGAACAACAAAGTAGACATTTGGAGAGAAGAAATTAGTAGAGTGGGCAAGACGCTCAGCAATCCAATGCACTTCTCATTACCGGGAAATATGGTCGAGCACTTGAGACAGAATGTCTCTTATTGAGTTGAATAATAAGTATCTATAACCGTGACAAGGCATGAAGATCTCATCACATTAACATGAGACTATAGACAAGTAATTAGTGAAGTAGATAAAGATGTTCTTGTTTTGTCTAATTATAAACTTTTACTTTGAACAGTTATTTGCTTAGAAGCGCATGTCAAGTGTAGATAAGCTGTAGCTCACGTTTGAAAGGATGTTGACACAGATGAAGTAGCCACTAAACATACACTAGTAACACTAAAGTTATATATATATATATATATATATATATATACTTACACAATATTCCATTCTTTGATAAACTTTATGTGCATGGATGTAAACTGAACACAAAATATGTCTACTTCTACCACAGTGTCACCTCCAATGCCATCTGATGCGAGTCGTCTCCTGTGCGGAAAGCCACTTAACATAACTAATATTTATAATTATAGAGAGTGTGGAGTGGCAAAAACAAGAACCATTTGGAAAACGTTGACACATTACTAACATACTGCTTAATTTATGCTACTTAAGATGGTAATGGACAAGAAAAATACAGCATTTGCATAAAATAGTAATCACATTAACATTTTCAATTTACATTAAAACTTAATCAGTGCCATGATTGTTTGATCTCTTGACAATACGCTAAACGCCTGGCTGTTTATTCATCTGTCGTAATGGACGGCCGTGGTGGCGTCTGAAACTAGCATTTTGAAACGTCCCGCATCCATCTATGAGGAGACTAGATATGCATTTTAACAACACGCCCTGTGCCTTTGCACCATTCGCATGTAGATGGCTTTAATTATGAATAAAAGTCAAGTCACAGGATTGGATGTGATGGTCGGGAATCGATTGGGGAGCGTGGATAATGAGAGAAAGCACTGCACTGTTTGTTATTACAGTGCTAAATGACCGTGGCAGTGTCTGTATGTTGAATGGACAAACACAACACTTATACATTGATAGCGCACAGCATTATGAGCGCTCTAGACACACACGAATACATGTGATTTACAGGAATGGAGAAGTAAAGCGGCCCTAATGTCTTGCCTGATTGCTCAAACTTTACAGAGTTTTGTCAAGATTGGATTCCAGAGTAAAGGAAAACATCTCCTTGAAGACCAGCCGACTGATCCCTCACCTGGAAAGTTACATAGTGAACCTTTTCATTTTGTTTTATGCCTATTACCTTTTTATCATCACTCATTTTAAGTGCAAAAACACTTCTGGTTCTTTAGATTGTGTTGAATCTACTCGTTATGTTTCCAACTGTTCATTTTATAAGTTCTCCCACACTAAGGCTCAAACGCCCAGCAACTGCTTTTGTTTATTGATGCTCATTTGCAATTATACGCCAAGTAATCCATTATTGAAGGGTCAGTATATTCCCTTTAGGTCTAATTTAATTCATGATCATGTCTATTCAGAGCTCATATTTTATACAATGGGCCACAACGGACTTAGCATATACCGTACATTTCTATTATGCTGCTGCTGCTGCTGCTGCTGCTGCTGGTGGTCATGTGGGTGCAACTTTAGCTCAAAAGCACACTGCAGTATCTTTTCATGTATGCCCTGGCGGGATTTTTTACAAACAACCTCTTAATTATGCAGCGCTACAAGCATAAAACACTGGACCTGGCTCAAGCTGACAACACAGTGTGCGCCAAACAAAGCCTTTTGAAGTTTGCCATTGGAGTTGGAGGAAGGGAGGACGCTCAATGCACCGGCCACGCTGCAATTTGTATCTAAATTCACAGCTAGGTGGGCTGCCCTAACAAAGAGCGAATATATAAAAGAAAGTCGTGTAGCAGGCTTGTTACTGCACCGTCACGAAGCTCCGGATAACAACAGTGGGGCACAGGCAAGGGAAGGGGAAATGTGCTGTGGAATAAACAGTTTGATGTCTTCACTAAACGAGACGACTAACGCGAGACAAGCTACACACACCTACATGACAACGAGACAATTATCTTATCAAAATAGTACATCAAAGACATATTTTTAGAGGTTAAATAAAGGCCATTTCTTCATATTCATGGCTGATTTTTGTACCATTATTTTTTCCTGTTTTGTTTATGGACGCCATTTTGAGGAGTTGTCATCGTATTCATTTTTATTAAAGATTGAAATGTATCAATCAGGCCTGACTCAACAACAACAACAACAACAACAACAACAACAACAACAACAGCATTCACAATAAGATCAGTCAAGCACAGACTTTACAATACCTCCCCACACTCAACACTACAAGTATAACCTTTAGCTAAAAGAGTTTTCTTTTTAAAGGGCATCAGAGCACAATCTAGTGTTCAGACGTGTGGTGTCCATTCAAAAGATAGATGTTGTATTAATCTGTTAATTGCTAATGTAACTGTGCTTAGATCCGGGCTGTCTGTGAACTCACTTTGTCCATGTGTAATTTGCCAGGAAGTAAATTAATTATTGTGAAGCAAATTTGAGAAAAAGCACTATAAGCTTAAAGCATGATTGTAATTTTCTGTTGAATTAACTGTGCATTGTTGGCGTGTTGTTTGGGTCCAGTGCAGTGATGTGAGCTCCCTGACCCACAGCAGTGTAAGTCCATGTCAGTCCGTGTTTCTTTGCCCTCCCGCTTCACATTTGAGTGGTGCGAGGCTCATTTTTCTCGGTCTATAACTGGGCCGCAGCATCATGACTGGGGCTTGATTGTGCTTTGATTGTTTCCAGCCCACTTCAGGGGCGTACGCTGTGGCTGCCTGTCCTAGTGGACTGAATCAGGACATAATGGGTTCATTAAAAACAGCCAGGACCACTGGCATTGGGAGGGATGATTAGTGAGATAAGCAGGGGATATGAGCTAAATGGAACAAGAGGTGCTGCGCAAAGATTAAAAGCCTTTTCCACATCACTGCCATTTTCCCTCCAATGTAGCAAATTGCCTAATTGAAATTCTTTTAATTTTCTTTTTAATTTTCTCCTCAAACCCCCCCTGGAATTGAAAAAACACGATGAATGGCAGACATAGGGAGTACAGCGAGAGGAGTTTTATTACACTTAACTTGGCACTGTGTCAGCTCATAGACTCTTCCTCCGCTGTTATATGAGCATTAGCAAAGACTTCTAACCGATACATTTCAGCTTGAAAAATTAGACGTCAACACACAATGAGGATAACTCTGTGAGGAGGTGAGCGCCTAGTTAAATGGAAGAAATTGTCAGGAATTTGAAATACATTGCTACACATACAAAGGATCACAGATTACAACACAAAGGAACATAAAGCACTCAAATCTTTGGACACGCCTCGCAGACAGACTTTATGATGGCAGGGTTAGGTCACAGAAATGGGAGGTGGGTTTCTGACAGTCAAAGCCCTTTGTTGTGCGAACCCTGTCAACAGAGGAGTTTCTCTGTGGTTTGTATCAGGAGAGAGAAAGAAAGAGAGCAAACTGGCTGAGAGATATTAAACTGCAGACCACTCAGATGACGGCTCGCACTCAGGCAGACAACACATATATAGAAAAACATACACGTTACTTATCCTTTTACCTTTATTCACTGGTACGGCAGAGAGATGAATGCCTTGTAATGTAATATAGTGCTGTAAACATACACAAGTCAGACACAATAGCAGGTAAAGACATGTCAGCTCTGAAAGCAGCTCTTTATAAGCTCCATTAAGGAGGCGTCTGGTCTCGAAACCAGACCACGCGTTCCCATTGAAGCCTCTGTCAGCGGCTCTTTAGACTGAGCACGTCCGAGGCTCCAGTCTGGTATGGAGGGGCCGTGATAACGCTGAGGATGAGTAGGGGTCGCGCCAGGTCACGTCGAGAAAACTCAAAATGGCACCGACGCTCAAAGCCCTTCAATATGCCTGTCAGAGGAAGATGAAGAGAGACTTGCTTAATGTCGCCCGGTTTGCTTTTGCTGCAGTTGTCGGGTAATTATTCTGGAGTGTGGTGTTTTAAGCGGGCTTTGTGTGAACGGCCGGTGGTTCATAAACATATGAGCGCACAGAGGATGTGTGAGAGAGGAGTGGGCTAACAGAGAGGATGTGTGAGAGAGGAGTGGGCTAACAGAGAGGATGTGTGAGCAGAGAGGAGGTCAAAGAGCAAAGCCTGTCTCTATTCTCTGCTGGAATACTGACTGAATTTAACTTTAAAGACTGTTTTTACTGTTAACTACATCAAGGCTAAAGGAGAGAGAGCTTCATCGTTCTTTCTATTTTCATTCCATGTCCATTTAGTGTTTGAATTTGAACTGATGTAGTTTGGTCAATGCACACGCAAAAAACAATCCATTTTAAAAAAGTTAAGGATTTCTTAAAGTCCCGTATTTTGACATGTTTTGGCTGCAACGATCCTCCGAAGTATCACGTGGTGTTACTGCGATGTGATGTGTCTGGTCAGCTGATCTAAACTCATTTCGATGCTGTTATTCAAAGGTGAAAACCTAATAAACCCGATCAGGCATATGTAAAGAAAAAGTCATGTGCCAGATCTGATGTGCTAAGTCTATCTGCAAGCACAGACCAATTTGATTTCCAAGTTTATTAATAAATTGTTAACATACAGGTTAAGACATATTTTTTGGTATGTTTGACCAAAAGCAGTTACTTGTCTCATAATGTTGGCCATTGTATATACTTATACATTAATAAGTGAAGAATAAAGGACAAACAAAAGCATGTTCACGGAATCTAATTTAAAGATTTTAGCCAATTCTGAATGGTTTGAACATCGAGTTTGGACTTTTGAGCGAAACAAAAATGAAAATAAGTTAAATGTTTTGTCACATTTAGTTTCACATGTTTTTTGTTTTTGGGGGGTGGTATCCTATAATTTAACAAAAACAAATCAGTCATAGAATGAGAGTGATGACAGTAGATTTAGTGCAGCTCATCACTTTGCTTTGCCCAGACTAATTTACTGTTACAGCTGTTTAGCCCAGTCAAGAACAACCCACAAACAAAATGGTTACAAATCACATAACTGCCTGATTTGGAACACAATAACCTTCAACTTTCTATCTAGGTCTTTGCATGACTTTCCTGACTATAATTCATAATCTGGTTTAGTATAAGATCAAGGAGCATACTTTTATACAAAAGAATTCTGGTGGGATGTATGTAAATGAACAGAGTCCGACTTCAAAACCACATGCCCAATGCAATTAACAGAACACATATTCTTCAAAGCAGCCCGGCTTTTCATATTTAAACAGCTCTTTATTGTCTTTAACTCGGCTGCTGGAAATTAATCTCATTTGCATTTTCTCTTCTGTGACATTTCCAGAAATGAAGAGATTCTTGGCCAAGTCAGACTATTGTGCTCTGCTCTACATTAATTACCGTCCAAAACGAGGCAGCGGGCAGGAGGCATTCAACTTGTACAAGCTTGTTTTGGTGAGTAATGACAAGAATTGGACAGAAAATGCTGAAAATCCCCACTGTCAGACTGGCGCGTGATAATCAATACAGTTGCCTGTTGGAGAGAGAGAATGTCTGCTGCATAACCTTGTTCTTGGGGAAAATCTTCTGTGCTCGGCCCCAGGTTTGCCCTCTTCAGATGAAAGTGGCATTACTGTGCATCAAAGACCGAGGCAGAAGCCCAATTCTCCCGAAATACTCTCTGTATCCTTCAAGATTAGATTTGAGGTCCATCAAAGCTTTTATGAAAAACTATCAGTGGTCTTCATATTACAGCATTACAATAGGGTTTATCCTATAACGGCAGACAAACGTAATCCAAGTGAGGAAGGACTTTTTCATTTTGTATTTAGGGAAGAGTGTTAGCTCTGATCAAACACAAATATCAAATGGAGTTGTTTCCTTTTAAAAAAAGGCTGGATAAAAATACTGTAATGCAGACCAAAGTATGTCGGTCCATTTACTTTTGGAAAGGATACTATTTCAGGATTACTGAGGAGAGTTTGAGAAGCAACAAACTATTCATGGGCTTTAGAATAATAAGAAATTAGGACCATTTCCACCGCAATGGACCATTTAAAACAAAACAATATAAACCTATGTGTATAGATGTTACAACATGAAAGTTGTCTGTGTTTGTGACCTTACAGAGAAGATGAACCTGTATGATTGGACAGAGCACATGAGCGAGGTTTGGTTTGATGAAGCGCAGAGACAAGTCTTTACGCACCGCGTTAGAGTTTGGATTGACTCATATGATCCACCCCGACCCAGTGTACGACATGTTCCTCAGTGTCTGAACCTGAGAACCTGAGAATTCCTTTCATTATTTTGTAACAGACAGCTTGCTCTTAAGGCTCCCCCTGTTTAAATAAATGAAATAATGTCTGTGCCAGACCAAAGGGCGCACTCACAGAAGTAACACACGTTTTAACAATCCACACACAGTTTTCATGGTCAGAATTATAGTGCCAGACTTTTGTTATTTTTGTTCTTCCTGCACTTACGTCAATACACGTCTCTGCAGCAAAAGCATTTGTCCCTCTGCTGTTGATCCCTCCATATCTCTCTCACAGAAGGGCATCAGTGTCAGTCGCCCGCGCTCACTGGCCCTTTGACCATTCAGACCAAATATGAATGTGCGTGAACAGGGCCATGGTCAAACCTCACGCACATCTCACTCAAACATAAGGGTCTGAAGCACAACAACAACAACAATATATACAAAATAAAGTGCAACCTAAATACTATAAAGTATAGATGACACAGTTAATGTGAGAGGACGAGTCATTGCAATCACTTTTATTTGTCATAAAGCTTGACGTGACAGCTGCTCCTCTCTGTCCTGCGTGTGTCAGTCAAACCCACTGATTGTCGGCTCATGTTTAGGTGTGCAGAGGGTGTGCAGAGGGTGTGCAGAGGGCGTGGAGAGGGCGTGGAGAGGGCGTGGAGAGGGCGTGCAGAGGGCGTGCAGAGGGCGTGCAGAGGGTGTGCAGAGGGCGTGGAGAGGGCGTGGAGAGGGCGTGGAGAGGGCGTGGAGAGGGCGTGCAGAGGGTGTGCAGAGGGTGTGCAGAGGGTGTGCAGAGGGCGTGGAGAGGGCGTGGAGAGGGCGTGCAGAGGGTGTGCAGAGGGTGTGCAGAGGGCGTGGAGAGGGCGTGGAGAGGGCGTGGAGAGGGTGTGCAGAGGGTGTGCAGAGGGCGTGGAGAGGGCATGGAGAGGGCATGGAGAGGGCATGGAGAGGGCGTGCAGAGGGCGTGCAGAGGGCGTGCAGAGGGCGTGCAGAGGGCGTGCAGAGGGTGTGCAGAGGGTGTGGAGAGGGTGTGCAGAGGGTGCGCAGAGGGTGCGCAGAGGGTGCGCAGAGGGTGCGCAGAGGGCGTGTTGAGGGCGTGCAGAGGGCGTGCAGAGGGCGTGCAGAGGGCGTGGAGAGGGTGTGCAGAGGGCGTGGAGAGGGCGTGGAGAGGGTGTGCAGAGGGCGTGCAGAGGGCGTGGAGAGGGTGTGCAGAGGGTGTGCAGAGGGTGTGCAGAGGGCGTGGAGAGGATGTGCAGAGGGCGTGGAGAGGGCGTGCAGAGGGTGTGCAGAGGGCGTGCAGAGGGCGTGCAGAGGGCGTGGAGAGGGTGTGCAGAGGGTGTGCAGAGGGCGTGACGTGAGTTCACATACGTAGATTCCAGCTGCAGGTGGGATCTATAAAGTACAAATTGTGTGGTGTTTTATAAATCTGGATGGCATAAGCCTCTCATGGCCACTTTGAGAATGCACTTGCTCAGCAAAATGTCTACGCAAGCCTTTATAGACGATGTCCCTGACTGTAACTTGGCTTGGTGGCCTCGCCTCTTCATCTTCATGGAAGTAGACTAAGTTTAATGACTCACTGTAACATTTTGGATAATGAGACATGCAATTCAAACAGGTTGAAGTTGGGCAATGGACAGAAGATAGCATATGAAGTTTGGTGTAAACAGCATCAATATAGACATTTTATATTCTCTGCAACTTCTAAGAGACAAAGAATATTTCGGAATAATTCAATCCTGTATGAACAATGAAAACATGCAAAGACCGACAATTGCTATGCTCATTAATAAACAAACAAACTGATAAAAAGGTGACATGTCAACTCCAGTCCACCTCTTGCTGTAAAAGGAAGTAATAAAAGCCAGAGACAAGTCCAACTTGCGAGCTGCTCTCCTTTAGCCGGCCTGGATGAGCGGGGAACTGGCGGTAGCGTGGAGTTCAGCACATAAATAGTAATTCGTTGCTTGAGGCTAAGAGAACACAGCAGCGGACTGGGGACCACTCGACGGGACGACTGCCTTTTAACAGCCCTCTTTGAATAAAACACTGGAAATACAGCACAGAAGCAGAGAAAGGAAAATTTGGACGCATCAAGCGCACTGTTTAATAACTTCAGAGCAGAAGGGAACCTTTATCAGTTCATTATGACAATGAAATATTCAGGCAGCTGCAGAATGAGGACTGCAGTGTCGCTGAGGTGAGCCAGTGTTCCGTGGATTTAGGTTCTGCTTTAGTGACTTCCAAATTGGAAGGAAGTTTATTAGAACAGTAGCAATTTACATGGAGAAATTTGCATTTGGAAAGGAAGGAGATTCAATATGTACATACATTTGATTTGAAAACACTTGTGTTTCTATTTGATCTCTTTCTATTCAAACGCATTATATTGCACAAGTCTTTATAGGGTATTTTAGAGATAACAATCATTATATCATAGATGCATTCTGTTTGAGGGCCTAGTTACTAAACAAAAATATCACCAGTGGCTGAAGTGCCAGAGAGATTGTCCAACAAAAAAGGGCGATAGTTTGAATCCTGCTTTCACAGGTGCATAATATCTGTGTGCCCTTGGGCAAGACACTTCATCCACCTATTCTGATCTATTCAGATCTGGCTGAAGAAGTAGCTTACCACCAAGAGTATCACCACGGTTCTTAAAGGGGACATAATATGCTTTTTTAGTTTCATTTTGCTAGAACTTAGTATTGAACTACTATTATCTAACTATTACGGTAATGCCAAAGCAAGTTCCTAGTTTGTGAATTATGTTCACTGCAAAAAATGACTTTAGTATTCTGAAGAAAAGTAGGTCATTATTTTTCATTTTGTTAATTGTAAAGAGCAAAATTGATCTAAAGCGGTTTAATAATGGAAAAGGGTCCAATAGTGTCCTGTTCAAAACTGCAGAACAGATACGCCTCTTCATAGTGACATTTCACCTTAACTACCAGCAGATTGTCATTGTCATGTTTTATTTGAAGTAGCTATGGGACAAATTAGATCTATACATGAAACACTAGGAATCCATCTACTTCACAACAAAGTACAGGGATATGGTCGGGGATAGGGGGTAGGTGAAAACAGGACAAAACCCAAAACTCAAACACTATTGTAGGTTAAACATTCATTTTAAGCGTATCTTGCATAATCTGACTCCTTTAATATTAAAACCATTATCTTGAAATATCAAAAGCCCGCCAGCTCTCACCTTTTTACAATTACGATGTTGAATGGAAAAGCCCCCCGACCAATTCAAACCAGTGAAACAAACAGCATTACAGAGAAGCACAGAGGCAATATCAGAGATTGTCCTGAGCGAGCGTAATGGAAAAGGACTTGTTCTGTCAGTGGCTCTCATGGTGATCGAATGCCACGCGCTCCTCTCTGACAGTGTGATATTGGCCTGGCACCGGCGTGATGAATGTATCAGCAATAAGTCAGAAAGCCCTCCACACGTGAGACTGTTTACGCCACAATTTAGAGACAGACATCGTGTAATAGGACGGGACCATAGTCTGGAATAGGTTTGTAGAAAATAGGGATTGGATGTGTAAGTGAATTGTTACTTTAAATTGAGCCTCATGAATGAAAGTAAAAGCAAATTGCAGTTTGTCACCTGGGGCAATTCACTTAAGTATTCTTTGGACAATTGATTTTGATTTGACTTTCTGCAAACCAATTTCAAATGATGTCTCCTTCCTATTACGCAATGCATGTTTCCCACCCAAGTCCCAAAGTTGATGGGGTAGGCAAAACCCCCTAACTGACAGAAAATGGCTGAATTAATGGTAATTCCTCAGACAAATCTGTGAAGATCATAGCTACTCTTTGTAGGGAAGAGAAGACTAATTCACCAGGTCATGGTCATCTTCATTGGGCTTTTTAAAGCAGGAACTTGTAACAATAATTTTATAATGATAATAATGATTCTATTTTCAGTTTTCTTTTCTTTCCACATTCATATTTTTTATACATCTATTCTTTCATTTACAAATATATAAAGTGTCCTGTCCAACAAAATATAAGATTGTTTAAATGAAGGCATTTACATGTCTTATGCTCCAAATGAGGTCTAAACGGACTTATTTGCCCTCACTTCTGCTAGATTATGTATGAAATGCTGAAATCCCCCAAAAATGAACATGCTTGTCTCATATTGGTGTACAGACAGCGTACTTTTATAGAAATTCTGATGGTATTGTATAATTATTTGTGAAATAAGGTGCACATTTGGTTGAGGTGACTTTGCCCCTTCAGACAGAAATCACAACTTCTTGGTGTGTATCTGAAGCAGAAGGTGAAGAAAACACAGGAGCGCAGGGTGAGAGCTGAGAGGATGTGGGGCTAACCTTTCCTGGGGCGGGTGACCCTCCTCGGACCACCTGGCTTTGTGCACAGACAGGCAATTAAAGGCACCCCTCTTTGATTAGCTCAGACAGGGCCAGAGCGCTGCCCGCACAAGAACCACTCAGAAGACAGCTTTGATAAGGGTTCAAGCTCAAGTATTGTTCACACACACCATCGCAAATGTGAAAAGAACACAGCTCCCTGGTCTAATTACGGGGCATTTGCATATGAAGCTACCACAAATATCTCTTGGCGTAGTTACACTTTAGTTTTACTGACGATTATTACTTGATTTCTCGTAATTCATTTTATGTCAGCACAAATAAAGGGTGTTGTTTCCATTCAGATTCAAACAAATTGGTACCCACATAAAGAAATGTGTCCTCTTCATTTGCTCTATCCTTCGGTGCCGCTGGGCAGTCGATAGCAGAGGGGACTCTTTAAAATGCTAGGTTCATACGTCACGGGGGTGGGCGGGGGAGGCAGATCGCTCTTCGTGAGGGTGGGGGCCAATCTCAAACCAAGCTGTTTGCATTACCGGGTAGGGGACCGGGGTCCAAGATATGGGTGATTATTTCTAAACTATTATGCTATGGGTGTTGCACAACACTTATTATTATCAACTATGCCAGAGGTGTCCAAACTCTTTTCACGGAGGGTCACTTTTTGAAACATATAAAGCGCGGGGGACCACAGATGATATGACTGTGAAGTGAGTCATTGGCAATGTTATGTGTTATTTAGTTTAGTTTAGTATAGTAGAACTGTCCCAATTTCACAGAAAAAAGTAAAATTTGTTGTTGTTTGGGCCAATTTAGCAGTAAGCCTGAGGGCCAAAAAAATTTGTTTGAGGGCTGCTGCATTTGGCCCCCAGGCCATAGTTTGGACACCCCTGAACTATGCCCTTGGGGCATGAAACGGGAAAAATAGTAGAATATAGGATCTTTAAGCACGGCACAAAAACAGATATTTGCATATGCAATGGAACATGGTAAATATGATTGAACCATTTTACTGCTAGTTAAGAACAAAAATAAGACAATACCGCCTTGAATAATCTGCACTAAGACTTCAGAGAACCATCAGCACAGCCATAGACTGACGTAGAATAGCATTAAAATGATTGTCCTCAAGGCGAGTTGTATTGGGCACAGTAGTAGTTGCTGGAGCCAAAAATGCAGACTTGCGATGACAAGTTCCAGTTCAAACCTGATTCGCTCCTCACTAGGTTCCTTTTAATCCATCACTCTGTTGTGCCACACAACAGACCTGAGTGCTGGTCTTATCTGTGGACCTCTGTGAGTTACAGCATGTACCACTCCTACTGCTGCAGCCTCTGTGCCTCTGGCCCACCGCGACACACGCCCCTGTCAATCACGGCACACAACATCATTTATCAAACACACCAATACAGTGAAATAACAACAAGGAGAAAAGGAGAGATGAGAAAGGAGAAAGCTATATGGTTTCACAAAAGGGAGACGTATGATCTCAGCCAGTCCCAAACCTAGATAAATGGGAGCGTTTTATCAATTGTGGTAAAACATTTCTGGGCGGGTTCAGAAATGTGTTCAGGGCACCCCGAAATGGACTATAAACTGTAATGGCTGTGTAAATCAGCTAACTGAAATTAGTCACCATACCTAGCAATCTATCAAGAGACAATAGTGTGGCACACAGGCTGAAAATCACCTGAAAACCTGACCTAAAAACTCAAAATTGGATCATACACCTTAAAACTTCTTGATGCTAACATTAACGGCAACTTTATGACAGATGATTACTGTACTGAAGACCAAAGTAAATGGCGACCAAAGGCTGTACAAGATCATTCAACTCACTTGTCGCCAAGATCACGAGTAATGACACGCAGCGCTCTATATTTTTGCGGCACAACACAAAGCGGCCTAAAAGGAGAGCGACGTGGGGGGATAGTGCTTCTGAACTCAGCATGACTCAAGCGCAGCCGCAACCTTTGGCTGGACTTTGAAGAGCATTTACATCCTTTTATAGTTCAGCGGATCAATTGGACATTAGGGGGAAGTATGACCGTCTTCCTACCTCACAAGAACGCCTCTCTAGGTAAGGCACGGGCACATCTGAACACTGTATCTAAAGCTACAATGGATAGAGGCTACGTGTAGAATTTAGATGTGGCAGAGAATGTCCCAACGGCTTCAAATTCATACCACTCACCTCCTGAATTGATGCAGATGGAACATATGTAAACATCAAACTCTCTCTCACCTCCAAACCATGGCAGGGCTTCCTTTTTGGATACAACCTTGGGCAAAAGGCTGGCCTGATCAAGTAATTTATGCTGAGAAAGAAAACATTGACTTTGAAATGCACCAGTGCCGGGAGCCAGGCTTTGAGGCTGATTTGATCCCCCTTTGAGATGGGGAGAGATACGGGCCATTCCACCTAATCACATGCCAGAGACCATGCAATCACACGGCAACAAGCAACGTAATCTTACCGGAGGTCTCCTCCCAGGCAGCCTGGAGCAGGAGGCAGGGCCGTGACATGTAGGTAGAGCCATAGAGTGTCATTATGGAGATTATGGAGAGTGAAAGAAGACATACATGCAGTCTTAAGTGTTTTTTGTTTTGTTAGTTGTAAAATGCTATAGTGATCTCAAACGGACAGGAACAGGTCCATTGAGTTTTACCTACCCCAAACCTCCCTACGCCGTCATCACAATACAACACAGCAGCATTTCACAGTATAGCGAACAACATTAGGGTTTTATTTTCCAGAAAATGGCATTGTATAATTCCACTTGTATCACCCAGAGACTGAAAGTTTTGAAAAACCACAAATGCAGTACAGGGCCGTGGGTAGGAATGTAAAGTGCAAAGGGAACTTTTTAAAGGGTCCAAATACATGGCAATTCAGGTAGGTAGGTTGCAATACAGAAAGTCAACTACATAAAAACTCAATGAAACACTTTAAACAGACGCTATAATGCATCAAAGTGCTACATTCATTCTACAGTTTTGATGTTTACTTATTAGGTCTTGTGACTATACGTGCTGTGAAGAGTGGTTATAGTGTCTCTCCACTATTTGTTTTGGACACCTTTTCTGTGTTAACGCTGAAGCAGATTAGGCTGAAAATGTGTACAGTAAGAATGTGTTCACATGGCAAATGAAGGCGCTAAGTTTGATGAGTCTCCTCTAAAAGGCCAAGCTCGACCTATTCCACATTATCACGGTGTGCCAGCCTATACCGCTATCTCCACTGCACTAAATCAATTAGCATGTCATTAAGATAGCCTGCTCCAGCTCAGTAAGCATGGAAGGGGGCTAAAATATAATCAGAGGACACCATGCCACTCTAATGCCTATGTAGTACAGTACAATGGACCCACATGAACCGAAATACATTTACATTTACAACCAAAAATCAAGGGTACTTTTACAAAGCTGTTCAGACATATCAATGGAGCGCAATATTGGCTGCTCAAAGTTGGTTTCACCAGTGTATTTGAGATAAGCCATAGATGACTTAAACCTGAACAATAAATTATCCATTTTATTCACAAAAGGAGATACTGATTAGATCATATTTGAAAACATCAATTTGTATTGGCCTCTATTTTTAATTAACTTTATTCATCTTTATTACAAAGTAGAGACCAATCCAACAGCAATCAAGAGACACGTGCTGTATTTGAATTTGAAACTGATGCAACCTCCTCGGCCCAAAGGAAATTTGAGGGAAAATAATGCGTTTCACTCTGGGCAAAGACATGGGACTCCTCTTGAAACTTGTGTTATGTTTGCCATCATCATAAACTGGCAATAGTCTGAAACCAGATAACATGTATAAATGTTTAGCCAAAATATACTGCATATTGTTACTTTTATACATTTTATATTTCCGAGTTTGAGATTTGCATATATATAGCGCACTGGCATTGGACCTTTATATAAACTATATAAAATAAACGTTAAAACCTATTGTAATGTAGCTTAGGATCCAGACTGGTTCTCTCTGTATATTCTATCCAGCAGATCTCTCAGTTTGGTGACCGCCTCCTCTGCTGTGTCTCAGGCCAAACAGAACTGTGCAAATTCAATGACAATAATGAAGGCGCTTTATAATTCATACATATAACATATATATTTATATATATAGAGTGGCGAGCAGCCTGTTCGATACAGGCGACTATTCGTGTCTCTGAATTGGCTAATCACGCCCACCTGAACTCCGGGGAAATACAACTCCCTGGACTATGGACGTGTATATTCTTGGCTGTACTATTTCCCTATGTTTTATCACACACCAACATAAAACAGACTTCCCTTTCATTCAAAGTCCAGCATCCACATTCCTCTGAACATTTTGTTTATTTAAGTCTGTTCTACTTCTACGTCTTTGATAGGCTTAATCTTCATTAGCACAGCAGTGGAAACATATCTCCAAAGGAAACAACACTTTCTGATAAACATGGAAAGTGCTGTAGCGTTAGTCTTTTACAACAAACTTTGGTTCATGTTTTAAAACCACAAATGTTGTAGATTAGACTCATACAATCTAACGTTTAAAGAATCATTTTATATTATTCCAAATTGGATTCATATCTTCTCAAATCTACTCAAGTGTTAAAAAGTAGTGGGATGAACTTAATCAGAAAGGTCACGGGAATCAAAGAGCACGCATCAAATTATCCAGAGAAAGCCAGATAATAAAATGTTCAGATCATAAAAAGCCATAAAATCTCCATTTGCCTGCTTTGGGCCAAATGGCTGCCACTAATGTATTAGTCTACGCTGCATGTATTAGTGCTGAAGCAAAGAAAGTAATGCAGTGACCAAAAACGCATTCCTACGCACAGCAAAACCATTACATTTGAATTACAGAAGAAACGATGTAAATGGAAGTAAACTACAAATAAACGTGGCCAAACCCAGGACAAAAAACCCTATAAAAACAGAACTAAGACTGAATCATCAAGTAGTAGTCTTTAAGTGTACGCCCACCAAACCCGACCTACTGTCATAGTGTCCTTGGGCAAGACCCTTCACCCGCCTCGCCCGTGTGTGAAGTGATTGGAGATGCTGGTGCAATTTGGTGACCTTGCTTCTTACCAGCATCAAGAATGGAGAAAACTTTATTAATAATCAATGACAGTGTTTTATGCCACTGACAGAATAAATCTAAAAGCATGACATTTTTTTTTTCTAAATAAATGGACAATGTAGTCAACAAACCAATACGCATGACCAACATGCCACAAAGACTTGCAGCCCCGGTATAAGAGTAATCAGAGACATTGTTGCTGATGCTTTTAGGACCCTCTCAGCTCCAGTGTTATTCAAAGGGTCTAGACGGGGACTTCCAATGACCGCTGCAGGCTGAACAGTGTCCAGTGTCCGACATCTACCTCTTCCTCCGGGCATTAACTGGACAAATGTGAGCCTCTCAATCCCAAGCACAGCCATTTCACTGAATTCAAGACAATCAAAAACCATGCAGCCCTAATTACACTTGGCATTATGTCTGTTCCGATCGGGTTTGGGCTCATGTTCCAACTGTTTTCATGTTATGTATTATTTTATAAAGCACTGATGCTTGGGGTTTTGTTAATACATACTTTCTCTGTTTGTTTGTTGACGCGTGCTTGCCCTTATGACGCGGTCTTGCCTCCACCGCCTGTCAGTTTGGAGATTCGCGGAAAGGATATAGTTTATAATATAGCTACAAACTGCGGGAATCAATCAAAAAAACACTCTGGGTACATATATGAAGCACAAATAGCAATGTAAGAAGGTTAAAAGCTCTGAAAAGTCGATTTTGCATGTTATGGGACCTTTAAACTCTGCTGGTATTACATTTCGATCTTCCTTGTTTTTTTCTCGTAGAATAGTGCAGATAAAGCAGTATTTTGAAGGTGTGCATATGCCAGTGGTTCATCAGCTATGGCTTGTGTGTGTCATATTGATTCGCTTTATCAAGCCTCGTGTGGGCAGAACATCAGGCTGTTCACTTCACACACAATAGCAAATAATTTAGGAGAAAAAGCAACAATTCACTGAAGCACAAAGATTTTTATCCATTATTAGACTCCCAAAACATTTGATCCTTTTCAGAAGACTAAATAAACGTTGATAGAACAGATGCTATCTCGATGAGTGGGACCCACAAGACACTGAGCTTTACAAGGCCATTAATCCTCATTTTAACCGCTGTGTACACGTTATCTGATATACAGGCGCTTATTTAGTGAGCATGTATAAAAGTGATATTAAGTAGGTCAAAGCACAAAATATTCTTCTGTGAAGGTGACAATGCAGCCGATAAGAGCGGTCATCCATCTTACTCACTCACTGACAAGAAGACTTCAATGTGTCATCCACCAGACCCTGACAGCCTTTCAACCAATCGGTCTCCACATAAAACATATCGTACCGTTTCTTTCTCATACTTTCCTCTGGTATTTGTCACCAATGACTTTTAAATGGTACATGCATTCGGAGACAGGATGTATTATCAGGCATCCGCAGCGAGACGTAGTACAAGGTAAACAGATCATTCAGAGATCAGGAGAAGGATGTAAACACCTGTTTTGGGAGCGCTGATGGCACAGTGCAGCGCTTTATACTGACGCAGGTGAAGTCTCACACATCAGCTCAGTCCTGTTGCATTGCAGCGCAGCCCGGCTTATTACGAACTCTGAATCTGTCTCCAGTATTGAGAGAGTGTCACTAATGGCAGGCTGCTGGCCCTCAAAACGCTTCATTAGAAATCTTGGCCATCCACAGCACAACCAAGACAGCCAAATAAAGTGTCAGAGCACATTATTCAAAGCTAGATTAAACCAATGCAAGCATGAATTAAACCAAATTACATCTGAAAATGGAGGCAAACCAGTGCCAGAGAGTGAATCTGGAACAAAAAAGCTCAGTACCATATGGACCCATGCGTATGGCACAAACACACTCGTGGATAGAGATGGCTGGAGAGGAAAAGAGTACATTTGTATCAAGCAGCTCTGGGCCGGACACTTTGACAACCACTTTTTATTTTATTTACCCTTAATTTAATCAGGAAATTCACATTCCCAGTTGAATGCTTTCCTGACCAAACCAGCAGCACCATCCAAAGACAAGACTTTCAAGCAAAACAGACCATTGGCAAAAAAATTATAGAATGAAAGTCACGGGACACGATTAGAAACTATGGCCATTTCTGAAGATGTTGCAGACTTCAGGCTTGCATTGTACACATGTTCTTTTTCTTTCACAAGCAGACAGAGGTGGACTTGTTCTTTCATCTATTGTGAAGTGAAGGCCCATTGCAGTCCGTATAGATTAAAGGATGCGCTCTGCCTGACCACGGCCGGCCTGTTTACTGCCCGCAGTGGGAGTGGAGGTGCTTTTAAGAATGCATTTCATACGGGCACCAGGGACCTTTGTACAGCAGTGAGAGCGCCTGGGCCACAGCGGGACGGCTTTTAAGATAAACTCACCGCTAATCAATTACATATCATCTTTCTTCTCCAGGCTGCAGCAGTTTGACTTGACCGTGTTTGTTGCACTGAGCAGCACTTCAGAACAGTTTCAGAGTCTTGTTATGGCTTGGGAAATGACAGTTGGAATGTGCTGAGATGTGTGGTAAACCCAATGATGGTGCTCTTTTGTAAAATAATATCTGGTGGATTAATAGTAAAAAATATATATTTCTGCAGGGAAAAATGTTAATGCATGATTTACTATAGATCAGATTAGGCCAAAAATTATGTTGTAAAAGCAAAAAGAGTAAACACCAAAGCATGCTCTGTTCTGGTCCCATGCCTGGATTAAAACAAAATATAAACAGATGGCTTAACAAAAAAAATAATATATACATACATATTTATTTATTTATTGTACTTGCTACTTTTTTATTGATAGCAATGCAATAAAAGTAAAGTTGAGAACGTTCCAGAAATCGTTTGCAGTCTCTCCTACTTCAGAACTTCTTCAGTAATAACATAATCCGTAATAATCCTTTCATATATAATCTCATTTATGAAAAAAATGCTTACTCCCAAATAATGCTGAAGTTGAGTTTGTGATCTACAAAAACACATCAGACCTTTGCTCAGAGAAATTGGAAGTGAGCAAATTTTTGCAACTTTGTCTTTTATCTGTACATTTGTAGCCGGAATCCCATTCAAAACATTGCCCAGACTATTTCACAGCATACACTTTGTCATTTCTCATAAGTGGACGTCTCGATGAACACACGTGTGACCGCCATGGCGTCTGCAGGTCCACGGAGAGGCCTGGCCCGATGAGCTGTGCGCCTCAGTCTTACAGTAGATCATTGTCCAGTCCATTGTGGCGACATGCAGCGACAAACGGCCAGTATCTCGCCCAGAGCAGGCCCTTCTGATGGCCCAGAACCAGCGTGGTCTCAGCGGACGCCCCCAGCGCACAGTCTGCAGAGCGGCACAGAGCTGGAGATGGATGCGCTCTGAAATCTACTGCTATTGTTCCACACGCGAGCTTCTATCTGCGCCGTCCGTGTAATCTGTGATAATGTTGAAGAAATGAAAGGCTTTGTTCTGTCATTTGGAGACAAGATGGAGAGAGTAAATAAACGGAAATGTGTACCATAACCTGAAGCGCATATTTTGTTGCGATGTTTGTCCGCAGTGTGACAAGAGCGGCATAGAACAAACACCGCAGTATTCTCCGAGCTGATATTTTGATTAGAAGACACAGTGAGGTATCTATCATGTTGACGTGTGTAGGAGCAGATCCTGACAATTGCCCTATTCACACATATTCATTCATCATCCTTGTTCGACAAATTGCATCGTTAAACATCTTCAGGCAAACGTCCATCAATCTTTATCAACCGTTATGACATTACAGAAAGCAAACTAGATTCAGGCAATATTGTAAATGCATAAATAACATAAAAGTGTGTGTTTGTCAAAGTACTGCATTTATGAATATATTTGGCTTTCTGAGCATAGGAAACAAGATCACTAAACTAGGACTAATCAAGGTGTAAGTTACGACTTAACCACAGCTAGAGAAGTTTTTGTTTTTAATGAAAATTTAAAGCAGTCTGCAAGAGTAATGCTTCAGTAAAACATTGCCAAAAAGTCGCCACTTGGACTCAACCACACAAATGCAGTAGGTCAGTCTCCTACTGGATACGTAAGTGCTGCAGGTGATGATATTTCAGCCGCAACCGTGTGGAGCGACAAATCCCGTGGTCATGGAAAATATTCAGCATATACATTTATTTAGTTATGTATTTCAGACACAATGTGGTCCATAGTTAAAAGAAGACAAGGTGCAAAAAACAAAACATTTGATTTGTTATAGAGACTCTCTGCCCAGTGCTTTCAGCAGAAGTCTATCTGCATGAGCTCCTTTGAGGTTCGGTCAGTGTCATTATTTTCAGACACCTCCAGGCGCTGCATGAATTTGTATGTCAAATGTCTTAATAGTGCCTCACATGTTGGAATCCGAGCATCCACAAACAGCTGACGGGTGCTGTGCCTAAGGGCGTCATTATAAGCCACTTGGAGCCTGCGGAAGGTTCCACGTCCATAGTTCCACCACAGAGGAGCCGTGTACAGTGACGTACAGTAGGCACTGAACAAAGAGCACTTTACTTCAGAGGAACACATACTAAACCTTCCCATTAACGTGTTAGCCTGTGCATACAGTTGACAATATTGCCTCTTGATATCTCAAAAGTGTTTGCTATCTGAACCCCAGTGAGTGTTTGGGACGGAAACGCTGGAGAAGGCTTTGTTCAGTGGTCACTTTCCCATCATCAATATAAGATCAACTGGTGAAAAATGGGTTAGCAATAGTGGATGGAAATAAATATTTTAATATTGCAGAAGCTTGTTGAAACTATGCCACAGCAAATGTGTGCTGCAATCAAACTTAAAGGCGCAATGGACGAATTTTTGGCGATTTGAGAACTCAGGCAGAAGTGCGCATGCCACTCCCCCGTGCGGACTGATACAACACACACGTGCGTTTGTTTATCAGCGCGACGGATCGCATCGCATCTCTCGTCTCCCGTAGATAGATAATTTTGTCCCGTACACTGAGGGAACTATATTATGATAGATCAATGCGCTTAGACGAGGCTGCAGGTGAGCGGTAGGTGTGTCTATGATTGCTACGTGGCAGGACTAATCGGCAGTCCACGCCACGAGGAAATAAGACTCAGATTTGGGCCAAAAAAATAGTCCATTCAACCTTTAAGACGCTCGTACAAAGTATTAGAGCCCCACTCACTTACATAAGCATCGTCTACTACGGCTTCAAGTATGAGACCAGCGTCATGAAATAAAACTTTCTGAAAGGAGTAAATTTACTGGGATGAATAGTTATAATAATTTACTTTTCTCGGGTGAAGACTGAATTTAAATGATTATATTTTTTTTAGTACTTTATAATTATAATGGGGCTTGAATAATCACAAGTATTGATTAAACAAGTAATCTTGACATCTTGGCAGCAAAACTACAAACTACATAGGAATCAAGCCAATGATTTGCTACTTTAGAGTGTATTTCATTGAAGACTCCTGGTCCTGGATCTTTACAAAACAAATGAATATAAAAACATTAAAGACAAGTTTCAGTCCATGTGTTGTGGTTTCAGATGGTAAAAAGTAATGCTTCCAGCCAAACTGTTTCACTCGTCTCTGTGATCCTGTTAAAAGCTTTTGTAGCACTTGCATTTCCATGTTGAGAATCCACAGCACACGGAAGGCTTTGCCAAATAATGCTCCAGAAAAAAAGACTCTGTAGATATTTCCTTGCGTTCATGAATAGTAATGCTTTCCGCTTGATCGCCCCACAGCGGAGATAGCCATCAGTCAACAATGCATCCCCGTACGGCGAGGAGCAACCCGGGATGACGGTGCAACTCCGACCACAAAAGTCAGTTCGGAGCATTAGCTTGTTATTTACAGTCGGCAATAAGCTCCATAAAACCTTCCTTATGGCGCAGTGTTGATGGATTCCCTGAGTGCATGTTACAGCAATCATCGGGACGCCGACAAGAGCCGCAAACAGAGGAC
Organism: Eucyclogobius newberryi; assembly: GCF_026437365.1. NCBI lineage: Eukaryota > Metazoa > Chordata > Actinopteri > Gobiiformes > Gobiidae > Eucyclogobius > Eucyclogobius newberryi. The sequence goes on along the minus strand of NW_027316500.1, from coordinate 11,581,202 downwards.
ATCAACGGCAAAGTAATCCTGCACCGCCGTATCATTTGGGGCGGCCTGCTCTCAGCATCCATAACGCTACGGAGCAGAAAGGAAGCAGCAGCAGCAGCAGCACCTAGAGTCTTATAAAACACCTCAGACAACAGTGAGAAACTAAAACACATGAGACGCAGTAAACAAATATGACCACTAAAAGATCCAATCATAGTCTCTCACTTTCACGGTGCTCTGGAACGACTTACTGTAAACAGGGCGGGTGAGGTCAAAGATACGGTGAGGTGCCAAAGTCTAAGAGATCTTTTGAGAACAAAGAAGGGTTTATTTTTAAAAAAAGAAAACAGACAAGACTGTGAAACTAAAAACATACTGTACACACTATAAAAAATGATGACCTACTACCTGACTGACAATCAGGGGCTCGCGGAATGATTTCACGGGGGCAAATTTAACATATGCAATATTCTTAAACAAGGTTCGTCACCCTTCAAATGGGGGGGGATTTTAAGACCGAATCTTACCCTGGTTTACGCAAAAGAAAGTTTCGTTTGTTGTTACCATAATTGCCAACATATTTTTGTCAGGGATAAATGTTCTTTTCTACATTGCTGTTATTACTAAAGCAACCAATTTACTAGACTAAAACGAATAAATGTTACCACCGGCTTTGAAAGTGAATCTAGCCATTCACCCTAAACTACCAAGCCATGTTTTTATATTCATACAGGGGAGAAACTCTCGTATGTACCCTACTGAAAACAAAACAAATGAAACAAACAGTAACATCTAGCCAATAAAAGTAAATAAAACTCATATACAAAAGCACACTCAATATGGAATAAAAGTATGCAAAGGTTGTGGGTAGTTTTTTACAACTACTTTGAAAGCACTAAAAGCCATGACATTATTTACTTTTCTCTGTGTTTTGTTGCACAAAAAGGATCAAAGTTGCAAAAGGCTTTTTTTTTCCTCATTCGGTGTTGACACGGTGCGACTATAATATAAAGATGTGCACACACTTACAGTGCTTTTTCATAATGCACTCAGAAGTCTGTGTAAAGTGTTATTTTCCTAAACGTGTAAATTTTTCTGCCTGCCTGGATAATAAGGTGGTAATACTGGCGACTTGGTGGTTAAGTCCTTGAAAGCCGCATGCAGCTCAATCTTCAGTCCAATTGGCTTTGGAATTAAAATGTCCACTTTCATTTGAGTTTCCAGCGGAGGGAAACGGATACATTTTGTGCCTTTATGACTATTCTGTCACTCGCCTAATAACTGCAATTGAACATTGTTTGTTTGTTTGTTTTTTGTGGTTTAACTTCTTTCTTTAGCCTAAAACCCTGTCCAAATGAGAGGCTTTTAAAAGGATTTGACATTAGACTTTATATAGTCCTGTGCTTTTTTTAAGTTTGCATACATTTTGGTCTATGAAAAACGTATTTATTACTACAATGTGGCAGTTTTTAAATTGATTTTGCGATAGGGGAGCTGGGTTTGGATGTTGCGATGCATGTTCACGTTCTGCTGAATCCAATTGCTGTGTGTGGACCAATTAAACAGTCTACAGCCTATTTAAGCCCCGATTAGTCACAGTCAGGCTTTAATTTGACATGCATGCTTTGCACAGGCAGAGCGGCTGATCAAGCGGAGCAGGTGAATGTCATGTCCGTTATGGCCAATAGGCAGCGCTGCTTCGATGAACACCTGCGTCTTTTAGACCTGCCTCAGTGATTCTTACACAAAAGCAAAACCTTTTCTGGCAATAATTAGGTAAACGGAGACTAAATGTAAACTTTATAGCAACATTTCAATCAGTACTAAAGGGGCAGTAAAGCTGTATCGATACAAAAACATAATGAAGCATATTTCTTTTCAAGGAAACCAGGATTTAACCCAGGACTGATCAAATAACAAACCATGAGCAAGCACAGATAAACCAGGACCAAACTATACCAAAACCAAGTCCAGATTAAATCGAGACAAATACAATGACAGTTTACGTGTGGTTGATCAAAATAAACCCTTAAACTAACAATTACTGTGGTAGTACTACAATAAGAACAAAACAGCACAAACACTATCTACAGGTCCACCGCTGACACCCGCACCACACTTTGAGAACCACAGCCTTACCTTATCAGGATTCTGTTCGATCCAAGTCTTGACTGTGTTCAGGGCAATGTCGGCCGCAGGCTCGTTGGGAAAACCTGGCCAAGAAACACACAACAAAAACAGCGTCAATAACAGGAGTATTCAACACACAGGAAGCAAGAGTCTCTGGGAAGATAAAGCGCACAGACAAACCCATAATATCTCCACAGGTAAGAGCCTTATCTACTAAATCAATGGAAAGCAGTCGTCTCTTGAAGCAGCTGTCGGATAAATGCTGCAGTTTTGTGGTGCCAGACGCACAAACATGGAAAATATTTCAGTAAATACAAAGTGCACATAGAACAAACACAAGTAAAGCACAGGTCTCACAACCTGCAGAGCTGCTGCTGCGGTTTACATGTCACATGTTTTACAAATAGAAATGTAAAGACACACAATGGCTGTTTTAGTATGTCACTGATGTATGCATTAGGACATACGAGACGTGCACTTGATTACCGGCAGTTATGGTGCATGTTTGACTTTTCTCATCATTCATTATGTGCTACACACGCCTAACTCTGAAGGTGCATGGTAAAGTCATGCTTGGAGTACATCTAGGAACTGATACATTGCATATTTTATTTAAAATGTATCAAAGGTCTTTTGTTTGTTATTGTTTCAGTTCAGAATTTGCATTTCAAGTTTATTGTTTACTTCATTCTGAATCATCAGTCTTTTCAAGCTGATTAAAATCAAAATGGAAAAAAAAACAGATCAAAGCATGTATAATTTCAGTGCTTGCAGGTGCTCTGTCAGTCAACATGTTTGACAGATATGAATTGCACTGAATCCATTTGAAGAAGCATGTTTCTCTTTTCAGTCTCAAAAATGAGAGGGCTCTAAACCAGAACTGCAGTCTACTATAGAGTTTGTAAACTCAGAGAGGGATCGGCTCTTTTTTATGAGTTTGGCATTATCCACAACAGCACCGTGTCATCCCAGGAGCGCTTGCACTGAGTTAACACAATGTATTGATCTCCAGAGCACAGATTGCACTTGTATTAATTTTTAATAAGGCCAGCATAAGGAGAACTCTGCTGATCCTGAGATCATTTGGTGCCACAGTAGAGAACTTCCCAGGCCTGACACTTAGAGTGAGCTATTGACTTAAAAAGCCCGTGGGCCGGCCTAGCTTTAGCACCAGTATTTGTGCCATTACCAAAAGCGCTGACAATCTGCTCCCTGCCAGAGTCTAGTGTTTCAGTTGTCTTCCTTTCAGAGTAAGTATTGTTGAGCGTGGTCTTTCTAGCCTTCACTAGACTGCAGTATTCCACTTACAAATCTGTGTGTGAACTTCAAAATGCTTTTCTTCTTGGCACCTCTGCAGAGTTCAGAACAGGTGACTTACACTCACACAGTTCCTTTTACCCCACCGAGACTGAACATGAAAGTTAACCTTCTTTAGTATCATAACCCGTGACCCGATAAGGCACTAGAGGTTGCGGTAAGCATTGTCATTTTCCCAACGACAGAGTTCACGACCTCAATTTCAACTCCCATCAGCTCATATAAGGGCCACGCCACAGTGTGCTGTAAGTTGTTGGTCAAAGCAAACATATTTTCTTTCTTTTTCTTGGCTCACTGCGATGCTAAAATGCAATGACACCTTTCAACCCGGCTTACGAGTACCTCAACCACCTCTCACCCCGTGCTGGACGTAAAGGGGGTCAAACGAAAAGAAATACATATCCGAATGATTTCATCACGCAATAGGGGCGCGCGCTGTCGAAGCCTCTCCGTATAAACTCTCCAAATCAACTGCCTTCCCCATCAAGCTGTGTCACCGCTTTTATCCCCGCGCTACCTGCCGTTTCAGAGAGAATTTGATGTCTCTGTCTCACCCGTGTTGAACTTCTCCTCCTGCCTAGTGTCTGACAGCAGAGGCAGAGTAAGTCAGAAGTGGCTGGAGCACTGCTGAGCCCTCCCTGAGCTGCTCGCAGAGTCGCGGGTGAAGAGTATATGTGAGATGAATACTAAGCTACACTATGACAGCCGGGTCTACAGCTACTCTCCATCTATAGAAATTCGGGAGTGTGTCAAGGAAAGTGGTTCTCAAACAGCGGAGCGGGGAACAGTCGAGGTACTATACAGTGGTCTTTGGCAGTTGGGATTAGTTATGGCTTAGTGTTGGTTTAAGCCTGGTTTAGTCATGGTTTAGTCTTGCAAGTGTAGTTTTTTGCTTTAGACTTGGTTTGGGGAGACTAATTTTGCAGGTCCTTTAGTCCTGACTTCAACCAGACAATTTATTTGATCATATTCCTTCATCTTAACCTTAGTCTTGATTTTGAGTGGGTTTGGTCCCAGTTAACGCTTGATTTAGTCCTAGTTTAGTTTTGGAATATTCACTAATTTGAATTGTCTGTGTAAAACGTGTCCTTAATGAAGTCATTTTGAGATCCTAATTAGCCATGTTCCGTCCCAGATTTGTCCCTACTTCATGATGCCAAGGGTGTGCTTGCCATGGACACTCTCTAAACCATTGGTCGGAGAGATAGCAGAGGCACTTGTTCACAGCTCCTTGCCCTTCAAAAGCCATCCCCGGGATCCGTAGCCTCCCCGATGTAATCCAGGATGCCAAAGCCGTTCAGCGCTCGGTCAGTCGGCCTGCTTACACTTGTCTCCTGAATGCATTTAACCTTTTGCAGTTGTTATCATTTAAGACTTTGTTTCCTTTTTCCCCCTCATACCTCCACACATTTGCAGGTGTACCAACACTCCTATTCACACTTCAGCTAACACAGGCCAACAGATGTGGTGCTGACATGAAAGCTGAGAAAACGAGGCTCTACAGAGACAGGCCCAGCTGTTTAAGAAGAGCAGACGTGTGGGAGAGTGTCACCGACGTAGGCATAAACAAATGGTGATGAAAAGAATGTATGTTTGAGCTGGAAAAATGAATCTATATGAGAAAAGATACGGATGCAATCAAAGCTTTGATGAGTTGAACGAATCCTTGGACTTGGAGAAGCAGAACTTTTATAGATATTTACAAATCAGGAGTTATTATAACCAAGAAATGAAAAAGAAGCCTTTTGACTGAAACATTTATTAAATCTTATAACTAAATCCATAAAATCTTATCTGAACTTTCAATGGGATTCATATACTAATTGTATAGATGTATTGGCAATCTGGGCAGCCACTCTACTGATTACATTAAGGGTAAATGAGAAAGAGAGGGTCACTTTGTTATGGTTGATGAAGAATGGGAAAGTATATGAACATCTCATTGGAGAATCACGGGATCACATGTTTGGAGGGAATTCTGTTGGAAAAGTGTGTCTCGTTTCTTTATAACCCCATTTCAAAGTGTCCATTTCTCACAGGGAAACACAGACTGTTGGAGAGGCTGTGGCAGCAGGAGGCAAACCACTATCATGTGTTTTGGGATTGTCCTGTTGTTCACAAGTTTTGGACTGAGATCAACAAATCCTTACAGACAATTTATCACCATCCCAATGGATTTCAGAACTCTGTATTTGATCCTCAGGACTCCTGCCATGGACTCAACCAGCAGCTGTCTCTGGAGCATTGTCCTGGCAGCCGCGAAAAAGGCAATCACAAAAAAATGGATGACACAAAACACACCGACAATCAAGGACTGGACTGACATTATATTGGACATTCGACAAATGGAAAAAATCACATTCGGACTCAATTTGAAAATGGACAAATTTGACAGACTGTGGGCAAAGTGGGCCATTTGTTTGGGTTCAGTTGTGTTTATTGATTTGTGGGATGTCTTTTGATTTATGTATTTATTTATTTTTCTCTGGTCGTGATTTGTTAGATTTTTCATGTTTGTATGTCTATTTTTGTTCTTTGTTCTTAAAAAAAACAAAAAAATTCTTATGTCCAGTCATTTTGTACAGGGTGCCCTTCCGACTTAACCCTTTCTTGTCATTCATTGTAGCTGGATTTGGTTATTTTGACTGTTTGGGCCGTGAACAGTGAATTAAGGTAGAACTACAACTCATAGGGATATTTTTACTTCAGGAGAACGATGAATGCTTTCCAGATTATCTGATAGGTCGATCGTTTAAAGTGCATGACAGGTTAGACTACACATTTCACTAAAACATATTGAGCAAGATCATATTCAGTGACGTGACGGGGAGGCAGGGGAGGCAGTGCCTCACCTGTCAATCTTGGGAAAAATGAAATCAAAATAATAATTATTATAATTATTACAAAATATAAAAAATATTACTATTTGTCATC
>NW_027316500.1:11449842-11569842 GCF_026437365.1 Eucyclogobius newberryi | reverse complement strand
ATCCCATTTTTTATTCCTATGATCTCGGGTATGTAGGACCTTTGTTAATAAGAAGAAAAAGTGAGGCCTCTTCTCATCTCTGATGCAACCAGCAGACACCGTCCCAGGCCTCTCTTAAGCTAATGCAAAACACCTTTAAGAACACTTGTGCGCGACCCTGGGTGACTTTTAAGGATTTCAGACTGAACTACAGGGGACATCTTTGGAGTTCAAGCCCAAAAGTAATAACAATAATGATGTAAAGCTGTGCAAATGTTTTATTGATGTGAAAAACATTAAGTTAACACTAATTCGTTACAGGAATTTTCTTGTTGAAAGTGAAAACACTTTATAATAATACATGTAAAGGGCATTGCATAATGAAATATATTGTGAATCTAAACACATCCACAAGAAATAGTGGGTTTTTAGTGTTTTTGTAAGATAAATGACAAAATTCGCATTTCCCTATTCCTCTAGTTTTGAGTTTCCTGTGCTCCACTAGTGTTTTATACCATTTATTTATTCATTCATGAACTTGCATTGTTTAGAGGCCAACCAACATCCCACACTATTTCAATAATAAAACTAATACTTATGATGAGAAAAATAAGCTCAAGAAGAACATACTAAACGAGAAACGGAAAAGAACCTCCTTTTGAAGGCACAAAAAATCTTTCATATCCTGAATTGAAAGTTAACTTTACAACAAAATGCGTAGGTAAGGTGTTCTTAGTGGCTGAATAACAGCATCACCTGGCAACACAAGGCAAAGTCAACAACATGTCTGTGCCATGATGCATTTCCATTCTTTGTTTGCAGATATATGGGCAGGCTGCAGGCGCACACTGCCGACCACACCACTTCTGTTTTCCCCGAGTGTGCGCCAACTGTGAACACCTCCCGGTTATTTTTAGCTTTATATTTTAATGTGTTTATTTCCTTGGGACATGTCCACATATTTGTTCCTATTGCTTGAATTTTAAAACATGAAAATCTGTTGAAAATCTGTTGGTATATCATCTCTGCCTGAGTTGAACGGATGTATTGTTATTGGTAGCTGTAGTTGGTCAGGTTCCTGTCTGGATCCCCAGAGCTGTCTGCCTCCTCGCGCCTGCGGCTGTGTATTTGGTATTTGAACATTCGCAGCATGTGTTGAAGTCGCCAACTGTAAACATACGGGTGTGAAACATGAACCAAAGAAGCAGACAAAATGTCAGCCTTTTTTTTTTTTTATTGTGAAAGCTCTTCTTCACCAAATACTGTCAAATTGTAAATGTCCTCTTTTTAGTTGTAAAAGAGTAACTGCTTTTCATGGTTCAGGAAATGTTTTTATAATTTGGAGGATTTAATTTAATGGTACCCACTCATGGAGACGTTATTGCTTTGTGAAGAGTGATTTATTTTTTCTCTCAGGGGGAGCCACCAGGAAAAGTTACAGGTACAAGACAAAAGACAAACTTCTAAAAACTTCCTCTAAGCTGTTTGCATCTCAATTCAATTCATCGCAAACAATTTCTGCTTCATCTCTACAAAGCCTGATGTACAAAGTTAAGTGTTTTAAGCCGCTCATTTCCACAATCGCTGCCTTGATTTTTCTTTTATATTTGGATGTCTTCTTGCTTTCTTAATTCCATTTTTATTTATTCCCTTCTCTTTGGTCTCCTTCTGTAATTTGTGTTCACTGTTCTATGTTTTATATTTTAATCTATCATAAATACATAAATAAAATATATAGTAATAAGGCTGAGCAAAATAATATGTCTGTTTGCCGTAACCCGGCCGACCTGGTGTGAAACTAGCCGACTGAATTTTTTTTATCAGCATTTTGTTGAAAAAAAGTCAAATTCTTTTATTTTTCAATTATTTGGCCGACTCACCGACCGGACTTCCCTAAACCACCGTGTCGAATATATTTATCACGCTTGTTATCCATCTTTCATCCTTTTAGCAAAGATCACGCGCTGCGCAACGCATGTGCGTCTTCATAGTCAGTCCCCCACATGCGTCTGTAATGAAACATACCGCGAGTCAATAACGATAAATAGCCTTTCACAAGTTGGTACGCCTCCATCGGCGCCACTCTAGTGTCCATAGAACATTCCAGGCTCTGTCAGGGTGTTTTACGCAATGCATTCTGGGATTGACACACGCTCAGTAGCGTCATCACAGCCCAGCAGCGTCATCACAACAAACATGGCGGCGCCCGTGTCCCCCGCATGTTCCCCCCGCTCGCCTTCGCTCCCAAAATAAAGTATAGCGGCGTACAAAAGGTCGATTGAAATGTCTTAAAATCGTGAGATTTAGTCTCCTGATCGGGTTGATAGAGACGTTTTCCGTCATTGACTGTTGAAGCCTGACCCCTGGTGGTCACTCTGACTCAAAAATGGCAGAATTTGGATCTTTTTTTTTGCCTTCAAAGTAAAAAAAATAAGAATTTGCCTACCGTCCGAGCCACTTGAAAAATGTTGACTCGGGTTACAGCAAACAGACAATTTATTTGGGGTAGCCTAATTAAAAAAAATTAACTAGACAATACGAATAATAATAATTAAAAAAATCATAATAATCCACTTGTTAAATAAAAAGTATAAATTATTGTAATGTGCTAGTAATATCTAACTCCAATTGTCACTTGTAAATGGGCCAATACTGTGACTGGACCAGTAATAGAGGCTAAATATATGAAAAAGGAGGACTGGGCATAGGGAGAAACCCATTAGGTTCTCCACAGCTAAGGGTCTGTGGAGGGCACCAGTGCTGTGTGTCGATCTGGAAAAGAGTGCAGGAGGGGAGGAAGGGTAAGGGCTCGTCACCCCCATCAGAGCCCAGAGGAGAGGTGAGCTGACCCGGGGTGGAGGACGCAGCGGCACCCCGAGGACTGCGTGGGTGTCAAACAGCCCGGAGACACTGGACATGCCGGGGCTGTGGCCATGACCGAGTTTACAGGCCACAGAAGGAGACGGAGCAGAGAGAGAGAGAGAACGGAAGGATGGAGAGGGAGGAGAGAAGGAGAGAGAAGGATGGAGAAGGATGGAGAGGGAGAAGAGAGGGAGGAGAGAAGGAGAGCAAGAGCAGGTTTGTATCATGACCTTCACTGGAACCAGTCTACTATGAGGTGATGACATGGTTTTGTTCTAAATGCTAAAATTAACATCTATTTTAACTCTACAATATGCCAATGCTATACCAGGATATAGAGGAGTACATATAGAAGGGGTGGGTGGTATTGACAAAAAATCATATCTCAAAATGCAAAAAAAAAAAAAAAATGGAACTGTATTGATCAGGGAAATGCTAAACGTGTCTGTAAAGGTCTCAAGTCACACAAAACATGAATGGACGAGAAGATTAAGCACTAAAGGGCAGAAATATCCATGTATACCCCTGTTTGGGAGATTACACTAGATGGTTCTGTCAATTTTTGAGGTCGTTTAAAATCAACTGACTTTTGAATTTCTCCCAAAACAACAATTGCAATAGATACAGTTTCCGATATATCTTCCACCATTATAGCAGATAAATTATTACTGCTCGATTTAGTTCAGTTTTGTTTAGTTAATTAGTGATTTACCATGTTTATTTTGTATCTCTTTTATTAATTAATAACTTTAATTCAAATGTGTCAGCAATTCACAGCCCAATGTAAAAAAATAATACAAAATGGACCGCCCAATTTCCCTTGGAATTAGATGAAAACTGATTTTCAAAGGCACAGCAAACTTACATAAGAAAATAAACTATGAGACCTCAGTTAAATTTCATTATATAAGAGCTTTGACAAAAGGAGATGGATAAAAACATCACATTCAGAACAAAAAATATGCTATTCTGATAACAAACTCTAATAGAAAGATACAGGTAGAAAGTTTGAAAAGTTATGAATTAATGTTCACATATTCCACATCTACATCTTCCCGTTCTCACATATTCCACAGTTTAACCTATTATGATTATGAAAACATGTTTTGTAACTTTATTAACAGTCCGTCCGGGTTAGAGGGCTTTCATAAGTCGACAACATTCTCCTCGACAATAGCAAATCGCTGTATTGTTTTGCAGCGTTACGCATTCTCCCATCACATAAAGTCAGGCATGTCTCCATTTACTGCTACAAGTGTCCTACTTCCTCTAAGCTCCTTCTGCTCCCGACAGATACACCACACTGCTCCCGCGCGCCACCAAATATCCCGTCCAGCCGGGCTAAGCTCTCCCCGGAAAACCCAGGATTTTTTTAAAAAGGAAAGGGTAACTTGCAGAGCTAACAGCGTGCCGTAACTGCACCCCGATAGACACATAATCCTCAGCAGGGATGAGGAGAGCTGGGGAAGGATGCCGTATGGTGGGAAATGAAATAACGTCCTGGCAGCTTGAAACCTTTGATCTGGGCAGGACAGGTGAATAGCAACATAGACAAACCAGAGGAGCTGGGGGGGATTACGGACATATCTCCCAGTAAGAACTAAAACCCCTGCGTCAACACTCTTCCACGTGTGACAAAGACAGAGCAGGCAAAGGTGCCGGAGCACACTCCAAACAGCAAGGGTCTGATTTGCATTTTACATCATAGAGTTACTATAGCTTTATGGAGTAATTACGTCTCAGAATGGTTTTACTTTTTATAACTTAAAGTGGATAACAGATTCTCATGTTTTTTTTAATTATGACATAGTGGGGCAGAGCCTGTGGTAAATGCTTCAGTAAAGTTTTAGTTTGTAAAGAAAAAACATTTACAGGAAAGAGTGCCAAGTTCTAAAACTGAATTTCTCTGTCTATGTCTAAGTCTAAATCTATAAGCGACAATCCACTGAAAATGTAGAGATAATTTATACACAGTTTAAACAATAATTTAACAAAAAAAAAAAAAAATGGTTTGGTTGAGGTTGTCAAATGAGAGTCATTAAATGTATAACCAGTTATTAAATCAAATTAGTCCATTCTGCACTGTTAATGTTCAATAAAACATTAAAACATTTATATTTTGGTGCTGTTTGTTCAAGCAGACTGTGTGACTGTGTCTATTGTTGTAACTTAGATGAAGATCAGATTTTATGGCCAAATCAGGCAATGAGTCCAAATGTATACTTCCTCTCTCAACTGTATATGTCATGTATTTAATTCATTATGGGGTTTTGTTGCACATAAATATACATTTTTACTGTGAGTGGGCTCGCCTTTCCACAGATCTAACCTGTAACTTGGTGTGCCGGTGACAGAAGTTTAATGTCACACTGAACATTCCAACCAATGACGTCCTGTATCCAGAAGCACCATGAAAGTTACAGCGTGCACAGTAGCAATATTCTTAATGACCTTTTGTCCTTCCATGTATTGCAATCGAAAGCAATTGTTTTGAAGTGCGTGTAACTTGACTTCTGTTATTTATTTGTATTATGAGGGCCTTTAAAGAGCCATTGGAATACATGTCTTATTTCTGCATTCATCCCAGTGAAGTATATTTATGTAACTATGGCTTGGAATAAACGTTTTTGATCTCTTGAGCTTAGAATATTAACATGAAGCACAAGACACTTTCATCTGGTTTCATCTGGTGAAATGGGCTCACTCATGGGAACAAAGTTACAGCACATGTCATTCTACTTTCGTTTCAGATTTGAGTGGAGATTGCAGGCGTCCTGATGCTCTCTCTGATAGGCGGGTGTGGGCAGCAGCTGTCAGATAAACAGCAGATTTAATGTCGACGTCCTTGCTTTGAGTTCTGAGCTCAGAGCCGCAGTGGTTTTAAATCGATCTTGTGTGATGCGTCCTAAACTGTACTGATGATTACAAGGCTACGGGAGGTAGTCACTAAACATCTCCACCTGACTGGCAAAATGTTTTCTATTACCTGCTGAACAAGGCTGCACAGTGTATTTATACATTATTGTTAAGTGCAATATTAGATGGCTCATTAGTTCAAGAAATGAAATACAGCAAGTAGAGATAAGCAACTTAATTTCACAGAGATGTATTTGTGTACGGAGCTTAAAAATGAAAAAAATTGATGGTTTAGACTTGGGCAGGTTTAAATTTTGGCACAATTTGACTTGTAACTAATTCCTTCTCTAATTAACTAGTCAATATATGACAAATATTGCAATAATACTGTAAAAAAGTGTATAAAAATCAAAATACAAACCGATAAAAATAAATAAATAACAATAAATATAACATTTATTTTTAAGGGAAGAGTGCAGATAAAATCCCATCAGTCACAGCCAAACATAACTGTTTCCAGCCTGGATTTGAACATTGTCGGAGTAAAACCTGTCTTCAGGAAGATTGGTCCAGATTTTAGCTGCATAAAACTGAAACATTCCTCAAGTTTATTGTCCGGGCACCAGACAGAGGCGGGTCCCTGAGGTCCTCAGAGTCTGAGATGGTTCATATGGCACGTACATGTCCGGGATGTACTGTGGTGCTAGGTCGTGGAGAGACAAGATACGGACCTCTCTGTGTACAAAAGACGGATCAGATGGAGTGAGTCCTTATGTGCACAACTTTGTCATCCATAAATCTTGCGTGTGCTAATGATAATCACTGATTTATTTCCTTCAATGTATTTTGTGCCTTCACTCCACAGAGTCGCTGTTGGAAAGCTACTTCTCTCATCTGCACTGGAGCTGTCAAGGGCGTGGCTGTCAATCTCTCAGCTTCTCAAACATTCACCCTCACACATTCATACTTTCACCAATTAAAGCCCTAGTGCGTAATGCTTTAACCAAAAATATTCTAAAATAACGTTTTTGTTTTTTTATTGTACTAAAAATGGATACAAACGTTTGTCCTTAAGCAGGCTTGCATGTCCACAAACCTGACTTGTACTTGACCTGGTGGAGCCTCCTCTTGCTTGTTTACATGGAAATATTGTTCCTTTGGCTATGATATTCAACATTATGGCATAAAGCCTATTCATCTCCATGGAGAATGTTCCAAAGTATGGTTTTACCTTTCCCCCTCCAGAAAGTTACATACTGTTACTTTTAAGCCAACATCACCCCCAAGTCCTTCTCCCCATGCTTCATTTGTGCTCTAATGTGGGAAAAATAAAGGTTATAATCTTAAAAGTCATCAGAAAAGTGAACAATCGCAGTACACCAGAAGATCTTAAACATGTTCTGATCAGTTTTGAGTTGGTGGATTAAGCCTAAATAGCAATTCAACAACTGCCACTGCCAATTTTATCTGATTCATGTGAGACTTGAGGTCCTGACTGCATGTAATAGAATGAAACATGTGACAGATGTGTATGAGGGGAGCGTGAACATGACCTCTCTAAGTCCAGGTAGTTGGACACTTGGCTCTGATCCTGCGAGACATCCGGAGTTGTCTCCTCTTTGGAGAGTATAATCCATTTAAACCCAGGTCACTCAACTGTGATTGATGTGCAAACAACAGCAACACTTAATAACCTCCATCATGCTGGGTGACCCCATGCACTGCAGTGGGCACCAGTTTGTTTACGGGAGTAACTCCGACACACTGGCCGGGTTGAGATTCTGTTGTGGCTAATGGGCCGGACTGAGGGATTGGACTGTCACTGCTCTGTGAGGCCTCATTTTTCTTTTCTGAGCGTCTGAGGTAGCCCCTGCGCACCCCAACCAACCCCACCTCCATTTGTGCCATTGTCTGTCAGAGCGGATGGACTTTCTTCCAAATATGGAGGCGTGAGAATATGTCAATTAGCATTAGCTTCCCTGACAAATCTGTTTTTCTCAGCACAAAGCTGGAGGATAACTTGTTCCTGATTCCTCTCTGTCACGCCGCTGCAGGTAGGGGATTTGTTTTGTGCTACAGTTTAAGCTGGAAATGGGTCAAGTACATGGAGGTATTATTAGATGTATGACATGTGTGATAACAATAAATACAACACAACATAAGGTTACTCAAAAGACTTGCTTTACATTATACTGTACATCAGGACTCCCCAAGCATAGGCCGTAAGGTACCAGACCATGTATTTTATTTATATTCTATAGTCTACTGTAACTTTCCTGTGTTTTACTAGTGTGAATTAATGTGGTACACAGTAAACACAAGCCCTCCTCTATCAGACCCTGAAAAAAAAGATGGTACTGATCTTTTAGAAAAAACACTGCTGTATTTCTCCCAATTTGTGAAAACTACTATATTAGTTACAGTGGCTTATTGAATACTGCTTATAAAGGTTTATTTGTGATTTTGTTTTTTTTGTATAATTAATTATTATTTGCAAAGTTATAACTTTAGAAATCACACTTTGTGAACAAATAATTTAAGTAAGGCATATATTTTGCTTTTGTACACATTTAATATTTCTCAAGAAGATAAAAGGAATGTTTTTGTTTCAGACCATTTGGTATGAACCACTTTATAATAACACTTTAATTAGCATAAATCAAACTTGAACAAAGACTACATTCATAATGAACCAATAGTGATTCGTGTTTAGTAATTACTTAATTAAGGGGTCAAGCATAAGAGCAATAATAATTTAGTTAAGTTACTAATTATTTATTGTAGTTATTATAAAGTTTAATAATTGTAAATAATTTGTATTTACATGCATTTCTATTAAAAACAATAGGCTTTGACATGAGCGCATGGTGGATTTGCTGTGCTGTAACACACAGGCTTATCTCGCCTGTGCTCTTTAGTTTTATACAGCGATCGGCCGAAAGTGAGTGATCACGACGATGTGCTTCTCACACTAAAACGCCTTTGTTTACATTGCAGAGATGACAGCTGACCTTAAAGGTTATCTCCAATGTACAGAAAACGTCAAAAAGGGTGACAGGAGAACAGGCCCTTCCAAATCCGTGCTACTCCAGGGGCGCGCTCGCCGAGAATACCATCACTGTTAATGCACTGTACTTCCTTTGAACAGCCCCCCTCTGTGTGCCCTCTGCTGAGTGGAGATCTCCCGTCCTAATCAGCTCCATTGTTCTGTGCAGAGGCAGTTGTGAGGAGCGCTAAGCTGTTTATTTATTGAAGACTGGTATAATTCCCCCCTCCGCGCCGTCGACCCGCGCTTTGATGCTGCTGGAGAGCCACGACAAGCTCCCACTGGCAAAAACAATAAGTGGTGGCCCAGTCAGCACTGTACATAATGCAGTGATCTCCTTTACCCTGCGCCTCTGTGTCTGCCACTGAAACACTGGAAACACTGGAACACTGGAACACTGAAAACACTGAAAACACTGAAAACACTGGAAACACTGGAACACTGGAACACTGGAACACTGAAAACACTGAGAACACTGAGAACACTGGAAACACTGGAAACACTGGAAACACTGGAACACTGGAACACTGAAAACACTGAAAACACTGGAAACACTGGAACACTGAAAACACTGAAAACACTGAGAACACTGGAAACACTGGAAACACTGGAAACACTGGAAACACTGAGAACACTGGAAACACTGGAAACACTGGAAACACTGGAAACACTGGAAACACTGGAAACACTGGAAACACTGGAAACACTGGAAACACTGGAAACACTGGAAACACTGAGAACACTGGAAACACTGAAAACACTGGAAACACTGAGAAGACTGAAAACACTGAGAAGACTGAAAACACTGAGAAGACTGGAAACACTGAGAACACTGGAAACACTGGAAACACTGGAAACACTGGAAACACTGGAAACACTGGAAACACTGGAAACACTGAGAACACTGAAAACACTGGAAACACTGAAAACACTGAAACACTGAAAACACTGAAAACACTGGAAACACTGAGAACACTGAGAACACTGGAAACACTGAAAACACTGGAAACACTGAGAACACTGAGAACACTGAGAACACTGAGAACACTGAGAACACTGAGAACACTGAGAACACTGGAAACACTGGAAACACTGGAAACACTGGAAACACTGGAAACACTGAAAACACTGGAAACACTGAGAACACTGAGAACACTGGAAACACTGGAAACACTGGAAACACCGAGAACACTGAGAACACTGGAACACTAGGTCTGGGCATGTTTCAGATTGTTTTAAAATATGCTGTTATTAATTCTTAAAAATGACAAACTTTTAGGCAGCAGTAAAATGCCTTGATCATGGTTAAATGGGACACATTATCAACAAATTAGCTTGTGCTTCCTCGTCATTAATTTACTCAAAGTGATTTTTTGATTCATTCATGCAAGTTTGAGAAATGCTGTATTTTAATGCATCTGAGGTCTGAGTGCTAAGAAAATTCCTGTTAAAAATACAATACTAAAATGTCATAAAGCAATGTTAAACAAACAAACAAACATGTAAATGACAATTCTCTGCTTGTTCCAGTGAAATGTCACTACGAATAGTGTTCTTTCATTTATTACTAGGCCATTTTAGATTAATATTGTTTTACAAATAACAAAATGTAAAGTTATGATCTATTTATATTATAGTTCAATACTAAGTACCTGAAAAAGCATAATAAAGTCTCATTTGAAGACACAATCAACTTCTCACAAAGAGCTTTAGTGATTTGAGTTGATTGCGCTGCTTCGAGATATAACAAATGTCTAGCAGATGTAATATACTCTAATTATAATTTTGTCACAGGTGCACTATTTAACCTTTCTGATGGTGATGAAGCAGCTTTGCATGCAATGTTCCACAGTAAGACATTGAACATATCTATCTCCATGGAGACGAGCATGAGACACCACCAGTTACAAATCAGATCTGTGGCGAGGCAACCGTTATAACCGTTAAAATTGAATAAATTCAATATTGACACTTTTAATGCCACACTGTGAAACATTGCAGACAAGGCAATAACTTCTCCATGGAGACAAGCAGGTGACAGACCCTCCACCAGAAACGTTAAGTAGTGTATCTTTAATACACAACATGCTTTAAACCTAAACCTTTGTACAGTAAAAAGTCAGCAATGGTTAATAAATATATTTTGGAGTTGATATGAACCTCCCAAGTTTCCTATGTACCGAGACAAGTAAAGGCGTCTCAAAATACTTCACAATGTTTATGATGTGGGAGACAATTTGGAAACAGCAGAACGATGGGGAGAGGAGGAGGTGTGGATTTAGCTGTGCAAATCTCAGTGACGAGTACAAAATGTTTCAGTGTTTTGCAGACAGAAAAGAGAGACAGAAAGTGCAAATATTCTACATGCAACAAAAATAAGGTTTATTCTAAGTCTGTGAGCTTGTCTGCTTTGTAGTTTTTCAAACGCAAGCGCATGTATCTGTAATGCAGCAAATACTACAGAGTTTGAATGTTATAACTCCAAATCCTGATTTGAAAGTACAACTAATCCTATTTGATAACATTTTGAGCAGAAAACCTGAAGGCGCAAACACAGGTTTAAACGAACAAAGTTTTAAATGAAGTGTAGTCAACATGGCTGTTGCCATATGTAATTGTTTGTATATGGATCTAGGCCTTGGCTTTTGTTGGAGAATTCTGACATGCATATTTTCAAACACAGACTCTGAAGGGCACAGTGCTAAACAAAAAAGTAACTCACCATAGATGCCAGTGGATATACATGGGAAGGCCTAAAAAGAGAACAAAAAGAGAACACAAATATTAGGGCATAGTAATTATGAGTGTGCATGAACAGCTTTCATTTTAGTTATCATTTAGTTATCTTCAAATAAAAGAGTGGCAACATTTTGGAATGGGGGAAGCTTCACTCAATTACACATAACGCACAACGTCTGGGCGGCAGAGCTACAGCGTTTTCTATCACCATTTAATATACAATAGCCTAGAAAATATTCACCGGAGTATAAAAAAATGCAAAATAGAGAAGAAAAAAACATATATAAGTTGTACTGGAGTATGAAATGTGGTTGCAAGTGTGAAAATAACAAATAATATCACATATAAGTCACTCTGGAGTATAAGTCGCATCCC
This sequence comes from Eucyclogobius newberryi, assembly GCF_026437365.1. NCBI lineage: Eukaryota > Metazoa > Chordata > Actinopteri > Gobiiformes > Gobiidae > Eucyclogobius > Eucyclogobius newberryi. Next base: position 11,557,985 of record NW_027316500.1, on the reverse strand, counting down.
GGCCAAAACTATACAAAAAGGTGCGACTTATAGTTCGGAAAATACGGTATTTGTTTTGGGACAAAAGGTTTTGCATAAAGAATCCCACATAGCGTCTGCTTCAGTAAATCCTATTGCGGCTGTTTTTGTGTAACTCCCGAGAGGTGTGAATTCATACTGTTTACGTCCATACGCACACGCACACACGCACATACACCCACACACACACACGCACACACACGCACACACACACACACACACACACCCATACACAGGCACACACACACACCCATACACAGGCACACACACACAGGCACGCACACACACCCATACACAGGCACGCACGCACGCACACACGCACGCACACACGCACACACACACACACACACACACACACACCCATACACAGGCACACACACACACCCATACACAGGCACACACACACACACAGGCACGCACACACACCCATACACAGGCACGCACGCACGCACACACGCACGCACACACACACACACACACACACACCCATACACAGGCACGCACGCACGCACACACGCACGCACACACGCACACGCACACGCACACACACACACACACACAGATAGAGCTAGTGCTACTGCTCTTTCCCTGTTGTTGACATTAGACTCATCACTACAATTAGGGAGCTCTGTTTAACACGTATTTGAACAATATGTAGCAGGATCCATTATGTCATAGTTTGCATTTTGTTGCCAGAGGGAACAGTCAATTAGTCCCAGGAGGGTTGAGGCACCGGGCTTCCGTAATAACCACAAGATGAATATACAAACGAGAAGATTGATCCAGTTTTTAGCCGAAGGGCAAACTTAAAACATTCTAAACCTTATTTTTTTAGGCTATGTGGGACTCTGAGGACCTCAGGGACCGGCCTCCTGCTGGTGCCCTGAGTCAGGACAAAACATGGGGAATCTGCGTTTCAGTTTTATGCAGCTAAAATCTGGAACAGTCTTCCTGAAGATGTGAGACAGGCTTCTACTCTGACAATGTTCAAATCTAAGCTAAAAACTGTTTTGTTTAGCTGCGCATATGACTGAAAGGATTTTTTCTTTGCACTCTTCTCTTTTGTTTGTGATTTTATTAGTTTAGAAAATCAGTTGGATTGATAATTTTTAATTTAGTTAATTTTATTGTATTTCTGTTTCTGTAATTTCTTTGTGATTTGAATGCATTTTTCCTGCTGTGAAGCACTTTGAATTGCCTTGTGTATGAAATGTGCTCTACAAATAAACTTGCCTTGCCTTGCCTATGTGGTAGGAAAAAACACATCAGTCATCATTGTAACATACAAACATAGACAGAATTAAGACAGAATGAACCCCCATCAACAACGACTTTCTGTCACAAAAGTGTGACTTTGTCCTCAATAGCGAGCGCTGCCAGAAGAGTAAACTAAATCTGAAAATGTACGTATCAAAATGTTTAATGTTTGCAGACGATTCAGATTAGAATATCATGGCACCTTATGTTCCCACCTGTTTCTTAAAATACATTTAAATAAAGGTAACACACTAACTATTATGATAAATCTCTTGCAATTCCCCCAGGTACATGATGGATAACTCAAGCAAATAAAACTAAACATTGTAAATATGTCCATGAGGTTAAGCGCAAAATGTGCATATATTTATGTTTGTCTATTTCAAGATTATAAAAAGTAACCACCTTGTAATAGTCCTGGTTTTGTAGCACTTTGCGGCAGACATATTATTCAAGGACGGCTTTATGGCTGAAAATAGTTTCATTATTCTTCACTTCTGTGAGCAAACATATTATGATGCATAGGCCTGGCTGTAAGCACACCCATTTCACATTCATCTTTTTAAGTATATTAATAAACAGTAAAGTGAAACAGATTTTTTCCAAAGGTCCCATTTGTCCGGGAAAGCAGCTGAATACGGGCTTTGATTTTGTGCATTCATCACAAGGCGTGGCCAAGGCTGGATTAATATAATCACAAATGAGAAAAGATGCTCACAAACTGATGAATGTGGAGCAACCAGATACTACAAATATTAGTCACTGAGCAACAGTCGTACGTCACAGTCTCAAACAAACCCAACAGTTTGTTCTACCACCGCGACTGTGTCAAGGCGCATTAACAAACATGGCTTTATTACAGAACCAACACAATTATAATAGTCCATTTAAAAGAGGCGAATGACGCAACCAACAAGTAATAATGGAGATGGAACTGTAGGCATTTTTATACCAACAATTTAGAACAATAGATACAAAATAACATTTTCTAGAAGTTTTATTTTTCCACATTTTACTTATAGTTTAAGGTGAGACACTGCAGGTGCGTAGGAAAAAAAAGTCTAGTGTTTTTTATCATGTTAAATAGAAATAAGGCATTTTATGTGTGGAATGCCAACAAATTTGACACATAAATCAGTGAAATGGACAGAGTAAGGTTGACATTTCTCACTTCATTTTGTGGACATGTTAGATAGAGAAAAATGTAGAATCGATTTTGCATCTTTGACTATTTTACCATAAAAAAAATAATTTAAGTTACAATATCTCATACAAATGCAAGTGGATTAAATTATATGAATCTATGGAGTGGTACATTGTGTGATTGAACATACACAATAATGAAAAATATACATGAACAAATGAATGTCTTCAGGTGGCAGTACTCCTCATCCCTGAGCCGCTCTGAATATACAGTATGAAATGTGAATCTGCATGTATTTCCTGCAGCCCGAGCGCTCGCTGCTTCCAGATGCAGAGCTGATCGCCCTTGCTCTGGCGCAGAATAAGGGAGTTTGTGTTCTTATTTACCAGTTTCCCGGTCGAGCCTGTCAAGATGAATCTTTCTTCTGTGGCTGATTTAAATCTTTTACCGGCGCTCTGACCTTTCCACATGAATGTCTGCCTCTGACACAAACCACACATGATGAAGAGCTGAGATGCACGGACGTTTTTAGACTGTGCCCTCAGTGTGGGGCATGTGAGCAGATGAGAGAAGGGAGGACATTTTTAAAGAAGGATCAGGCAGGAAATGAACCTGGTGTCTGGTCAAAGCTCCAGCAAGTATCAAGGATGTATTCCATTATGAAGAGGGAATAAATGGAGTTAAGATACAACAGTAGTTTTTTTTTTAATAGATTTGATTTTACAGCTTGAAAAAGAAAAGAGAACTTACCTCATTAAAGAAAATGCTGTAATTTCAATTAATTAAATATATTATTGTAAAGCTAATAGGTTTGCATTTTTCTATTTTTAATATATTCATATATATTAATTTAATATTCATTTGTGGAATGGAAAACTGGTTTGGTTCTAAGCCCCTGAAAAATAAACAAATCAGATAAATATTTAAAACTATTCTAAATTAAATTAAAATAAAACAATATATAAAACAAAATACATTACAACAATTTTCCAGGGATCAAAAACATTGAGCTGGTTTATAAGGCTATACAAATAAATAGCATAATATCTATACAAATTAAATTAAAATGTATTTTTCTAACGCCCAAAGTCACAGCATCTGAAAACAAACCTGCAGAAAATAAGTGATGTGTACTATTTAAGATGGACGTTACAGATTTACTCAGGATGCACTTTTTCCTGATGAAGCCCTGGAGTTAAACTGTAGTTGACGCTGCCAACATCGTTCTGAGCCAATGGCCTCGTCAGCTCTGGGCCAAAATGTCACGTGTCTGCACTAAAACCTCTGCTCCCGAAACTTTACCGCTTCTGAGAGTTTGGCAATAACGAACCCACAGTAAAATCAGTCACAATCACTTTTACTACGTCCATGCTTAATCCAATTTTATGTATTGATTTGCGGTGTATTAAATTATGTAAGCATTTAACAGGACATTGTAAAAGATGACATGTAGAATTTGTGGCAAGTCACGGATGCAAATGCCATTAAGATGTTTAAACAGACAGTTATTGCCAAAAGTGAAGATGTGCAATAAAGTGCAATCGGAAGAGCATCTTGGCAGAGCATGACTCATATGTCAAATAAGATCCACGTACTCAGCATTGCATTTAAAATCATTCTAAATTCAACTAATATGATTGGTGAACAAGTAGGGTCATGTCTCTGCAACGTTTTACTCCACAAATTATTTAGAAATGTTAATGGTTTTAAGTTCTATATATTTTGGTTAATCAGACATTATAATATTATTATGATGTCTGATTAACCAAAATATATAGAACTTAAAACCATTAACATTTCTAAATAATTTAAGATTAAAAAGGACAGAAAATGAGCTGCAAAATGAGTTAAAACGATAAAACATTTAAGATAAGATAAGATAATCCTTTATTGTCCATACATGGGGAAATTTCTTTGTTGCAACGCAGGTAGATACAGAGGAAACAGGAAGTTTAAAAAACACTCTTAATAGAAGAACTCTTATAAACAAAAACTCCTATAGACAAAACCTGTCATTTCCTAATAAGGAATGGAGGGGAAAAATAAATAAAGATACAAATAAAATGATAAAAATAAAACAAAATAAAAAACAGCTAGCGTAAGACAAGACAATACTAATTATATGTACCACTTTATAAACCGTACCACAATCTGACAATGACAGGAAAAGGTAAAAGAAAGAATAGCAATATCACATTTACTCACATGCAGACGAGGTGGTGCCTGTCAGTTTCCATAAATCTCCTCATTGTAAAACAGAGCTGTACATTTTGAGCAGACAAATGATTCAGTTTTCTGCATTTTTATGACAGAGCACACACCAAAAATATACCGTTCACTAGTGTAGGCATCAGAGGGAGAAGCTATATAAGCAAAACTCATTTTTCATTTACTTTGAACATCAAGGCTGGGCCACTGATGTAGAAGTTGTTTTGACAGTTGTTAGTGCACCTTGCCTTGCACATATGCTAACTTTGCATGAGGCCTGGTGTTAATAAGGACATCCAGCGGTATATCCAGTCATGACCTATGATTCCCGGTTTAGGTTATTATTTCTCTCTCTGAGCGCTCATTAGGAGTGAGCCAGCATGTCCGCACAGCGCTGGCATGGGCACTGCACCTGACATGTTGGCTTGTTGCTGATTTTCTTTGCTTTGGGAGTGTTCTGAAATTGGTCACAAGGGAAATTATTGTGTTGCTGGAACTCCTCCCCAATCTATCACATCACTTAAAAACTAGAGCACCTTTCCACTCTGCATCTTTTCTGCAGCTCATAGGATTAAATATAACACAAGCTGGCACTAGTGATTATAGCTCGCAACTCTGCTTACATTCCATTAATGGAGGTGTTAATTGTGATCAAAAACATATGGAAGTTAATTTTGCATTTTCTCTCTGACAGTCTCACATCTTATTAATACAACAATTCACAGACTTCAAAGTGTGACGGAGAGACGGAGCTCATGAAATAAAGCTGCTGAAAGTCTGTGTGCCTGCAGCGCTCGCACATTTGTTCAACCAGCAGGACAGTGACACAATAAAGATGGCTCAACCTGTGGAGGACTGGGCCTGTCCCACTGCAACTGTCCCCCTCACAGCTACAGAGGACAATGGGGTACCACACAGCCCCCCTCACAGCTACAGAGGACAATGGGGTACCACACAGCCCCCTCACAGCTACAGAGGACAATGGGGTACCACACAGCCCCCCTCACAGCTACAGAGGACAATGGGGAACCACAGGCCCCCTCACAGCTACAGAGGACAATGGGGTACCACACAGCCCCCTCACAGCTACAGAGGCTCATGGGGTACCACACAGCCCCCTCACAGCTACAGAGGACAATGGGGTACCACACAGCCCCCTCACAGCTACAGAGGACAATGGGGTACCACACAGCCCCCTCACAGCTACAGAGGACAATGGGGTACCACACAGCCCCCTCACAGCTACAGAGGACAATGGGGTACCACACAGCCCCCTCACAGCTACAGAGGACCATGGGGTACCACACAGCCCCCTCACAGCTACAGAGGACCATGGGGTACCACACATCCCCCTCACAGCTACAGGGGACCATGGTGTACCACACAGCCCCCTCACAGCTAGAGAGGACAATGGGGTACCACACAGCCCCCTCACAGCTACAGAGGACCATGGTGTACCACACAGCCCCCTCACAGCTACAGAGGACCATGGTGTACCACACAGCCCCCTCACAGCTACAGAGGACCATGGGGTACCACACAGCCCCCTCACAGCTACAGAGGACCATGGGGTACCACACAGCCCCCTCACAGCTATAGAGGACCATGGGGTAGCACACAACCCCCTCACAGCTACAGAGGACCATGGGGTACCACTCAGCCCCCTCACAGCTACAGAGGACCATGGGGTACCACACAACACACTCACAGCTAAAGAGGACCATGGGGTACCACACAACCCCCTCACAGCTACAGAGGCTCTCGGGGTACCACTCAGCCCCCTCACAGCTACAGAGGACCATGGGGTACCACACAACACACTCACAGCTACAGAGGACCATGGGGTACCACACAGCCCCCTCACAGCTACAGAGGATCATGGGGTACCACACAGCCCCCTCACAGCTACAGAGGACCATGGGGTACCACACAGCCCCCTCACAGCTACAGAGGCTCATGGGGTACCACTCAGCCCCCTCACAGCTAGAGAGGACCATGGGGTACCACTCAGCCCCCTCACAGCTACAGAGGACCATGGGGTACCACATAACCCCCTCACAGCTACAGAGGATCATGGGGTACCACTCAGCCCCCTCACAGCTACAGAGGACCACGGGGTACCACACAGCCCCCTCACAGCTACAGAGGCTCATGGGGTACCACTCAGCCCCCTCACAGCTATAGAAGACCATGGGGTAGCACACAACGCACTCACAGCTAGAGAGGACCATGGTGTACCACACAGCCCCCTCACAGCTACAGAAGACCATGGGGTACTACACAGCCCCCTCACAGCTACAAAGGACCCTGGTGTAGCACATAGCCCCCTCACAGCTACAGAGGATCATGGGGTACCATAAATCCCCCTCATAGTTACAAAGGACCATGGTGTACCACACAGCCCCCTCACAGCTGCAGAGGACCATGGGGTACCACATAGCCCCCTCACAGTTACAGAGGACCATTGGGTACCATAAATCCCCCTCATAGTTACAAAGGACCATGGGTACCACACAGCCCCCTCACAGTTACAGAGGACCATTGGGTACCATAAATCCACCTCACAGTTACAGAGGACCATAGGGTACCACAAATCCCCCTCACAGCTACAGAGGACCATGGGGTACCACACAGCCCCCTCACAGCTACAGAGGACCATGGGGTACCACACAGCCCCCTCACAGCTACAGAGGACCATGGGGTACTACACAGCCCCCTCACAGCTACAGAGGGTCATGGGGTACCACACAGCCCCCTCACAGCTACAGAGGACCATGGGGTACCACACAGCCCCCTCACAGCTACAGAGGACCATGGGGTACTACACTGCCCCCTCACAGCTACAGAGGACAATGGTGTACCACACAGCCCCCTCACAGCTACAGAGGACAATGGTGTACCACACAGCCCCCTCACAGCTACAGAGGCTCATGGGGTACCACACAGCCCCCTCACAGCTACAGAGGACCATGGGGTACTACACTGCCCCCTCACAGCTACAGAGGACAATGGTGTACCACACAGCCCCCTCACAGCTACAGAGGACAATGGTGTACCACACAGCCCCCTCACAGCTACAGAGGCTCATGGGGTACCACACAGCCCCCTCACAGCTACAGAGGACCATGGGGTACCACACAGCCCCCTCACAGCTACAGAGGACAATGGTGTACCACACAGCCCCCTCACAGCTACAGAGGACAATGGTGTACCACACAGCCCCCTCACAGCTACAGAGGACAATGGTGTACCACACAGCCCCCTCACAGCTACAGAGGACAATGGTGTACCACACAGCCCCCTCACAGCTACAGAGGACCATGGGGTACCACACAGCCCCCTCACAGCTACAGAGGACCATGGGGTACTACACTGCCCCCTCACAGCTACAGAGGACAATGGCATCCTCCACTTTCCTCTCACTGCTGCAGGACAACACTGGGGGCCCCTTGCTAAGTAAATAACTCCAGACTAAGGAAGGCGTCCTGCAGCTCCCGGTCCTGGCCTGTTTAGGGAGTTGTGCATATAAATCACAGCTCGAGAGCATCTGTAACAACAAAGCTGTTATTATTCCAGAGTTGAACCGTGTGGGCTTCAGCTCTGCATCTCACTGTGAATCCTCTTTGTTGACTGCTGTAAGCACATAGGTCATGGTGTTTTCTGAGCACTTCAGCTGCTGTTGTCAGGCAAAGCACAACATGCTTATGGATCAGACCATTCAAATATTACACATTAACACCTTTTTATTTTGCATAATACCACACTGCATATTCTAATGTGGCTGCTGATTGTTTGAGTGTCATTATGGCAAATGGAGGATGAAAAAAAGCAGCGAATGAGAAATCTGAAACCTAATGGTCCAAGCTTATGGCCCAGGGGCCATATATTTTAAATGTGCTTTGATCAAGAGGAAGTATTTTTTCAAATACAGCCGTCCAGCAGTCCATTAGGGCTGAACCTTTTACATGCTGCAGCCACTCTGTGGTCAAGACATTAGGAAAAACATTATAATTTTGTAAAAGCAGTTTGCTTTTTGCAACCTCCTCCCCGACTCAGCACACTGAGGCAGTGGACAACTGAAGGAGAGAGCCTGTGGCCATGTTTGAACATTTAAATCTTAAAGTAAAGACAAAGCAGAATTTTAACACAGAATTAATATTCAATTGATATAAGTTCAAAACAAAAAGAGGCCCTGGCTGTGCAGAATGTCAGGGACATTCCACACTAAGCTGCTGCTGGACAGTGGAGCTGCACAAAACCACTGGGCCTTGACCGACTCTACGGCTGATCGAGCACAGCTCACTCTCAGGCCTTCAGCGACTGTTCTCACACACATTTTAAAACAAGCTCTGAAGAACAAAACATCTGCTATGTAAAATTAAATTAAGTACTGGTAGATCTGTCAAATTGTCTATTTAGTGTTGGGATTATTATGAGACAAAACAGATAACCGCCAATCAGGTTACTGACAGCGTAATGAGAAAATATCAATTCAGATTTTCATCTATTCATATTTTCTCTGTGACCAACTTCATGAAATCAAATGTTCTGAATTAGGATTATATTGTACTTTATCACCCAGTAGAATAAAGAGAATAAATTGTGTTTGACTTGAAAATGATTACAGTTATCCATTCATAAATTCCTGATGACATCCTGTAAATGTAACCCAATGTGCATACAAAATCAGTCATAAGTATTTATAATTCAGCATGGATTAAGTGGTCTGTAGTGACATTGATTTCCCCAGTGTTAAAGAATGGACCTGCTCAAATGTCATGATATCATAACACGCTGAACTGGGACATACGGCTGCTCAAATGTGTGCATGAAGCTCGATGAGACATGACATTACAGACATTATCTCACTGACCACTGCGCACAGATCGACATCAGTGTGACGGACAGCTGGCCCTGGGTAAACCGTGGATGACTGACAGAGGACGAGTCTGACACCATTCTGACCAAAAGTATCAGGGATCAGCTACAGGAGTGCACCACTAGTCTGAGAGTTCAGGTTTAAAAAATAATATATTGCCGACATCCCACTGAGAGGTCTTATTAACATGATGGCTGATCAAATACAAAAACATTTAGAAAATCTATGTCTTCAACTTCAGATTATGAGATTTCTTAGCTCTTTTTTACAGCAAAGTTAAAATTGTTTTCCAGCAGGTTCCTGTTCTGCAGCACTGGGCAGAAGAACGTTGATATCATAAACACTATAATACTAATACATTCTGGAGTTCACAGTCTATGAGTAAGTGTAACCTTCAGGCAAAAAGAGTGTGCCTATTTAAAACTGGCATCAAAGCTCCTTGTACTCCAAATAGATTTACAATATTCAGCTGCGCTTCTTTAGTAGCTTTGTAACTTTGACAAGTAGGAGATTATGTAATTTACCTTGACATGTTTTGACGATAATTTCAGTCTTTGGAAGTGAGGCTTCTGACAAAGACGGAAGTTCCCGTTGAAACATTAACTGGAGAAACGTGAGCTAGATAAGCCTCATGCCTGTGGAATGATCCAGGCAAGGCAAAACCTCTTCATGGAGACAGACATGTAGAAGACCCTCCACCAGAGAACTTTGGCTTTCAGAGTTCTGGTTTTAGAAAACTAAATCATTCATTTGTTTAGAAAGCATGTTTTGCATCAGTAGTGCTCCTCTACTTGGATTTGGTATTAACGCACATCTACTGGCAATAGTGGGAATTAACAAGAAGAAAGAAAAAAATAACACTTTCAGCAACGTGGCCAGTATACTAATGTAAGCAGGCAGTTGAAATTAACACAATTTGACACAATTTAATCTTAAAAAACTGCAAGAGACCTCCAGATTTCTACCTGTGAAGGAGCAGCCCACCGGAAATGTTGATTTAGATTTCTGAGGCTCAGAGCACGACGACCTCGTAAATTAAACAAGCTCGGGGGATGTTTTTGATAAGGGAACAGCGTGACATGGTTAAGTGCTGAAAAAGAAAACTGTGGTACCCCAAGAAAACAAAATATTTTAAATCTGCCATGGACCCACAAAGCAGAGGCTGTCTTTACTTAGATGAATGTATTGAAAAAGCAGATGATATGTGACTGACCGTGGCCAATCCAGTTACATGTCTACCCGGAGACATTTTGAGTTATTCACAGATTCTGAAAGTGTGAATTCAACGCTTTCCAATGATGTCCCACTCATGTAGATCTGATAATATTTGAGTAAGTTGTGGTCATTTGAATGTATACAACTCTCAAACCCATTCACTGAGAAAACGGCTTCCAAAGTTTCTCACCGGAGTGAGCCCAGAGTCACAGGGGGGGCGGGGCTCATTTGCATCTCATTGAGATAAGCCCTCCCCCCTGTCACACTGACACCACCTTCCCCTACAGCTGTAACTGAAGACTCAAGAGGAGTGTTGTTATTGATGGTAACTGGACTTGAATCAGAATTAGAAGTTACTATATTAAAATGGAAATACTTGGATTACAAAAGGCCCTGAATAGAATCAAAGAATCAGAATGAGAATAGGGTTCATTGCATTTGTCGATAAACATAATTCACAGGTAGAAAAAATATTATTTTTTCAAACTGAGTCCAGATGACTACAACTGAAGCTTTTTCTACTATGGAACACGCCTGGACGAATGAGGGATTACACCGACATAATTCACAGGTGATTCAGTGCACCAACAATGGTGCACTGAATGATTCAACACAAACAACAAAAAGATAAGATAAGATAGCCTTTAATGTTACAACGCAGTAGATACAGGGGGAAAGGACAGTAACTTATAGGAAGTTTAAAAAACACTATTAATAGAACTCTTATAAACAGATGCCAGGGCCAGGTATACGAACTGCAACGGGTCCATGGCTTTGAATATATGAGATAATAGATATGATATGTACACCACCAGAGTCCAATTACATCAGAGATCACATCCTCATCCTCTTCTTCGTCTGTGCACTCTTCAGTGCTGTGACTCTCGGCTCTTGGCATCAAAGCTGTAAACAAATAACAGGACATTTAAGAAATGGCTAACTATTTCACATGAAACACTCATTAACTAATTTTTTTTTTTTTAACACAATGTGAGAGTTTCAATCTAAATACCTGAAGTGCTGATAGCTCTTGATCTTTGGAAGCCGTCTGAAGAAGGGACTCAGATGCTTCTGCCAGTCCAAGTTCTTGACAAACACTTTCCATCCGCCGTTCCAACAAGCTGTGGGATATTGAGGTGAGACTCAGGAGAGCTGTTTTCCACTACCTGATGACAAGGGCGACACTGTAAAAAAATGAGAACAGAAGAAACATATCTTAAGCAGAGAGCAGCACTGAAGTTTTGCCAGGCTAATGTTTACACATTACAGTAGTCAAATAATATAAACTAACCTCAGCGATGTCTTCCAAAGTGTCAACCCTGGTCTTCATGTATGCTCGCTTGATAATCTGATGATCTGTGCGTGGCCTGCAGCTTCTGATGTGTGGGAGAAGCTGTTTCCACAGTGATCTGAAGCTTGATATACAAACTGCAGGCTCACCTGAAAAACAGATGTTGCTTATGGTTAATTATTCTCTAATCATCAAAACACGAAAATCACCAAAATAATGTTTTACACTTACCACGCTCCTTAGCAGACTTCACGTAGAGACAGGTCATGTCAGTCAGGGTGTCTTTGCCAATTCTGAAAAGGGGGATAAAAGGATTAGGGTTAACAGTAATATGGGAATAACACGCTTCACAGATAACAGTTCACATTGTGACGTTAACGGTGTATTTAAGATGCAAAACGCGGAGATATTGGGACATCTGCCATCGGCTAGCGATGCTATCTATCTCACTTGAGATAACACGGCTCGTAAAAGCAAAACACTTGCAGAACAGCACACCAAAACATAAACATACACTCGAGTTTAAAACCGGCGCACATTAAAGTGATTAAAAGCGGGTGTTTTAGTCGCAAAGCTTACCTGGTTCAGCCGTCCTGTTGTCTCTTCCAACACCGTGCACAGAAAGACACACAGGAAGCTGATAATGGCCAGGCAAGCGCGTGATTGGTTCGAGTGACGCAGTGCGTAAGCCACGTGACCAGAAGTGGTATCGGGAGTTGTAGTTTTTTTCTCTTCCCTCGCCGAAAAATAACCCGATAACATAGCAAAGTTTAGCTTACAACTTAGCTCCGAATAGCTGCGTTTAGCTCCGGGCCTAACAGCCGGTTTAGCACCATAAAAGAGACACAAAGCACGACCCACGGGTCAAGAAATACTACATAAGTATATAATTTGTACAGACAAAACGCCGAAAAATAACCCGATAACGTAACAAAGTTTAGCTTACAACTTAGCTCCGAATAGCTGCGTTTAGCTCCGGGCTGTGGGGGTAACAGCCGGTTTAGCACCATAAAACAGACACAAAGCACGACCCACACAACCCACGGGCCAACCCACGCCGAAAAATAACCCGATAACATGGTGATAACAGCAAGTAGTCACATTAAGCCCGTATTGCAGAGTGCACTGAAGCAACATGTTAGCTTAGCATTAGCTCCACCGGAGCAGACAAGTAAGATTCTAAAGTGATCACGAGACTGCCTTAAAACACAGCGTTATTAAAGCAATAATTTAGTTGTAAAGTAAAAGTGTACCTGAGTAAACAGTTCCGTTGCAATGTAGTCCAGGAAATGTAAGCTCTGAAGACTGTGCTCTGCAGACGGTCTGGAGTAATGAGAGGAAAACACGGAGCACGCAGCTGTAGCCATGCGGATCACAGCTGATTGGTGGAAAATGTAAACAACACGTTGGCTAGAAAAAGGTGACGCCCCCCAGGAGAGCAGGAAAAAGACCCGAAAACTCCACATTTTTAACAGCTTAATGTATACGTTTAAGACAACCAATAGTGTTATCTGAAGCACACAGGGGCTTATTCATAACTTCAACTAGCACATTCTGCAAAAAAATGAAAATCACAAATTTGGGGGAAAAAAAGTAAAATGCTGTTTTTCTCAGTTTCACCGAGGCCGACATGGTCCGACAATTGCCGTGGCGAGTCACATATGTGCGTAGTGCATTAGGACTCATTAGCCGGAGGGTAAATTACACGTGGGCATAAAGACATATGTTATCAAGGCAGGAAAAGCGCCAACGTGCTTTTATAAATTATCTCAGAGAAAAGTAGAAATATAATAATGATGTGAAAGGGACAAGCCGTACAATATCTCTAACTAAGCGAGTCACATGCAGATCCCAAAAACATCCACTGTCTTTGTCAAAATGGAGATTAACAGCAGAAGGAGTGAGGAGGTTTGAATATCCAGTAATCCCAAACACATCCTCAGATTTGTAACGTACGAATAGATATAACTGACTAGATCATTAAAATAAATTGTAAAAATTGGACTGGATGGAAAAATCACATCACAACACATCAGACCATCAATATAGACATTTACACTATTTACACTAAGTTTGCAGTAAACATACAACATACAACAATGTGGCAGACATTAAAGTTTTCTGGTACCCGACCAAAGTTAGGACACTATAAGGGATGCATCCATACCGAAACCAGTTTTGTGTCAGTGCCGATACTACAAAATATTTTGGAGCAGCAATCCATCCTGTTTAACTGCTTATTTTATAATCTATTCAGTTACATTAGATCACAGTGCAAAAGATGACACGTAGCGCTGGCATGAAGCAGCCACATTGAGGATATAAACACAATTATCGACTTAATCACTTGAATATACATGCCATATGTAATTCTAAAGGTCAGGCGTATATAATTCAGGCATTTATTTTCCAATCTGTACTAGCATCTTTAGCCTCATTAGCAACTGTTAATGGAAGCCGCCTGGGTCAAACTTCATAGCTTACACCAACGAGGTTTAAATCTTTGAGTTACTTACAGTAGTAACATATGACGAGAATTATAATTGGGAACAAGTTTGGTTTATTGAATAGCATAAGCCAATTAAATGCTCTTTTGAGCACTGTTAACATACAAATAAAACTGTAACGCATTGACCTTATTCCGCCCCGCTCACTTTTGCCACTTTTTGCATCTGATCAGGACTTGCATTGTAATTCCACTTTCCGTCGAGCGGGAACTCCATTCACTTAAGTGGAGAACTAGGGAAAAATCTTGCCACTAAAATATGTTATAAAGTAGATTGATTTGTGTAAAATGTCCAATATTCATGTGACCAACAAGTCAACAAAGCACCAATTCCCTGGGCGGCCTGAAAACTCATTTTTAGTCTGTGTAGCACTTATTTTCTCTCAAGGTCGGCAGCTCTATGTTAACTAATACAACCAGAAGGATGCCCCAAGCAAGCTTCCAGAATAAAATTAATTACTAATAATTATTAGTGGTAAGCCCTTTTATGTTACCTTCTTCTGTTGCGGAGAGACTATACTGAGCCTATTTAAAATATTATTAGCCTAATCGGTCTCAAGCATATTATTATAATGGTTTTAACGATCTGAAATTTTTAGGAGTATTTCCGATGACATATGCCTCCCCTATGTCGGTGTAATCCCTCATTCGTCCAGGCGTGTTCCATAGTAGAAAAAGCTTCAGTTGTAGTCATCTGGACTCGGTTAGAAAAAATAGACGTTTCGACTCTCATCCAAGAGTCATTGTCAATAAAAGAATTAAGGTCGAGAACTCCGATATTTATACTATTCTGTGGTAAGTCCATCCCATTGGGAGGAGCCTTCCTAAAGAGGAAAGAGTTGTTTGTTTCAACAGAAACTTACCCTCTTGGTATCTACCGAGCCTATTCAACCCTTTAATGGGCTCTTAGTCTCCCCTTTGTCCTTGTGAGACCCTGGCTCACCCACCCTGAGTACCTGATTAGCATCTAAATGTCCTGGTACTGGTCCTCTACCTCTCCAGGGGTTCAGGATCCCATTGTAGACTACAGGAAGATTGAACCTTAGACCTCTGTTTCTGTTTAAAGAAGGTTTTTCTCCTCTTTCAAACCATCTTTTCTCCCTGCTTAAAACCTTCACCTCACCGTCTTCAAACGAGTGATTAGAGGCTTCAAGATGGAGATGCACGGCGCTCTGTGGTCCTGAACTAGTATTTCTTCTGTGCTGATAGAGCCTGCATGGCATGGCTTCCCCAGGATACAGTCTGTAATACAGAGGCCGGTCTATCACTTCCTCTTTTTCCAGCCTTTGTAAACAGTCTATCTGATCGTGGAACAATCATCGATTGTTCCACGATCAGAGGAGAGGACGGGAAACTCCAAATAGAAGTATATAGGAAACCTACACACACGGACCAGTATCTGCTCTTTGGTTCCAACCACCCACTACAGCACAAGCTGGGTGTGATCAGAACCTTACAACACAGAGCTCAAGGTGTGCCCACCAGCTCAGAGGGCAAGAAGAAAGAGGAAAAACATGTCCGAAATGCCCTCTCAGCCTGTGGTTACCCCGCTTGGGCTCTCAACAGAGTGAAGAGAACCAAGAAGCAGGACAAAAGGGAAACTGAACAGAGAAGGAAGGGTGTTTCTATCCCTTATGTCTCTGGCCTGTCGGAAAAACTGCAGAGAATTTTTAGACAACACGAAGTCCCTGTTTATTTTAAACCAGGAAACACTTTAAGACAAAAACTGGTTCATCCTAAGGACAACATGCCGACTCAAAAACAGAGCAATGTAGTTTATTCTATCCAATGCAGTGAATAAAGTTGTAAAGAACGTTACATAGGAGAGACTAAACAGCATCTGCAAGAGGCTCTATCAGCACAGAAGAAATACAAGTCCAGGACCACAGAGCGCCGTGCATCTCCATCTTGAAGCCTCTAATCACTCGTTTGAAGACGGTGAGGTGAAGGTTTTAAGCAGGGAGAAAAGATGGTTTGAAAGAGGAGTTAAGGAAGCTATTTTTGTTAAAAAAGAAAAACCTTCTTTAAACAGAAACGGAGGTCTAAGGTTCAATCTTCCTGTAGTCTACAATGGGATCCTGAACCCCTGGAGAGGTAGAGGACCAGTACCAGGACATTTAGATGCTAATCAGGTACTCAGGGTGGGTGAGCCAGGGTCTCACAAAGACAAAGGGGAGACTAAGAGCCCATTAAAGGGTTGAATAGGCTCGGTAGATACCAAGAGGGTAAGTTTCTGTTGAAACAAACAACTCTTTCCTCTTCAGGAAGGCTCCTCCCAATGGGATGGACTTACCACAGAATAGTATAAATATCGGAGTTCTCGACCTTAATTCTTTTATTGACAATGACTCTTGGATGAGAGTCGAAACGTCTATTTTTTCTAACTGAGTCCAGATGACTACAACTGAAGCTTTATCTACTATGCCTCCCTTATAAACATATTTGTGGGTTTACTAGCTAAAAAGAGGAAACCCACCCGTGTCTGGGTGGGTTTCCTCTGGGAACTCCGGTTTCCCACATCGACCAAAACATGGAAAAACAGGAAGTTTATTCCTGACCAAGCCAAACTCAAGATATGGAGATGGGTCCCCTGGCGCTGCACTCCAGCGACCACTTGGTCAAATGCAGAGGACAAATGTCCCAACGGGGACAATAACGGCTAATCTAATCTAAGTCTGTGTTGGTGGTATGCATCTGTAGGGCTGCATGTACTGTACAGTTACTGTACTGTACAGTTAGCTACTTTTCTATTGGGACATGAGTTATTGTGAAAGGGTGAGCACCAAGTTAGTGCTGCAGAAAAGGCATTAACATGTGGTCAGTGAGGTGCAGGCTGAATAAATATGGCTTTTGTAGTAGATTATTCTTAGCTGCAGCCCGTTGGTCATTGAAGCATATTTCTCAGCAGTGTCAGGACTTTGGATATGAAACGGCCCAATCCCATAAGAGATAGTCTCCCCGGCCTCCAGGCAATTGGCAGCCTTTGAAGGTTGACTGACTGCACAGTGACAAAGTCATTATTCGCCAGCACAACAACCATATAAAAGAGCGTTACACTCAGAGGATGGCGCCGCAGACATATGCCTCACTGTTTTCTGCTTTACAGCTCTTTATGGAGAGAGCAGGTTTATATAGAACACAGCACTAACTTCAAATGACATAATTGAAGAGAGGTTGAAGTATACAAAATGACTGTGTAAATCTGGATCATTTGTACAACAGTTTTTCAGACACTACACAAGGGCAGTGCAATTTACTAAATTGAATCAGACTTAGATATTTAGTTATTTATTATGACCTTCAAATCAAAACGACATATCTGGTAGTTTTGTTAGATCTTAAAATACACCAAATAGAGTCGTGCCAAAACAGCGCCCCTGCAGGTCTTGTCTAAATTACGAGCCAAGTCAACAGAGATGTGCAAAAAGCGATTCATCACGAGTTGTGGAGATTCCAGTCTTACTCAATGTCCAATTTATATCATAGATCCAGGAATTTACTGATGATAACAGCCTCACGCTGCTCAAAAACATGTGAATTCACAATAAAGAGCTAGTGTTGAACTAAGGTTTGTTTAGGTCCAAAAGGAAGTGACATCATGGACAGCGGGAATGTAAAAAATAGTACATTTATAATCTATTGTTTACTTAATTTAATGATACATCTATAACGTAATATATTAAAATGCCATAATAAAATTAAATAAATACAAATTTGCCTTTTCACATTTTATAATCAACTTTTTTAAAATCGTTTCTGGCATCTCAACACTAGGCCAAATATCTAACTTGGTGTATATTGCCCATTATGCCTCTTTATCTGTATAAAAATCAAACAAAGGCTTTAGAAATCTCATCATTTGCTTAGAAAATTGAACGGATTGAGGGAGGGAGAGAGTATCATCAGAGTAGGCCAATAACTGTGTTAATGTGTCAATTAATCAACCTGTCCTCTAAGGAAAACTGAAGTTAACGGGACAGGTCAGATTCAGGAAGGAGGAGTCAGGTTCTCGCATCAGGGCAGGATTTTTGAGAAGGGGTCCTGAAAATTAGAGACGGAGAAAACGGGAGGCAGATGAATTCTGGGAACATAAAGTGTGATTAGGTCCTGGAAGGTCTTTGTGCTGCTCACAGAAGGAGGACAGAGTTCTTACTTACTGATTCTGGAAGCAGCTTTTATCCTGTCCAGAGATGGACTTGTACAGCAGATGTAGGACAAAGTCAGAGTGCGCTCACTGAGTTATAAAAGGTGAACAAGCTGTGTGTGTCAAGGATTTAGAGTATTATATGAAGGACATAACTGGATATGGTCCACCTCCACACAGACTTGTCAACCCCCTCATTCAGGTGTAAATTGGATTCATAATGTAACATACCACCTCAGCATCATGCTCTTAGTCAATCATCACTAGGGATGCAGACCTAAACCCACGTTCAGGTTCAAGTCCGGATTCGAATCCAGAGGTTTAGGTTCAGGTCCGGACCTAATGAGTCCGGCTGAACTCGTGCCATTTTAGCATAACAGCCTAACACAAGCTACTTCGCTAAATTAAGTTGAAGACACATGAACAAGGACTTAACTGCATATTGAAATAAACTCAATTTATCTGGTTTATTCACTATTAACAGAAGTTACAACTTACAAATCACAAGCTTCTAGCTAACACACATTCATGTGTTTTACTTGAGGAACAACTTCCGAACAAGAGCAAGTTGAGTATTGGTATTGGGGCAGCTGTTTCAGCTGATACTATGTTTGTCAAGTGTATTACTGGTTTGACTGGGCTGTTCCCACACTTGAGGTTTAATGCCTTTAGATACATTTCCACTCTTTAATTTTGCAGATCCATTGGCATCAAAGTCATAGCAGTATCAAAAATAGAATATGAAAATATTTTACACTACACACAATACATGATATTAACAGCATTAAACACAGGACCATATTTAACAATTGTAGAATGCAAATACTATTACAAAATATAATCGCTCCAGCGATTAAACAATATTACTTTGACTTAGTATTTACTTAGATGTATAAATATATATATTGCACATTAACCCACCTAAATAAATGCTACATCACACCACAACATAATGCAGTTATTTTATTCATATTGTAGCGACCCTAGTCTGTAGTGCGTGTGTGCGGTTCCTGTTCCATCACCATGGTTACGGCCAACAATAACCAACTCTGTTCAAGAAATAAAGTGACAACTTGTGCGCACTAAACCAGCATTACTGACCTGAGCGAGAAGTTACAATATTTACACCCAAACCAAAGCACAACCCGCTCCTTTAACGTCTTAAACTAACTCACGGAGCGGCACAAGCGGCGACGCACGCGGCGGCTTCAAACGGTTCAAATAAAGTCAGTCTTACAGCTGCCGCTTCAGTGTTCGGCCTCTCGCGTCTTTAAACTCATTCAACGAACCGGCTTCAACTTCTGCCGCGGGGAAGACGCGTGAGTCGCTGATGGCTCCGGGCGCGCCATTGACAGCGATGTCAGTGTTTACGTCTTTTCTAGCGCAAATTTCGCGATTTATGGAAGGTTTCAGATGGTTTAGATTCTAGAACGTAAAGGATATAGAATGTGAGTGGTAGATTTTTAATGAGTCCAGAACCGAATCACCGGGGTTTCGTTTTTTTTGGACCTGAACCGAAACGTTTTTACAAGTCCGGATCCGGTCCTGTGGAACGGTACACATCCCTAATCATCACACATCATACCATATGATGGATACAAGGCAGTGTGGAAATACAGTGCACATAAATAAGAAGCACATACAGCACTTGACATAGGTTTTATCTGGCACTGTGCGAGTTGGAATGATATTGTCCTGCTCCATTCAAGAGCACAGCTGTATGAAGCTGGTTGGAGAATGAGCTCCTCTACTTCTTTATTGTCCAGAGTGAGAGCAGTTTGTGACAAACAGCCTGTAAATAATACCTGTGGATAACACTCCCACCCCAACAGCACCTGTCTGACCTTGTCAGGGCTACAAAATGTATCCTGCACATTTCTGTCAGTGTTGTAAGTGAACAGGATTCACAAACACTGCAGGAGGTTCTGGTCCTGTCTGAAGTAGTTGCTGCAACACCTTATCATTGTGTATCTGCAGATACATAGTATAATGAGACAGAGCTCATATAAAATTATTTCTATTTCAATAATTATATATATTAGAAATATGTAAGTACCAAAAGTGTGTTATGTGTGGGCAAGAAGTAAAGAATCAGAATCAGAGTTTCATGAGCTGCATGTAGAGCAGAGGTCATGCTAAATAAACTGACCCAAATGACAAAAACTACTGTTTACTACAGATTTTGATAGATTCTACTATCATAACTTAAACAACAAGCATTTTGATGTGATGCAGACCTAACATTAATGTCTCAAGCCTTAAAGGTGTGGTGGCTCATTCAAACCATTCGCCCTTCATGTAGTCTGTGACCTCCTGCTTCGTACAGATATATAAAAAAGGTTAAGATAGAACAGATTTTAAATGATTGACAACATTAATTAAATGTATAATTTATATCCCAAGACAACCACCCTATGTTACTAATTGTATTGATAATGTTACAATGCGTCACATGACTCCTGTATTGTTTTTATTCAGGCGATAAGTATTATTTATGATTAAATAATTCCTCATAATGGCATTTGTGTGTGAGTTACACATGAAGACCATCAGGTGGCATAAGAGCATCTAAAAATGTATTTAATCATTGGTGATTCAGGTCTTTACATTATATATTTGCAATAATATAGAATTAAATATGATCTCACTAGAGAAAGTGAAGTGAAAAAACAAACAATGAGAAAAGTAACAAAACGTAAGTATTTAAATGGATATTATGGTCATTACAACAATTACATGTATTTATTATTTAAATTGTCCCAAAGCCACAGACTACAATAAAAAGTGGATGTTTAAAAATATGCAGATTACATTCTTGCGGCCCCTGTAGTCACTTCCTGTTGGGACATAAGTTTAACACTAGCTCTTTATTGATTTATTGAGTGATGCTGTTCTCACCAGAAAAGAAGTTTTTTCTTGGATCTGTGCTACAAATTGGACATTTTGGACAGTTTGGAATCTCTTTTCACGTCTCTATTGACTTGAGTGTAATTCACACAAGACCTGCAGGGGCGCTGTTTTGGCACACGAGATACAAATACGTATTTTGAGCTCTAACAAAAGGACCAAATAAGCACAGTAGTGCTTAATAAGACAGTGTGCTTTTTAATGTTCACAGCCAATCCTCTGTTAGTAAAAGCATGTGTTTGAAACAGAATTCACTTTTAAGGAATTCATCTATTTATGATGTTAAATGACAACTATTAAAAGTTTCGTCTGGTTCATATTCAGGAAGTTGATATTGAAAGTCATTCTTATTTGTTTTTAATACGACAAAATAAAATTGAATCATATCTACACTTCATTTATTCAGACTGGGAACCTAGTAGTAAATGGCTGAAAATGCTATAGTCAAATGGAGGTTTGTGTTGTGGATAGCGCGTTATGAAAAATGCAAGCTTATGAAAAATACCTCTTGGGGAATTGAATTATGGAGGCAGTGAAAACACATACAATATAACAAACATAAGTCACATTATTCATCTGGTCTGTGGATGATTAAACATAAGCTCTTATCCTGCCCATGGTAAATATTATCATCTCTGTTAATGTGGTGCATAACGTCCCAAATTGCAGCACATCAAATACAAACTAACACTGGTTCACAGGCACAACCTCATTAACTGCAAATCAAAGCATGTCCAGTACTTGTGTGCCACTGACCCTTAGAAGCATGTGAATATAGAATTATTATCAAATCAATGTTGCACTTTCTCCAATAAAGGATTCTCTTATTCTTGTGTATTTTGTAAGGGAGAACTGAAATGACGTAACTGGAATAATTTCTTTATAAGCTTGGGATGCTGTTATCATCTTAGGAAAATGAACATGATAAACAACATCTATCTTGGGAATTTATTAAAATATATATATTGAAAATATAGGGTTGTATGTATTTTGCACTGTACAAATTACTGTGTTGACCCTGTTATTTGATTTGATAACACTAGGCAATGCAACAGAGTGAAGAGCATAAAGGCAAAAGAGGGAATTGGACAGGGGAAGAATCTTAAACTTGGATTATACATTAATTCTGCACTGAAGGCAACGGAGAAGAAGTGCACCATATTGAGCCTGTGCATGACGGGCCTGTGTCTGCAAAAATTACAATATGTTGCTGTGCAGACCCTCGTGGATGTGTCAAGCATAAACCGAGCTTTAAAGGCATAAACAGCACTGCGGGACTGATGTATATTAGCCAATGGCAACAGTCTGGCATGTTTGCAGCATGTTCATTAACATGCACTCTCCCGACCAAATAAACAAATAATAATAATCATTTTATTCAACTGATTTGTACTTCAACTTTTCATGCATTAGAAAACACAGTCCAACACATTATAGTTTATCAAGTCTTTCCATCAAGTTTGTTTATGATAGCTTGTGTTTTTTCCTATCTGAGTTAAAGGGGCATATTTCACCTTTTCAGGTAGAAGACACACCGCCTTTTAGTTTCTACTTGCTTGGAATATTCCATAAGCCACAAAGTTACAGCTCAGGTTTGTGCAGAGTCAACTGTGCTCGTAGTAAGAATTTTAGCTTTAAGATTCTTTTAGCAAAAAATACACTTTTAATTGAATAAATGTTAGCTAGTAAAGCTTCATGACATAAAGTTGCAGAGCACACTTTTAATGCAAACAGACTAAAACAATAACAACCCATTGCAAACTTCAGCAACAGTTAACATTGGAAAGTAGTTGAAATCCTTTTTAAATTGCCGTTTTTATCCTTTCAGACCAGAGGCAGACGCGGCCTCAGTTGTGTGCTTTTACTTTAAACCTGTGCACTACATAAACCCATAAATCTGAGCTTGCCCAGAGGTAAGAGCGAACCAGCGCTAATTAACAGGAGCGGGATGAGGGGTCAAGGCACGTGTTGTATTAGCGTGAGAAAACACTATTTGTTTTATTTACGGAATACTGTCCGCCGCGATGGAAACAAATAGAAGTTAGTATCACCATGGGCATAATTACAAACACACAAGAGGGACAAACTATGAGCGCCGCGTTGGCAAAAGTAAATCACGTTATACTGCTTCTTTTGCATACAATGACGATCTAATAGGGCGACCACAAAGCAAGGGCGTTGATCTGAGCCGTGTTAGAAGGACTTTGCTCCAAGGACGTGGTAAGCCGAGAGGAGGTCAGTACTGCTCGTGCGGAAACCTGGGGGCCCCTGTGATGATGGTGTGGTAGCAGTGGACTCTGGAGAGATAGGATTAGGGACATGAAGACTGACAGCTTCTCTTTGTATTCATTTGATCCTCATTTTCTGCATAATGGCCCTCAGCGCACAGACCAGTCGCTCCCTGAAGGTGTTCTCACAGGTCTAAACTCATCAAGCAATGGAAAATGAGAGGGAAATGCATTATAATTTCAAATCCTCTGTTTGGATACTTCAAATCAACTGATAAAACGTTCTTATATTGTTTTAGTAGTTGCATGGACGTGTGGCGATATTGTTGTTTTCCTACTTGACAGTAACCAGACATGTGCAAAACCACTAACCACTGTACCACTGGGGAGCACAGTATTGTCATTTTTCTTCTCGATGTTGTTGCTTATGTTGAAATCAAGTTTTTCCATATTTATACACAATCTGACAATCTGCCCTTAGACGCTTCTTGGGGGCACGTTCCAAGAAATTGTCACAAAAATGTAGACTTTTTTTGGTATGCTCCAACAAACTCTGTATATGTACTGTATATACGGATGTACATGATCGAGCAGGCAAAAAGCTCCAAGGCTCTCTTTAAATCAAGGTCGACACATTTTGTTACAACCAACATAGGAATTAAGGTATTTAACTATGTGATTTGAAAATAGACAAAAGTGAAAAATATATATCATAACTTTGCTATTGCTCAAAAATATCTTGCAAATCATATATTCTTACTGTGGGCGGCCTCATTACAGCACTGTTACACAGGCTGCATAGTGCACCTTTAATAAACAAAAAAACAATCCTCTTAATGAGCTAAAGAACAATAATGAATGCATGTTGAGAGATGCTCTTCAACTGCAATACATTTTAAAACACTAAATACAAAAATACTAAATAATCTATGTGAAGGAATACAGTTGCATTGTGGGTATAGACATTAAACATTCACCTGCACCACAATTATTAACATTTGGTCATGAAATGTAGAAGAGACAAACAGAAACATGGATTTCTCCGCACCATGAGCCAATTGGAAGCTGCTTGATTCTTTGCTAGAGAGAAACCCGTTCTTGTACAAGGCTCAAAACAGTGGTCCATTTGTCATGCAGCCGCTCATTTCCACATGTGTTTTTACCGTCTCCTGGGCAAAGGCTGCAGCACCCACTCATGTTCACTCCACTGACGATACATCTCATCAAACTCACACCTGCGACAAAACAAAGCAGTCTCATGTCTGCAGAAGAAAGGCAGCTAAAAGGTGAATTATACCACGTACATTATACCAGCCATCGTCCCATTTTGCTCATATATTTCAACATGACATATTTAAAGACACAGCTACATTGGCATTATAGGCTGTGTTGTACCTTTAACATGTTACAAAAATATATCTCATTATACCTACAACTCAAAAAGTAAACTCACATTGTGCACACTCAAAGACCTTTGTCAACTTGACAGAAAGCAACCTTTCTTTTATGGACTTTACTTGGACAAGATTACACCAACAACATGTAATGACATTGTAATAAGGGTAAAGGTTACTTTTGGGTTATTACAGGTTCCTACATTAATAATACACATTGTCAGACACATTAAGTTGGCATTACATGATATTACAGGTGTTATATGTAGGTTGTTGTTGCACAGATATAGTTCTTTCCGGTTCCATTACTTTACAAAGATGCAATGATCTCCACCATTTCCGATGGGCATGATTGACAGGTGGATTAAGCAATCCGAGAAACCCATGGTACGTTTGTTCTGAATGTCCACATAATTTGAACGTCTCAAATTTAGATGCGGCCTATGGGTTGACTACAGAACTGGCATTTAACGATAACCAAAATACTGTGACATTGTATCGCAATAATAAAAAAACAGCTAAAAAACAAAGGGAAATACAGACCATAACTATTGTTAACTGGAACCTCAGCAGAAGTACTATCAAATAAAAGAGTTATTGCTACATTATTCATAAAGACTGTCATAGAAGGGAAATAAACAGGATTGGCATCTCTAAGAGTTCAGAAATAAATTACTTGCATTGGTGGTGGTTGGCATGTCCACTGTGTTGCACTAGCAACAGTCGTTCCAGTTTAACTGCGGGTTACTTGTTTTTGTACAAGCCAAACTCTTGAAAATTGACGAATAAAACTTGTTTCTCAGCATCAGCTAGATAACAAAACCAGGTAAAACCACAGCATTCCCGGTTCACAGCGGATCAAGCAGGGACATGAATTTAACAGCTCACCACATGACAATTTGGAAATTTTGAACAACTTCAACCTTGCTCAGCTGCCCTTCTCTCCTCACCCGTCCTACTTGTGAATCCAGAGGACACAGACTCCTGATGTTCTCTGGATGTAAACACCACCCCAAGGTAATAATATTGTCTAACTCTGATCCTCCTATAACCTCTGTGTACCTCCACTCATGAACACAGCTCTCCCACCAGCCACACTTGCATGGGCGACCTCAAAGGGGCGACCTTATAAAAAGTGCCTGTCACGTTGCAAACTTGCTCTATTCGTGGCAGGTAGAGGGATATGAGGGATCAACGGAAGTGAAAGTGCTTTCCGCCATCTTTAAGCAGTCCTGTCACCTCACCTCTTGCTCTCAGAGGAATGATGTATGAAGTACGAGGCCATAAAAGCAGTGTTTTGAAACATTGGGCGTTAGTGGAGTGTAAAACCCCTCTCCTCACTATCTGCCTTTAAATCCCAAAGAGATTTATTCCGCCAAGTGTCTAGGCTTAATAAGACACTCACTGACACTCTGGGAACAAAGTAAGTTTGGGAGAAAGAGTGCCCGATAATGACAATTTAATGAGCCTATATTATAAATGATTACTTTCATGTTTATTTGCGCTCGTTGCATAATTAGTTGGTTCCTCTCTCAAAAACGCCTGCCCCTCTTAGGCTTATTTTGGCATGTGAAATGCATCACACTCCTTTGTAGCAACGAAATATGTAACTGGACTAAAGTTTTATAAGTTATGTCAACTGGACTAAAGTTTTCTTCACTTTTGACAGGGTTGAAGAAAGTCACTGCCTTAAATATATGTCTGAAGGGAGGAGCTAGCTACACTGACACTAAAGGGACCAGTTGTTTAAAATAAGGGAGGACAATGTTAGTTAAGGCCATTACATTAAGAAGTGAACTGTGACCAGGCATAAGTCTTGCAAAACCATTCAAAGCTCTAATGGGTCATCGAACTCCTATTAGCACTGGATCAACGCTATTGTTCTCTTTGTTTTGGGTCGGAGTATGGACGTTTAAATTGATGACAGATCGTACCTTAGATCCACATCTCTGACAAATATAGCCTCTTTGACCATTCTCTAAAACTGTCTCTTCTCCCTTGCCAGGAACTGCACTTCAGAATCCTCAAAGGAATAGCTTATTGCTTTGTGGTTTTTTTATAGTTCATACATTTTCGCCACTCTTGCTCTGATCATTATCGTGCATAAATTGCTCACGGTGGTTAACCATTCACACTGCTAATGTTTTGATATCAACTAACTGGTTTTAAGATATGTTTTAAGAGGCTTCATGCAGGCTAAGGTATCACAAATCACAAATACTATAAATTATATTCATATTAATTATTGGGTGTCGTATGATTATATATAATATCATTTTCTCATACCAAAATTTTCCAAAATAGAAATAATAAAGACAAATATTGAAGGGTTCATTGTGTGACAAGGGTTTTACACCAGATGCCCTTCCTGACGTAACCTAATAGTCTTGTTTGTAGACACTGTACAACACTACGCAAATTATAGTATTTGTTATGGACACAAAGGGTTATACAGGGTTATACGGGGTTGCAGCTATCATAAAGATGCTAAATAACCCCGTTTCCAGTGGGACCTGCCGGGGGGGAGCTGAACTGATCCAGAGAGAGGGGTCACCTTCACGTGGGGACAGCCGTGTCACCCAGGGGCCACAAATAACGCCACTGCCACCGGAGCCTATAGCACAAAGACATCTCCAGTCATCCAAGCAGAACAACAACTCTGCAGCCCTCACCATAAAAACAAACAAGACTCTGTGAAGTGAGTGGTGGGCAGATATATTTCTGACACTGGGGAATAAGCACACAGACATAGAATTGTTTTTTTCACACAACCGAACAGCGGAAAAGTGAAGAATCAATGTAACAGTGGGTCAAGATGAGAGTATCGTATTTAACATATTGTAAATAAAGAAGTGGTGTGTTCTGTAGAAGTCAATAAAAGGGCAAGAATAGATACATGAGATTTTATTGTCACATGACCAAAGGTTTTCAGTTGAATTTATAATCAATTTGTTGTAGGTTTTGTTGCTTTGTACTTGTAGTTCATTCAATAATGCTAATTCTACTATTTATGCCATTGCAATGTTAGTTTTAGCCATTTGTTTTTTTGCTACTTTTTGAGTGAATCCAGGCAGAACTATCTACTTCAGGGATATGAACTTCTTATTTTTGTCTTGGTTGTTGTTCTTAATATCAAGCAGCAAACAGAGTAAAGCAATTTGCAATTTGTAAAACTATGTGAACATGTAAATATTATTTGAGGTTATACAGTATGTTTTTAATCACATTTACATTTATTCTGTTTTTACCAGGGATTTGGCTGATGAAAACCCATCTGTTAGAATTGTATCTAATCTTACTGTGACACTGACATTTCATTTTTGCTATTTTATTTTTGATAACACAATAAAAGTAATCAGTGATTCTGATTCCCTCGATTCCGGGCTGGATGTTGCGTTGGGTCATTGGGTGTTTTCGTGCACAGCTGGCGGTCTAAATGAGGAGGGACATAGAGAAACTTAAAGACCAACTCGATGTCCCCAACCTGAGATTTGGGACAATGCAGTGAAGGTCACGGCACGCTCACACAGAGGCAGCGTCGACAGTGGAGACCGTGGCAGGCTGATTGGGTGCAAAGGGAGCAGCTGGTGGAGTCCAACCCGAAAAGTGACTGTGAGAATCCACACCGTACAGGTGGCTCGTGTGAATTATGGCACTGCCCAATGGATGCTTTCTGCTTCCATGTGGACTAAGTGCTGCTTCGAAGTGCCCTGTCATTTACGCCTGGGGGCCCATATTGGGCCCATATCAGGATCATTTCTGAACAGAGCATGACGCACTTATTTGGTAGAATTGTTGCTGTAATTTGATTTCAACCTGCCAACTTTTTTTTTAAACAAATGGCTGGGGGATGAAATGGCTAATTACACTCTTCTAAATTTGGAGTTCATCATGAATATTGATAAAGCATTAATTAGTTACTAAAAGTGGAAAACCATTTTCTCTGTGCAAAATACATCACATGTTTTTTTGGGGGGGTTTACACTGTTCCTTTTTCTATGTCATCAACACGGAACATTCTATTCAAATTCAAGCAAAAGAACAGTTTTAAAATATTCTTAACCAACATAAAGGTGTGCTCGTGTATTTATTGTTGTCGAATAATAACTCGAGCTTGTTTCCACCCTTTTTATGGTATGATCACTAGATAACAGTTATGGAAAAGTAAAACTATAAACTTTACCAACATTCTCAAACTAGTAAACACTAGGCAAGTTGTCTAGCAAACTATTCAATATAATTATCTTAAACTGTCTTCTGCACTGATTCGCATATTGAAAGTACATGCTAATGGGTTATTGAGTAGTACTATTAAGAAGGGTATATAATTTAAGTTTCCAAAGCTTCAATAGTAAGCTGTGTTTTGACTTTTTATAAGCGATAGGTGAAAAGTGGAGTTGGAAAGTGCTTGTACTATTTCAAGTTGGCAGACAGCCCAGATAATTAAGCGTGTTCGGAACATGATGTCCTTCTCAATAAATAGGGCATTTCAATAACTCCTACAAAGGGTAAAATTACAGGAAATTCATCTCTATGGTTTTATCAATACATACCAAACAGCTCGGGCATATAAGGTGGTTTGGGTGTTCTCTCCTATATAAAAGACGTCACACTGGCCACACTCATTATATCAAAAAGCTTCTCTTTAAGAGTGTGAAGGAGCAGAGCACTGACCGCTGGACCGGGCCCAGGTGGGGTGCCAATCATTTCTCACATTAGGAGTCCAAAATCATGATGACCCTGATTAAACCAAAGAGATCGAGTGCAACATCCAAAATCACTTGAGTCCTCTGATTTGGGGCTGTACAGAAAATGAAAGCTGGATAGTAATAGTAGGTGTTAGTGGAGATAGTAATATAAATGTCATATCTAGGAGCCCACATTAATGTAGTGTTAGCAGTAGTGCAGTAAGAGCAGTTACATGTCGACTTTTTCTGCATTACATTTTGAATAAACCATCTTTAAATCTATATTATTTGCTTTGGATCAAAACAATGTGACATCATATCTTTGAAAGCACAGTATATATGTTTTTAAAACAATGTTTTTTGGCAGGTTTTATTGCACTAAAATGTACACAGTGAGTGGGCTTGCATCTCCACAAAATTCTCTTACTTAACCTGGTCAAGCCTCAGACTACTTATTTGCATATAAAGGTGGTTCCTTTAGCTAAAATATAGCAAAGTATACTGTATAAATGGCAAGTATCAAACTGATGGCATGGAGAATGTTCAAAGTATGGTACATATTGTGAATTTAAACAAATGTATATTGTAAATAGATTGGGATTAAATCATAATCATAAGTTTGAATAGTCAACTTTTAATGTAAAGTAAAAATGTAAATGTAAAGTACCACATTATGTTCATATAATTTGCCTTTTTAGGAAATACAATACCAGTTTTGATGTGTAACTCTTTCACCTCTACTTCAAAGTTGCGTTTTTAGAACTTCAAACTACCGTACTATCTACACTCTTAAGTATCAGCGACTTTTGGCATTTTGTGCACATTACATGATTGTAGCGAGCCCAGACCTTGAAGATACAGCCAGCTCCACATTTTATACCGTGCATATTGTCATTACTAAAGGTTTATGGATGTGACATTAGATAGTAGGCTGACGGAGATTTGGAGGTTATCTGGCATTTCAAGATGTGTGCGAAAAGTCAAGCCATGAAAAAGGATTCACTCTGCTGTTCGTCTGCCAGGCACATCACTCACAGCACTCCACAGCGCTGAGTAAATCTTTGCCTGTCTGGATCTATGCATGTGAAATGAAAAAGCTATAGCTAACCTTAATGCCAGCCTTCGATTTATATCTTTTTCTATGGCTATTGCAGTCACGCCGACATCCATGAAAGCAATGTGACATTTAGTATATTAAAGGGAACGGTGGACAATGAGAAAATGTTGAATGTGTTGAATTACCTCAGAATGATGACTTCTCGGTGCACACTTCATCAAGATTTAATGGAAATAGATCTGTCATTTTATACTTTAATTAACTTGGGCGCAGCGGCAAAATCTCGGACAATCGCAATGTGCTAATAACCAACGTATGACAGATACATCTTAAAAACTTAATACAAATAAGGACAACTTGTGCTGCATTGAAATTAATTATTATATTATTATACCTGAAAAAAACTGGAACAGAGCAAATGCATCAAAAAATCTACAAAGGCAAAAATCCAAAGTTATAAGCGAAATGAAGTGGTTTTAGCAAAGCACGTTCAGTACGGAAAATCTTTGGTACCATTTTGACAGTATTTTTAACAAACTTAGTTGGGACCATCTTTTGTGCAGCAGAAACTTTTAAATAATTCTTTCTTTGTCTATTATTTATGAGCGCTACTTTCTGCGTTTAAAATATCCAGAAAACTTTAACATAACAGGACCTATCTTTGCTGCTGCAGTAGACTAAAGATTTTACATAGATATGATCATTATTTTATGTTATAGTAACTTGCAGCACCAAAGGCGTCAAACCATTAAGCAACATTATATTTTGTAGAGATGGCCGATACCCGTGTTTTTTGTTTTCTTTTGATACCGATTATAATAATTCAAATAATTCAGTTAAATTCAATTACATGTATTTGTGTAACTGTCAGTGAGAATAGATTAAACAATGTTCATAGGGGTTTGGCAATAATCCAAGATCTCCCATCCTAAAACCCTCCTTCTAAGCCAGGAAAAGGAGAGATCCGACTCCCTCTTCAATTTGCAGCTAGACAGTGGAGCTGGACCAGTTCAGAATCAATCAGAAACCAATACCAATGAGTTTTGTATTCAAATGCATTCAAACTAATTTAAAATAATTTGATCTTGGTAGAAGCTACTTTCGCTCCACCACAGCATGAACTTGTATCTAAAGATCAAATATATGTTTTATTTTTGCGCAATATTAAACTTTTTGATACATTAGTCGGTATCCACATATTTCTTTCTTGGTATCAAGCTGCTCATCACTAGTATTTTGTCCTTAATATCCATGGGACCTTTTTATATTTTTCAGAATTCTAAATTTAACTAGGGTTTATACAATTCTAAACACCAACCAGACCGTCTCTGTGTTGCTTCTCTTTCCTGGACGAAGGTGAAACATTACTGTCACATGCTGAAACAGTTAAAAGTAGGTGCATAAAAGGTCCAACATATTCAGCAGAAGATGTGATAAAAGCAGCGAGCAGCCTCCTGAATTGCTGAGTAGGCCCGGTTCAAGCGTGACTCAATCAGGCCTGGGTGGGCAGTGTGTCAGCCCTTGTTAACTGTGACCTTGGAGAATAATACTCCTCTAAACTGGTGTATGGGTGAGGTAATGACGCACTGATTAAAGCATTATATAAGCGACTTTACACAAAGCGATGCACACAAATTCACCTTGAAATGGCGGCGGCTAGCTTAATAGTCTTGAAGATATTGCATTCAAATTGACAGAGTTATTGACATAAATATGCATGACCTGGTCACCTGCATTGAACAATGAACTACTTGCTCATCACTGTCAAAAAGGTAATGGCTTCGAACCACGCAATTTTACATTCGATCTAGCTTTGAAGCCGATTTTGGAGACTACGTTGCCCTCCGTGATGTAGACATAGAGTTGCATGCTCAAGAAGAAAGCAGTACAAACATTCCCAGGGCTCTGAATACCTGTCAGTTCCTGCTTTAAGTATTCTCTTTGATACGCCACACACGGGAACACATGCATTAACAAAACACAGGAGAGAACTGGGGAGCAGTGTGTTCAAAGTTTACTGGGCTCTGCTGTAGTAAAGAGACACTGTGTGCTCAAGCTCAAAATGATCTAGCATTCGATGGAAAGAGCTAATATTACACGTATGATTAGGGAACGGATAAGTGATCAATACGAGCATTCACAATTGAGGTTTTCAATCAAAATGAGTGTGTCTAACAGTGCAAGCATGCATCGCTAATGTTATGGGAAAAGGACTTTAACTGCACACATCAGCCCACCTGTTTCAGTTCTTTATGGTCAGAATGTGTCAAAACAAAGGTCAGAAAAACATTGGAAAAGGGATGTTGATCATGTAAAGGGCATCAATCAAACGTTGTGTCAGGCTCAATCAAAGTGGTCCATATAAAACAATTCAAATGCACAGAAGACTAATAAAGAACACAATACAATTTGATTATCCAAATGAGCATTTTCTCCAGGGCCTTCAGAGTTCTGAGGTGTACCTGACAGTCCAGGCATTATTAAAACATAAATTATTTAAATTTGAGACAAATCAAGGCACATCATACACTGATATACGTATATGCAGTTTTAAATCACAGTTTAATCCATTCAATAATTATTTCTGGAACCTAAACTAAAGCAGTCCAAAAAGTGTATGCAATCAACAGGTTTAATGTTGAGTTTACATCTTTTCCATCCAAGACATCCTTTCATGTTGATTTCAAGCATTTTTCTTGAATAATCCACTCTAAACGAACATTGCATATTATTGGATAAATGCTGGTAAATATCATCATATTGAAAGTGTACATTTAACTTTAGAGAGTAATCAGAATGTGTTAAACTTTTGGTGAGACAAGACATACAGTATGTCTGACCACAGAGCCCGTGTACACTGACCAAACACATCTGTAAGGGCAGGCCACATAACTGAAGACTAATTGGGTGCAAACAACTGAAACGGGGCCTCGCGACATTGCAGGAAATTCTAGTTTCATGGACATAGACGGACACAGCAAGGTCGAGACTGGATTCGACACTTGTTTTCAGAAAGGAATTGGGGAAATCAATCCTCAGCAGTTATAGCGTGTAAAAATATGACTTGTAGCATGTACTGTAATAAGATTATGCTTAATACTATTCAGGTTTACCACTGGCTTTATCAGGTTGTGTCCTACTTACAATGCCAGTCATGACTTTTTGATACAATGGTTGTGTTTTGCTTTAATTAAGTGCACAACAAGCAACATGAATGAATTCACTGCTCCCTTCACTATTCAGGCAAAAATAATTAAAATATTTATCTGGCGGGAGTAAATTGAAAAACGTTGCCATGTGTAACAATGCATCACATGATCTGTGGCCCAGTAGAACATGGAAGATAAGTTGTTGTTTGACGAGAAACAATGGGGTACAATTAAGACTGTAATCACAGTATCCTTTGAAATGCAGCATTCCCTAGCATTACACAGCTTTAGCAGGAATAAATAAATAGGTATCATTATAAGTACATGGAGAGAATCTGTTGAAGGGAGGTGGGTGAACTTCTATTGGATTGAAGTGCTTTAAGAAGATTATTTTGATGTGGATCCAGATAACATCAGTGTTCCAACATTGGTAATTAGGACACAATCAACTCACAGAAACAAAAAAAGAATCAGATAGTGTCACAATATCTTTAGCATTGCAAGATAGGACCATTGCTCTTCAGAGATTGCATTTACTTTTACATTAAAATAGTTCTTTATAGCATATAATTTTATACAAAACTGTCACAGACACTAAAGACTACAACTTTTTACTTGTACAACAATTTTAAGCAGCAAATACATCTGTATCTCCTTTATGCCCTTTTAAACCAAGACTTAAATCCTTTAGGCTGGTGTCGGTACAAAATGTGGTGTATTCAGTATTTAACATGGCTTTTATATGCCAACAAATAAAACAACAGCTGCATTGACACAACCTTTCTGGCAGTGGTAGTAACATGGAGGGAAAACACAACATATGTAGACATCCACTAATTGAAGATTGGAATCTGGTTTAAGAACAAGCGCCAAGTTGTGGGAGAGATTGTGAATCCTCCTTTTTAGTGCATCGTCTTTGATCAGGGAAGAAACATTATGAGGTTGTGCTGGAGCCGTTTGATGGCTAAGAACTTTTACGTTTTAGTGAAAGTCTGAACAGATGGTGAACGCGAGAGAGACTGTTCCATGCCAACAGCCCCGTGCACTGGTTTGGTTCTGACGGCTTCAAAGCAGACGCGCTGCCTGTGTCCATGCGCCGTCTCCATCTTGAGATTTCCTCTTGTTGAGTGATGTGACTGAGAAGTGCCTGCCTCGGGGCTCCCAACTTCACCAAGACTTTGAACAGCGGCATTGTCCAAATCTCTGCAGTTTAAACCAGCGACGTCTAATCATCGCTAAAGCTACAATGTCTGACTTTGCAACAACACAATCTGTTACCTATAATGTCCTCTTCTCCAACAGCAGAGCAGACTCTCAGTTCTACTCATTTCAAAGCTGAAATCACCTTCAGGATTTCGCATTGTATGTTCACA
Organism: Eucyclogobius newberryi; assembly: GCF_026437365.1. Taxonomy (NCBI): domain Eukaryota; kingdom Metazoa; phylum Chordata; class Actinopteri; order Gobiiformes; family Gobiidae; genus Eucyclogobius; species Eucyclogobius newberryi. The sequence continues at coordinate 11,522,527 of NW_027316500.1, read as the reverse complement.
AATAAGTAAATACATTTTTAGTTCATGTCTTTTGCTCATTAATTACCTTTCAAGCTTTCAAACTACGGTATTTTCCAAATTATAAGTCACATCTTTTTTCATAGTTTTGACCAAGGTGCGACTTATACTCCAGAGCGACTTTAATGTGATATTATTTGTTATTTTCATACTTGCAACCGCATTTCACATGTTGATTATTTTCACACTGACAACCACAAGAGGGCGCTCTAGGCTCTAAGCGAAACAGAAGAAGAATCTGCACTTCCTCTACAGAGGAGTTTGCAGAGTTGTTTAGAAGTGAAACCGAGGAAGAAGAATTCAATGGATTTAGTGATTTGGGGTAAAACTGATGCTGTGGTAAACTTGTTAGCATGTTCTTTATGCTATAGTTATCTGAATAACTGTGAATATGTTACGTTAACATTCCAGACACTTACCACAGTTTGTTGTCTGTGCGTCATGTAGCTGAAGGTGTTAGCGTTAGCATACGTACACCTATTCACCAAAAATGCTAATACTCCAGTGCGACTTATATTGTTTTTTTCTTCTCTATTATGCATTTTTTTGGCTAGTGCAACAACTTATAGTCCGGAAAATACGGTATTAACTTCAGAATCTGAGAAGAGGAAGAGAGAGTTGAGCTCCTTGAAACTTTAAAATGCCAAAGCAAAGATGTCCATAGTAGCGTGAATAGTGCATACAAGAATTAGTTACATGTATGACTTTTTAGTTTAGCAACACGCTCTGGACGTGCGCTGGAGGTGTATTGGCAAAACATCTAAAAGATAGGCCTGGAGCTTATTAAAGTAGATGTCTGCCCTCCCCCATATTGCCCAACCTCAGCTCAGAGTATAAATACATAAAAAGTTATTGCTTAATCATACGTGATAACTTTCTACATTCTTTTTAATGTGGACTTCTTCAACCATACTATGTTCTTCACTCCTGTGGTGAATCCAAGCATGACTGCCTTTGTTATTTTCATGCATATCTCTAACTTTCTTCAGGTGAGCGTAAGGAATTCATGCTTATAGTGTTTGTTGTCTTGTGGTGTGCAGCAGTAATGACAGCTGTTTAATCAACAACTTCCTGTGACAGTCCCTCAGTCGGGTGCAAGCTGTCGCTGCTATTCTCAGACGGTGCACAGAGGGAAGTGCACCTCATCGGAATTCAAAAATCCTTCATTTCTGAGAGCGTCACAGTCAGATACAGCTGCAGAGGAAGGCAAACCAGCAACCACAGGGCAAAACCTCTGCTGTGTACCTTTGCCTGTGCTTCAGTGGAGATTCAGATCCAGTCAGGTCGATGAACACGTTAGCTTTTACTAAAATAAAGAAAACTTCTAGTCAGTACAATGAGCTTTTTATTTTTGGTTGCTCTATGTTGAATGATTTAATGTGAGAATGGAGACACTTAACTGTCAATAGGTAGAAAAGGTTCCAAAGACATTTTTATTTAAAAAATGTATGGAGATGTTTTGGCTACAGTAAACCATTATCACTTAATCTTATTTTCACTACACATTTTTTTTTTGTAATGAGTCATTTTAAGATGCGATGCTTTCTGACTAACTAATATAAAATAAATGTATAAATAAACAAGCTTTTCATTCCCGATTAATCTAATTTTCAGAAGTGTTTTCACAAGCGAACCTACAGTATGATCAATGTCCATTTAACAATCCTAACCTAACTGGGCTCCATGGTAACAGACTCTGGCTCAAGTCTATGGCAAAAAATAGACGTTATGCCAATTCCTGTTGTATACCATTTCAAAAATAATATCAGAGGTAATATTTATCGTTTTATTTGTTATTTTACCCCGTAAAGCTTGTGTTGCTGTCAGTGAGCATCATCTTTCGTGGATTGGCTGCTGCCATTTTGCGTCACACAACACACGGCTAGAGAAGCTCTCGAGGGAGAAAAGGTTTCGGTGATATGCTTCTTGTGCTTGTAATCAAGAAACTAGCATCCGGCCTCACTCCACACTGGCACTCCAGAGATTACCTCTTCAATCCCCATCAACCGTGATTACCCCTCTCAAGGTGTGTGTGGAAATGTCAAATTTTACATATCATAATATTTCACCCCCCATAAACTTCCACCATCTCCCCTCGAGGAGTCAGGAGAAGTGTCCAGGGAAGGAGATTTAGAGCCGCTGTCAAGTCTTTAAGAGCAGAAGCCCCGCCCCTCTGCAGCGCTCCTGGATGAAGGTGCTGGGGTAATTGGGGTTTCATTGATCATTAACTTAAACTAGGAAGCAGCACTAGCTCAAGCACAGTGAGTGTAATTGAAACTAATTGGCCCAGTGTTGCAAATGATTTGGATCAGACAAACAGCAATGACCAATTTAAATGGTGACGTGACCTTTTGGATAGCTTCAGTCTAATTAACCTTTTTCTGGTTGGTGCACGCAGGTACTGTATATGGAATGGAAGGCCACGGGCAACAACTGTGAGGGATAATCACGTGTAGGAGAAGCTGGACTTAAATTCTCATCACAGTTTGCATTGTACAACGACAATGATCAATATTATACTTTCTATGCCAGGCACGAGACAGATTATATGGAGCAGATAGAAGCTTAAGGTATAAAAAGAAAAATAAACAAATCAATACAAGCGTAGTGTAACTATAGGCATCCTTACAATATTGGTGATCACCATTTTTAGTTCTCACAGAGGGTGCTTTTTACATACAACCTGAGGCTACACTTGGCATATCTGACCCCTGGAATTGGTGTTGAATTCTGGATCTAAAATGATTTGAACACCAAAAAGTAATAACCTTTATTGAACCATTATTGATATTTCCAAAATTAGCACAAATCAAACAAAACCTTTTAATTGCAAGCCAACCTAACCCAACCAAACACCCAGTCCGACAAAAAAACAAAACCAAACATACAACATCTTTGTCAAAGGCCACAAAATGATACACAATTAATTCATATTCAAAACACATTTAACCTTTTCAGAAGCTGCTACATTTTGTCTGCAGATCAGTCATTGTTCTCCAATACTCTGTATTTCTAGTGGCACACATATTCTGATCAGACAGTAAGTCAAAGTATCACAACTCTATTCTTCCTCAAGCCATTATATAATTAAATCCAGAATTGGCTGCACTAGAGGACACTAATTTACAAATGACCGAGCGTAGTGAGAAAGGGGAAGTTTGGAACGATGTGTTCAGTACATAAATGAGAATTAATTAATCACTTGGGGAGTCGGCACAACACCAAAATGGAGTAGGCTAGAGTCATTAAGTGTGATATTGTAGTATTTGGAAACGTAAATAATGACAAAAAGCCTTCAGGGTGCTCGAGAACAGCAATGAAAACACTTCCAGAATTACTACTGACCTACATTAATAGAGGCACAATAGTAAAAGTTATTTACAGCACAATATAAATTAGAATGAGGGAAAATTATTTATTATTTGCAGAAATCCAAGTCATTGGAAAGAGGTTTCACCAATGTTTTTGGGTTTAAAATAACGAAATCATGCCTTTAAACTATTATTTGAATTTTACGAGCTCCATAGGAGAGAGAGAAGGGACTAAGTGAACATATTTTGATGAAAACCACAGAAATAGCCATTGTTTGTTCATCATGGTCCAACATAAGCATGAAAGAAGTGAATAGGTGGACAGGGCTAACAAAAAAAAACAACAAGGTTTTCCATTCATGGTTCAAAATCAGGAACAGAACTTAGACTATAAAGGTGGCCAGCTTTGCAACTTCTTGCTATGTCACACTTCTGAGTGGATGGGAGATTGCATTGTCAAGCACACTGCACACAGGTAAAAAATAAAATAAGTATATATATATATATATATATAAGCTATAGGCAGTTATTTTGTATACTTTTTTACAGTGTATGTTTCAGCCCAACTGCCCTGCATGGTCCCACAGCTAATATTTGCTCCACTGTGCCATACCTGTTGTGCTAACCAGATTACCTAGTAGGAGTCTTCACCTGGCCTCTTGTGAATATGCATGTGTCACTGGCAGATATCATTGCAAGAAAACGTTTTGGGTGCAACACGAGCAAAATGAAAGCTTCTAGCCGTCTCGGAATGAACCCGCTGAGAAGGGTGGCTAATCCCATCATTCTACACCATTCAGCTCCAATCCACTTGGCTTTTGGTATTTTTTTTTTCAACAGGCAATTTGTGGCTTCCCTGTTGGATCCCCTCAAAGCCAGTGTGTTATGACTACAAAACGCTGGCAGTGCTGCCCGGGAGTCTCCGAGACGGCACTAAATGCAGTGTCCGACCCCTGTCATGGCCTGTACTGACAGCGCGCGCGCACACACGCGCACGCGCACACGCACGCACACACACACACACACACACACAATCCAGTGACAGATGTATGCAGAGACTGTGGCCTGTCGACTTCAGTTAAAAGGAAAAGCGGCGATTGACCCCAGGATCATTAGTCAACAATTACAATGCTGTCTGCGCATGGCAATGACAGCAGTCTAAAAGATCTGTTTTTAATGTGTGAGCAAAATACCAACAAAAGAAACAACAACCAAGTTTTTAATTATTTGTAATATAATATATTATATCATGCTATATACAATGCTTTTTTTAGATTAATATAATTTGGCCCCTGTCCAGGATGTACCCCGCCTAAGGCCTAAAGTCACTGAGATAGGCTGCAGTCACTCGCAACCCTGAACGGGAACAAGCGGTAGAAAATGAATGAATCAATTTAATATGGACAACAGCTTTTTATATTGAAGGATCTCATAACTCTCTGGCCACACCCCTGGCCAACTCAGGTCATGAAGTCTTCCCATCGGATTTTACGCTTGTTTTATTGCACTCCTGACCCAGTACAAAATCAACTCCATTCTGCGTATTCAGTGTGAAAACATCAGTATTTGAGAATAGCCTTCCATGGATAACATTTAAGATCTATGGACTCATATCAGAGGCTCCAAGCTGAGAGTCCTGGCCTGAGCACAGTCAGGCCGAAATGCCTCCACAGACAATGAAGCAGCCTCAGAGATCAGTCCCAGACAAAACGGTGGAAAGTTAGGTGGATTTGTATCACAGAGAGAGCTGACTTTTGGGGCAGGGTGCAGGATAGTGTAGCTTACAGCTGCTACACTGTGTGTGCAGGTGACACATTGTCTGCATGTTATGTCTGAAAAATTATGCGTTTTATTATAATGCCACCCTCCAATTTGACCACTTCCGGCCGCAGTGTTGTGAGTTAGAATCCTGACTCCGACAATGTACTGCATGTGCAGGTAGAACCAAAAATTTATACAAAAATGAACTTGTATCTTATAGTAAGTGGTTATTTATTTATTCAATTAATATGCATTAAAGAAAAAAGAAGAAAAAATATCACTAGCTAAAATTCACTCCAATACAGGAAATTTCATGGGTTTTGAGCCACCCCATGGGTTTCCCCCCCCTACAGGAGTACTGTATACCCTGTAATTCTGGGTATACTGGGTATACAGTACCCCTGTATACCCAGTATTACAGGGGTACTTTTTTACCCCTGTAATACTTTTCACCCCTGTAATAGTATTCACCCCTGCCTGGCCACCATAGTTATACAATTCTAGCCACTTCCTGTGCCATGTTGACGATTCCACAAACTAGTATCATTTAACTACATATTTACATAAATAAAACACAAACATATTTAAATTCTCACACATAGATCATGTGTGAGTTACTGTTTGGACTTGAATATAAAGGTTGCAGATGGCGTGTGTGTGACAGACGCAGCAGTGGTAGATGACACAAACGCAAGGGACTGCATTAAGCGCCTCCCTCGCTCAGCTCTGCGGACCCTCCAGATCCACCAGGGCCTCACTGTGCTCAGCACATTAGCACAAACACAGGTGAATGGTTTGCCTTTCACACTTGGAAACACAAGACTGAGATACAAGCACAATAAGAACTTTAACTCTAAAGGTGATAAAGTAAACAAACTGTACAAGTAAAATATTCAAATATCAATCATACTTCTGCTTTTTATACTATATTGTTAATTCGTAACTAAATTGTGATTAATATTCAGAGACACAATGGCAGTTGTATTACAATACGCCTCGAATTGCCATTTTTTGTAGCATTTTCCTCACTGCAGTGAAGTGGAATTTATAAAAGTGACATCTAATATGTTCTGCTCAGACAAATATTGAAAGTCTGCATTTGCATCAGTTCCTGTTCACTAATCAGGTCATAATTCAAAAGTGTAAGAATCAACTCCGGTGCAGACACAGTTTAACATGTGAGCAGTGGAGGGGGCTGTATGACAATTGGACTCATACTAACTACTAACTTCTCACCCTCTGCGGGTGGTCTCGAGTTCTCCCCCTTCAAGCTCAGGTCCTCTACCAGAAGCCGGAGAGCTTGAGGGTTCTGCGCAGTATCTTTGCTGTTCCTAGCGTGACGTGTCGGTGGTGCCCGTAGTGATCTGAGCACTTGGGGCAGTGACGGAATGGCTTGAGCAGATCCCAGGAAAGACATCGGAAATCTCAGTCCAGAAAAGTGCAGTGCTAGGAACAGCAAAGATACTGCGCAGAACCCTCAAGCTCTCAGGGCTCTGGTAGAGGTCCCGAGCTTAAAGGGGGAGAAATAGAGACCGCCCGCGGAGGGTGAGGAAGAGTTTTTTTTTCTTTTTCTATAATATACACACACACATTCACACATTATTTGTCACTGTATCAGGCTCTAGTAAGTTAGGGTCCAGGGAGCCGTAACAGAAGCCTGCTCATTCAGCCACAGCAGACAAACAGAGAAGAAACTCAGTGAAGAGGAGAAGATCTGAGGCAGAGAAAATGTGGACTGGAATCAGAACACAAAGCCACATTCAGTGAAACCTCAGGAAAAAAATCACAAAAGAATGCTAGGCCAAAATCACTGACAAGCAGTGCAGACAAATGGTTTGGAAAATGCTACTCAATTGGCCATTCAGCCACCTGAAAGTATCCAGGACACACATGAGGTCCTTCCACAAATTCAGCTGTGGTGGTGGTTTAGAGGCATAGTCAGAAAATACAGACTCAAAGCACAACCCGGAGTCAAAGTCAGAAAAAGTTAAATGTGCGCACATTTAACTTTTCCACCCATTTAAGGCAGGAGGTGAAAAAGTTAAATGTGCGCACATTTAACTTTTCCACCCATTTAAGGCAGGAGGTGACAGCAATTACCAAGGTACAACTCCACAGAAAAATCAGTGGTTCTATTTTCATTAACTCCCGTATAGAAAACAATAATTAATTAAAAATAAACCTGCCATTTTTCGTTCTTTAAGACTTACATGTTGTCATAAGATTTGAAAACCATTATTCTAACTAAGAAATAAAGAGATAATTGCTTAAGACAATCTGTATTTCTGTTATTTTTCTTCCACCTTGAAGTTTATTTTGCTTTTGACTCCTATTCTGTTGTATCCCCAGTAATCCTCATTATAAAGATTCCTAAACGTACCTCATTCATTTTAGTACACAGTAGACCCACTTGTCCAAATACCTGTCCTTTGTGGGATCCTGTTTTCTGTGTACTCCAAGACTCATAGCAAGACCTATTCACACAAGTGGGATTGAGCCTAGTGCTGATCTGCTAACCAGGAACTTGTACGCGTTTTGTTTTGCTGCAAGAGGCTGCAATAAGACCCCTGTTAACAAAGAATTAGAGTTCGAGAACCCTTGGACTCCGAGTCTTCCATGTAAAAGTTGAATGGAGCTTACTCATTGATGTCCTGGTCTCTTGGGCAGTGGGACAAGTACTTTTGTTGGAATGTACTGCTAGTGCTTTCACAGTACATATTCTCTATTCATTTATCATGTTGCCTAATAAGTAATGGTTCTAGTTTAGGTCTGGTTAAAGTGCATGGCAGGTTTTCAAGGTTGTTTGATTGATTATAACGTGTGCTAAATATGTCTCATAGTTTTACATCAGTCAGGCTAATTTAGATTATGAAAAAAGTTGACAGTCCAGAAAATAGTGGTGTATTTTAAATAGTAATCCCGCTATGTCATCAATATGCAACATTTCATTAGAACATTATGGACAATTTACACAACAGAGTACATCTTCTGAACAAAATAAAGGTTACATTATATCATTCAGGTATCATTGTATGTCAAATGTAATAGTGTGTATATTATACATGTTTTTTTTTTGTCTTGTTTACAGTACGATTGCTAGGTAACAGTTGTGGAATTATGCTGCGCTCCAGTCATCCTCGGAGATCAGAACTCAGAGTGATGATTTCTCAGAGTTTTTGTGTTCCAATTGTCAAAGTGGGAAAACAATTACCAGTATAGCACAGTAAAAAATTAAATTAAAACAAGGGAAGTGTTCAAATCCACCAAAATGAGGGTCCTTTTGTATTAATTCATGTTTTCCAGTTTAAAAACAATGTTAAAATTCTAAATCTAATCACATTCATGTTAAATTTGTAGTCTAATTTATGCACTTTTAACAGGGCTGTTTCTAGCTTTGTGACGACTGTGAGTTAGTCCAAACTCCAGACATGCATATTTTTGGTCTGGCAAGTTTTTATGATGAAGTACACATTTTCTTAAGGGATACATTTTGAAATTACAGCTGAAAAGGCTTTAGGTTTTTTTTTCCGGACTGCAAGAAGAGATTACCTTGACTTAAATAAGTAAAAACCAGCTGATCGCACAAGGCCAGTCAATCAGGGAATGGCTGTGTTTATGTGGAAAGATTCCTCAACACGGAGCAGCTGTACAAATATATTAGACAGGATCTGGCGTGCTCCTAGGAAAACAAAACTCACTCTCTTGTAAATATATGGGCTTTTGGACAAATAAATTATACCACAGATAAACAAGATGGAATGTGGTCGAGGTGTATTGTTATGCTTCTGAACGAAAGCCGGTGAGATCCTGGGATTAGACCCGAGGGCAGGGAGCTGTTGGTCAGACGAGCTCATAACATGTGCTGGAATCCACTTTAAATGGTGCATGTGAAACTTGGGTGAATACAAAATAAAGATATTAAACATATAGTCTAGATCAGGGGTGTCCAAACTTTTTTCACAGAGGGCCGTATTTTGAAACTTATACGGAGCAGAGGGCCACAAACAACCTGACAATGTCGAATTATTACTTATTTAAAGTGAAGTTTTGCATTTGATAGTGTTTCGATGCCTTCACACCTTTAATAAGACTTGGGACTTACATTTTAAGTTGGTATAACATCACAATGCTTGAACGTTTCCAAATTTTACAGTAAAAATACTACTTTATGTTGTTTGGACCAACAGCAGAAAGCCAGAGGGCCAACAAAAAATTGTCTGAGGGCCGCATTTGGCCCCCGGGCCATAGTTTGGACATGTCTGGTCTAGATGAATGTGTTTTGAATAAGCAAACAGGTGATATCTCAATCTTACACACAATTGTAACTGCTAAACATCAATCATAAATCATTAATCAATCATCTAAAGAAAATAAAGCACCACGTCATCACATACCAAATAGGACAGATTCTGAGACATTCATGCAGGTTGAAAAAATGGGCTCTGACAAATGTTAAAGGGGATTTAGACCCTGGTGAATGAAGATGTTATTGCTTGGCCTGTTCTGCAGTACAGCACCAGCGCCACCAGGCTAACTTACAGGTCAGGAGAGGTTTCCCCGCTCACAGTAACAATGTTTTACAAGATAATATAAGCCCCCATTCTATCTTTGAGACTGGATGACCCACAGGCGTTTGTAGTACACAACATCATGACATTTTATTTATTTATCGAGTGTGTGTGTGTTTGTTTGTTTCATGTTTCATCTTCCAGGGTAGCACAAGGGTTAAAGAATAATGTTGTCACACATTTCAGGTTGCACCTTTACTTGTTTCAACCTGGAGAGACTCAAATGAAGGTTATATGTATTGGAATATAATGAATTCAATATATCTGACATGATATATATTGATGAATATATTAGGTTGGACCCCGGCAGGTGCAGAACAGGATATGATAGGAATCTGGGTTGTTTGTTGGTTGGTTATTATTGGTTGCTGGTTGGTTGTTTGTTGTTGGCTGCTGGTTGGTTACTGGTTGGTTGGTTGGTTGGTTGGTTGGTTTAGTGGTTGCTTATTGTTGGTTAGTTATTGTTGGTTATTGTTGGTTGCTGGTTGGTTAATGTTGCTTGCTGGTTGGTTGGTTGGTTGGTTGGTAGTTGGTTGTTTATTGTTGGTTGCTGGTTGGTTGGTTGGTTGTTTGGATGGTTGGTTGGTTGTTTGGATGGATGGTTGGTTGTTTGGATGGATGGTTGGTTGGTTGTTTGGATGGTTGGTTGGTTGGTTGTTTGTTTGGATGGATGGTTGGTTGTTTGGATGGATGGTTGGTTGTTTGGATGGATGGTTGGTTGTTTGGATGGTTGGTTGGTTGTTTGGATGGATGGTTGGTTGGTTGGTTGGTTGGTTGTTTGGATGGATGGATGGTTGGTTGGTTGGTTGTTTGGATGGATGGATGGTTGGTTGGTTGGTTGGTTGTTTGGATGGTTGGTTGTTTGGATGGATGGTTGGTTGGTTGTTTGGATGGTTGGTTGGTTGGTTGGTTGGTTGTTTGGATGGATGGTTGGTTGTTTGGATGGATGGTTGGTTGGTTGTTTGGATGGTTGGTTGGTTGGTTGTTTGTTTGGATGGATGGTTGGTTGTTTGGATGGTTGGTTGGTTGTTTGGATGGTTGGTTGGTTGTTTGGATGGATGGTTGGTTGTTTGGATGGATGGTTGGTTGGTTGGTTGGTTGGTTGGATGGATGGTTGGTTGTTTGGATGGATGGTTGGTTGGTTGTTTGGATGGTTGGTTGGTTGGTTGGTTGTTTGGATGGATGGTTGGTTGTTTGGATGGATGGTTGGTTGGTTGTTTGGATGGTTGGTTGGTTGGTTGGTTGTTTGTTTGGATGGATGGTTGGTTGTTTGGATGGTTGGTTGGTTGTTTGGATGGTTGGTTGGTTGTTTGGATGGATGGTTGGTTGGTTGGTTGGTTGCTAGTTGGTTGTTTATGGTTGGTTGCTGGTTGTTGTTGGTTATTGGCTGGTTATTATAGGTTGTTCTTCCGACTGCCCAAGTTCCTGAGGACATTTTTAGAACCCATAATAGTGAAATAAACGGATTAAATTGGATCATTGTTCTTGTCACTTGCACCCTTGGTGTTCTCAATTTCACTCTCAAAAGCATGCAGATAGCCTGTTACAAACAGCAAATTACATGCTATCAGAGTCCATAACACTTATTATCGGACTTTAAAATTATCCTTGTGCAGCTGATTCGGTTACAACCCCAAAACACTTATGACTACAGACTCAACTCCACAATCTATTTAATTGCTACCCAGAGGTGTCTGCAGCTCTCACAATAAGTCATCAACAGCGCAGAGATATGTCACAATCATCTTTAATGAAACTGGCTCTCGTCTGTGTCTGTGCACCCTGTTGGGAAGCACTTGCATTGATTGGTCTCTGATGAGTCTGGAGGGCAGCGGGATGGTGTTGAAAATGTGATTTGTGGCGATCTGGTGAGATGCTGATTTGTTTACCCTCCGTGGGCTGCCGAAATCCATATATCATGCCGACTACGGACCACAACATGCCGTACGGAGCTGGCAATGTGGGTCGAGCGACGGGAAGAAGGAACGGACACGGCCAGCTGCCAACTGTGGAGGCTTGAGTCTTTTTTTGGAGAATACACAGCAAAATGAGTCTTGTCTGCATCTAAATGAGTTTTAAGTAACATTTCTTTTGATTTATGGTACTCAACTTAAGTACAATATTACTTATTGTGTAATACAGTAGACATTTTACAATGTATTGCAAATAAGCCCAGGTTCAATATTTTAAATACATCTTATAAATCACAAACAAAAAAAAACGTATTTATATCCACTTATTTTTTTTAGAAATAAGTTGAATACAGTTAAAATGACCAAAGATGACTATGCATTAATTAGGCATTACATTTTATTATTGTTAGTGGTTAGTGCAGTGACGTTTGTGTGTTTCGACAACCCTATATAGCCATAGTCGACAAACTACAACACATCGCCTTATATTTGACAATATACACTATTCAACATTCTCTCATGTTCATTTTAAGTTATCAGAATCACATTCTTCTTGACAAGCACTGACTACTACAACTTTAAGCCCTCATATTGCTTCTATTATTAAAAAAAAAAAAAAATCAGTCATGTTTTGCAGGTCTTTAGATATATTTGAATTTTGAAAGAGTAATTAGGCCCGAGCGCCACAAGCTGGCGAGTGGCCTATTAATCTCGTAAGGCCGTGCGAAGCACGGCTGCGAAAGTGCGCACGTAGTGCACGAAATCGAGCGCGAAGCGCTCGCCCACTTCCAAACACTCACTAACGCACTCCTCCACTCATGCACGCCCCGTGCATACTAATTAGTTGTAGGAAAATGGAACATTACCGTTGTAAACGGGCGAAGCCCGTGCAAAAGTTCGCACTAAACGAGCACTTTACATTGGGATGACGACCGCGAAGCGGTCGTCATCCCCATATAAAGCACTCATTTGCGCTAAGTAGCTCACGAATACGTTCCCCATCTCTTGCATGTTCCGTGCATATAAGCATGTAATGCAAAAATTGAACATTATTACTGTATAGAGGGCCAAAAACACAAAGTGGGCGGAGCCCACTCAAAATTATCGAAAGTACCCGTCAGTGACCAGGGACCCACACCATGAGGTAGGAAAGCGCGAGCGCTTTCCGAAAATGTATAGTTTATGATATTTGAAAAATGGGAAACATTGTTTTCGCATCGGAATATTATTCTTTCTTTCTTTCTTCTTCTTCTTCTTCTTCTCGGGACCAACCCCCCTATTTTTCACCCAGTGAACATTGACGAAAAGTCACAAAAATTTGCACACTTCTAAAAATCGTGCCTCTCTACATTCTGGCTATTTCCCTTTTCTAAAATAAAAAAAATTGGCGCGTCAGCGCCACCAAATGTACCAAAAATGCATTGAAAGATGGGAAATGACCCAAAAGAAATCTGATCGTAGAATCATGAAATTTGGCGCAGAGGTAGATGGTGACAAGAGAAGTAAAAAATATTATTACGGCAACGCCGTCCCCCGAACCAAATGTCGGCCATATTGCTTCAAAAATGGCTAAACATGACTTCGGAGTTTTTCCAAACGTCGTACTTTTACGAACTCCTCCCAGGGCGTTGGCCCTAAAAAGCTGAAATTTGGTGAAAATGCTACTGAGGAGTGGGACATCAAAAGTTATCCAAATTACATTGATACCTCTCACGGTCTCTGTGCGGCGAAGCCGCAAACTGTAACTAAAATTTCAGAAATCTCCCATATTTAAAATTTCTGCCGTTTGCGCAGATAAAGTCCGAATTGCATCAAATTAGAATCAGTTGTTAAACTCTTTGCCCTAAACCTACTTGAAGTGAAATTAATTAATTTGGCGCGACAGCGCCCCCTATAGATTTTATATGGAGGTTAAATGTTTAGTTTTGCGAAATTATCTGAAATTTGACACACAACTTAATTTTAGCATCCCCATTAAAAAAGTAAATGAGACCCATGTCATAATTGTTATGGCTTTGCCGTAGCGATGATCGAAACCTCCCATGTTATTCCAATGGGGAAATCACCAGAACATGCTTACACTTATAAATACTTTCACCAACTCCTCCTAGGGCGTCAGCCCTATTAACGTGAAATTTGGGGAGACTCATCTTCAGGTGTGGACCATCAAAAGTTATCCTAATTTTTATTCTAAGAGTCACGGTCTGTGCGTGAAAGCCGCACATTTTGCCAAGAATTCAAAATAAAATTGCTTTTTGATGGTAAAACAAAGGGGAGAAGATGTGACAGCGTCACAGATTCAGCAGTAGGCGTAATAAAAGGACAATTGGGGCGCGTTAGCGCCCCCTCCTCTTGCGGCGTGGCGGCGGCGTAGCGAGGGCCGATCATTGCCGCTTGCGGCTATATTTTTTGTTCTTCTTGCTTTGGATCAGCTGAAAGCAATCAAAATAGAAATGTTCAACTTGCCGGGGCACAGATTGGATAATTGCACTGGTGTTTGACAAGCAAGGATGAAAAACTTTGACTGTTTTATGTCTCACTTCTTGATTATAGACCACCTGAACAGTTGTACTTTTATCCTGGATACAAAAGCTTCATTTATTCATCTCCCATAGTGTTCATGAAAACCCCTCATTTAACAAAAATGAAAAAGTGCAGTTCTGTTGTTTGGCTCAAATAAAGGGGAGATTAAGTCTTTTCAAAATTGTATGTGAAACAAAAGATCCTAAATCCTTTGTGCTTGTACCTTCTCCAAAAAAATGCAGGCACATCTCCCTGAATGCTTACTTACTGTCATAAGAAAACAAAGGCACACGATTTAGCTCTTGAGCCAAGCAGAGATGCAATTCTTCTCCTTTGGAGTACAGTACAAATGGATGAATGGGAAAGGACAGAAAATGAGGGAATAGTTATGGATTATGAGTTACGAGTGCTGGAGAAGACACTGGTAAAATATGGTTATCAAGTCAATCGGCCAGCTCCAGGACCGAAGTCAGTCAGTTGTTAATTCCCATAACTTTTTATTTGTTAAACCAAAAAGGAGGTAATGACTATTGTTAGAAACACCCCTATTGGCAACTGGTTGCCTCCATAGTGATCGTATTGCTTTGGCTAGAATGTCCCACAGTAAAACATTAAACTACTTTTCTTTTCCCCCCCCGCTTTTACACTTATGAAACAAAACAGAAAAAAATAACACATGACACAGAAAGAGAACAAAACAGCAGCACAAGAAGACATAAATTGTCCAATGAATATGTCCCATTTAGCCCAAAGTCATTTTTAAATTGAGTCTGAAAGTAATTTTTTCCATTTTACTAATGGAATTTATTATTTGTGTCCAATCCTTGATTAATGGTTCAGTTTGTGTCATTTTGTGATTGCCTTTGTCTCTACTGCTGCAGCTTGCATTTATTAAATTATAAGTGTTTTATGGCTCAAAACAACTGGGGAAAAAAGCAGGGTCAGCTCGCCACGAATCTGACCTGTAATGTGTAATTTACTCATTTGTAACTTGTCTGCTTAGAAATACATAACTTCAAAGTTATATTGTGGAAGAACAGAAATGTTCATCTTTAAGTAAGTGTACAGTACATTTGTAGAAACCCACTTTTGCTCCCATTGGGTGGAAGTCGTGCAGTAGCAGTGGAAACGGCGTGTACTCACCACGCTGCTCAGTCCGTGCTCCTTCAGCAGCCGGAGGGAGTTCTGGTAGCAGGCGGTGAGGTCGCTGGTCTCGCTGGGGCCCACATGACCTCTGGCCACCGGGCCTACCGTGTGGACCACATCTGAAAAGGGACAGCACACACAGCTCAGTCTGACGCAGCCCACTTGTGCAAGGTGACACAAGGAGTACTGTGGGGTGAGGGGAAGTATTTGAGCGTGCCACAACACAGAGCGCAAAGTCATTGTCAAACACAAACTACGATTAAGTATTCAGAAGTGGGTTACATTTACTTAAGTATTGTTTGTACTTCGCCGAGTAGTTTTCAGACACTATACTTGAGTAATATATCTTACAGGTTAACAGTACTCTTACTTGAACAAAGGTTTTGGTTACAGATGGTACTTCCAGACAGTTACTCCTATAATATTATAAATATTGGACCACTATTCAGAACTTTAGAACTAATTTGAATGCCAAAGTAAGCTATGTAACAGTAGAACAGCCTGGAATAATGTCTTGGCCACTTTTCTGTCAGTCTGTCCCATAAAAGAAGTGATAACCAATTTAAATGATCATACTATTATTATATTATGGAGACTAAAATCTAAATTAGTGTGTAACGTTTTCTAGTGTGGCAGAAGTCTTACCACCAACACGGTCAACAGTTTGATCTAATGACAGACATATGAAACAATTTCAATACTAAGGGCATTTAAATGTGTACAATAAATGCTATTTCTTCATCATCAATATGAGAATGTAGTTTCAATGCTAGTTATATTATTGGTAAGTATCTGTGTATCTATTTTTCTCTCAACCCCAACTCAGGGCAGCGAATGCTCCCTTTACTGCCACTTCCTGCCGGGTTATACAAGCAGCACCGTGGGGCGATGGTAAGTATAAGTGTTCAGCTTGCCACAACACCGAGCAAAGTCATTGTCAAACCAAAAGCACGATAAAGCCTATATTCACAGCAAGACAATGGGCGAAGCATGAGTATTCCACTGTCTGAAATGAATGCATTTATTCAGTAAATGAAACGGCAGCTTAGATAGAAAATCAATTACAAGATGCCTTTATGCCATCTACTCAAATATTCATATCTCTCCTCGTCCTGTCTTTGCCCACGCATAGTAATGTCTCCGCCTGTCACTCACTGCGCTCCTGAAGGCCGGCGCAGGCTCCGGAATGCAGCGTCTTAATTGAATTATAGCAGCGATGACAGCAAAATAAGAGAATGTGGACAGTGACTTGACAGAAACATAATCGGGCGTATTCTGTCAAAAATAACCTTGGCCTTTCTCCGTGTCGGACAGCACAGGTCAACATCATAATACAGCAGGGACAAGCGTTACCTCCAGAGAATTCAGAGAGCAGACAATAACGGGCCCGGACTCACAAAAAGTTTTCTGCTGCAGGAGTCACTAAAAGGTTCACCATTTAGTCTGTCGTTAACAAACATGGTGGCATCATTGTGTTTCTGACCTTGACTATATAAAATGATGAGCTAATGCCTAATGGCAATGTTTCTTGACAAACGAGGTGAAAAAGTAAAATCATTTTAGGTTTGCCTTAAACAATTAGTCCAACATTACAATATTGCGGTTGGTAATAAATAAATCAACATACATGCATAATAACTATAACATGTGTAAATTATTCTGTTTTAAAACTGTGGAAAAAGTTGAAAAGGTTTTCTTCAAGGCCACGATTATTTAATTCTGATATTTGCTGTGTTGCTAAGTATGTATTTACTTTCACAGCAAGAACTTCCGACATTATTGCTGTATGTTTTTCGAAGTGTTTCAAAGTAACTCTTCCATCCATTAGTCACTACTGGCAAACTCTGTTCACTCCTCATCAAATATAGATCAAGACTATCTCGTTCATTTGGTATATTTAAGGCATCAAACTCTAATTTCCGTGCATCCCCACACTCGAAGGGATGAAACTGGAAAAAATATCACATCCGTTTGTGATAGAAGAGACACAAGAGAAACATATCCGGCTGTGTTTCCTCTCGTGTGCTTTCTTACATCTAACCACAGCGTTTAGTTTAATATGAAACACTTAGCCATGCTTTTCCGCAGAATAAATGCAAGCCATATCATTGCCCATAAATCATTCATGGCTTATATTTAGATGTCTCTTAATAGGTCAGCGTGATAAAATAGTGTAAATCCAGAGGCGTTGCTGAAGAGGTGGGACTAAGTAAGGTTGGACTGTAACAAGTATGTCTCCGGCGTATTTCAAATCGCAGAACTATAGTGCACAATGTGGTTATAATAGGACATGGGGTTCCATTGTTTTTGCTGCATAATTCATTAACTTTTCTTTCACTACTAGAGCGGCAACATGCCAATTGGGAAAGTGGGTAAGCGCCAAACCCCAGACTGCTATACTGGAGAATTCATGAAAGTTTAAACAGGCCTCATCTCACCAGTGCTCACGTTTCTGCACGCGAGCGTCTTCAACACTTCCACATCAAATAAATATTTATACATCTGTGGTTCTGTAAAGGTGAAAGACATATTCTACTTTGGAACTGAGGAGGGATAAATTACAACAAGAACGGTTAGCAACCGCAGCGCTCTGAAGCACTCAGACAGCCGCTCTGGGATCAACAAAAGTCAAACACAAATAACCTCTTACTCTTGCTCTGCAACTGGGACTGTATTTGTACAAATGATACACAAAATAAAATGCAAGGGAAAAAATGCCATTTTCCTGTGAAGGATTAGGAATAATACCTTCCATTTCTGGGTCGCTCGTCCATCAACCCAAACTAGCTGCAGGATTACATAAGATAAACAGAGGAAAACAAATAAACTTCAATTCAGTTGGTAGTTGTGTTTTGCGGTGGACTTTTTGTTAGGTTCTTGTGCATAATAATGTGTTGTTTGCATCAGAAAACAATTCTTGTCTATTTAAATTGTAATCCGTGAATCCGACTGGATAAGTGCTCTCGAGGATCCAGGCAACATTCAGCCCTGATTGCTCTTGATGAGTAAACATTTAAGTGCATTCTTTTTTAAATTTGCTCAATTATCCTCCGCAGTCTGTTAACATTTTATAGTATTTTTATGACAAGCAGTAAGCTTAAGGACGGGCAGTTCTCTGGCTGAGTTTTGAGTGGATAAGTACGTTCAAAGAGTAACAATGTGTCAGAATATGCGTCACTGATTTGTCATTTAAGACATTTAAGACTGCTATTCTTTAAAAAAAAACAAATTTTCAAACGTTGATCTTTGCGAGTTCCATCCAAACGTCAGACTCAAAAATGATCAGCTCTACTGGTGATGAGTGTGTGCAATGTTCTCTAGCGACGATACTTTAAAAACAAGTTAAAACAAATTTAACGAGATCTGAATGATACAATCTTTGGTTTTTACCGTTTATAACAAAAAAAAGCAGACCATGACCATAAAGGTATCCGACATTATATTGCCAATTAAAAGCAACCACTGCACATCGGGATCAAGTTTGTAATTGCAATTGGTAAAAGACACTGCACTTTTTAGCGTTCAAGACAGGCCATCTATATCGTAATAAACTAAGGATTATTAGCAAAACACTGCATATGGTATGAATAATAATGCAAGTGAGGTTTTGTGAAGGAGACCCAAACTTCAGACTGCATTTCAGGACTACTTCACAGTATCCCTAATCTCCCCAAGTGGTCCGGCCAGAACAAGAGAAGGGCACCAGTGCACACTCCACCGCTCGTTATTGACCAATGAGATGGTTCATGCTCAGGCTTCGCTCCCTTCATTCTCAAGGACCAAGAATAAGAGATGATTTGGGGGGAAAAAGGCCCAAACCTGGAGCGAGCGAAGGGAGCGACAGTCCCAGACAAAGAAAAAAAGGGCGCACTCACTATTACCAAAGTTGATGAAAGTTCCATTGGTGGAGGATGGATGATGATTGGCTGAGGAGTGGGGAGAGGTGATTCCTGATTTGCTGGATGGTTGCTGTGCTGTTGCTGGGGCTCAGGTCTCCAAATGGTAATGAATGAAAATGTGAAAGACTAAAAGTAAGTACAACTAAAGATTAAACTAGCACAAGTAATCAACCTAATTATGTGCAAACACCCATAGACCCTTGTTAACAAATACAAATGACAGCCCAGTCATGACACAGTATTTTAAGTAAATCAGTATAAGATTCCACCTTTACCTGTTTGAGCTGTCATATGTCGAGTCAGAACCCTGGCTCCTTCTCTGATGATAGGTGCGTGAAGTGCAGTGTAGTGGTAGTTTTGGAGGCCAGGGTTACGGAGTTAGAAGCGCGGATCCGCTGTTTAGAGGAGCTTAAGTCCAGTTATAGTTCGGTTTTAGCGCGAGGGCTACCGGACCGCGCTGCAGGGCGTAGCATTAGCATTAGCAGTAGCAGTAAGGCCGAGCTCAGCCCCTCAGCGTCTCCCGTGCAGCCGGGACTAGACCAGGAACAGAATAGGGACCATTTTGTGACAGTTCGGAGGGGACAAGGCGCTAAACGCCGAACCTCAGAGCGCCGTGAGCTTCACGTCTATAATAGGTTTTCTCCCCTCAGCGATCACACGCCCGCTGAACACACTAGAGAAACTCTTGTAATCGGGAGTTCTATTGTTAGAGACGTGAAGCTGCCAGCTGCTAGCGTTAGGTGTTACCCGGGGGCCAGAATGGGTGACATCGAAGGAAACCTTAGGATCTTAAAGCAGAGTAGGACCCGTTTCCGGCGAGTCGTGGTTCACGCAGGCGGTAACGACGCCCGGCGGAGACAATCAGAGGTGCTCAAAGTTCAAGTAGCCGCGGTGTGTGACCTAGCGAAGTCGATGTCAGACACTGTAATATTTTCTGGTCCCCTGCCCAATCGGATCAATGCTGAATTGTACAGCCGTCTCTCAGCATTCAACAACTGGTTATCCAGATGGTGCCCTCAAAACAACGTTGTCTTTATTGATAACTGGAGTGCGTTTTGGGGAAAGCCTGGGCTCATACGCAGGGATGGCATCCATCCGACTTCGGAGGGTACATCCCTATTAGTTCGGAATTTGACCGATAGTCTTAGTCGTGTTAAGTGACCATCTAGGGATGAGCCCCAGGTGCAGAGCAGCAGTTCACGACGCTCCTCTGTCGCTGAACTCTCGCCCGTTCTGTCACATGTGAAGTGTTCAGATTCAAGACAGATAGAGACTGTGTGTGTCCCTCGTGTCCCTCGTACAAATAATGCCAAAAAGTCACATCTCAGAAAAAATATTTCAGGCGTCAGACCAAATAACTTAAGGAAAATAATAATCACAAATGACACAAATACACAAATGAATAAACACGTAAAATGTGGACTGCTAAACATTAGAGCAATTTCCTCCAAATCGCTCTTAGTTAATGAATTAATTAGTGACTATAACATAGATCTTCTAGCTCTAACTGAAACGTGGCTTCAACAAGACGACTACGTCAGACTAAATGAGTCCACCCCACCCACCCATGTTAACTTTCAGACCGCCAGGAGCACAGGCCGAGGTGGTGGTGTGGCAGTGATCTCCCACTCAAGCCTACTCATGAGCCCTAAAACTAACAATGCATTTCACTCATTTGAAAGCCTTATGCTGTCGATCACATGTCCAAATATGAAAAACCTAAAAGGAGTTTTGTTCATAGTTATCTACCGACCTCCTGGTCCCTATTCAGAGTTTTTAACAGAGTTTTCTGACTTTATATCAAACTTAGTGTTAGCCTGGGATAAAATAGTTATAGTTGGAGACTTTAATATCCACGTGAACATGAGTGATGACGCTCTCAGTAATGCCTTCAGCGCCTTGTTAGACAGCATTGGTTTCACTCAGAATGTAAATAAACCGACTCACACTCACAAGAACACTCTGGATCTTGTCCTAACGTATGGAACAGAGATTAGTGACCTCATTGTCCTCCCTCAAAACCCTATATTGTCAGATCATTTCCTAATTACCTTTCAGTTTATTCTTAAAGATCATCCAGTCCCACAAAATAAAGTTATAATGAAAAGGACAATATCTGAAAAATCTATCTCAAAATTCAAAGAAATAATAGAGCCAATATTCAGTGACATGTCATGTGATCCTGCTGAGAACAGCTTTAGTCCCAGTTTAAGTGATCGATTTGTCGACTTGACCATGAATTCTCTGAAGTCTGCTCTTGACGTTGTAGCGCCGTTAAAACAGAAGGTCATTAGGCCAAAGCGCGCCTCCCCATGGTACAACCAAGAACTGCGTTCCCATAAACAAAGAGTTAGAAAGTTAGAGGGATTATTTCGTCACTCTCACACCGAAAAATCCCTAAAAGCATGGAAAAGTTGCCTGCTGTCCTATAAGCAGGCTCTGCGTAAGGCCCAAACCAGATATTATTCAAATCTAATAGAAGTCAACAAAAGTAACACTAAATTCCTTTTCAGCACTGTAGCTAGGCTAACAAACTGTCACAGTGCAGTAGAGCCCTCAATCCCAGCTACACTTAGCTCTGATGATTTCCTCCTATTTTTTAATAATAAAATAAAAACAATCAGAGATAAATTAGATGAAATTACCCCCGCTATTAGCCCTGAACTAGCCCAAGCTGTAAATCTAACGTCCCATATAAATCCACCTGTAAACCTAGAAAGGTTCACAGCTGTTGATCAAGCAGAGATAACTTCAGCCATTATGTCCTCTAAAAGCTCAACTTGTGTCCTAGACCCCATTCCAAGCAGACTCCTCAAAGACATTCTTCCCCTAATTATAGACCCTATTCTTAATATAATAAATACTTCACTCGAAAGTGGCTATGTTCCACAGTCCTTCAAACATGCAGTCATTATACCTCTTCTGAAAAAGCCTAATCTAGATCCCAACCTATTGGTAAACTACAGACCTATTTCAAATCTTCCCTTCGTCTCTAAAATTCTTGAAAAAGTTGTAGTAAAACAGCTTTGTCGCCACCTGCAGGACAATAACTTATTTGAAGTTTTCCAGTCAGGGTTCAGAGCCCACCACAGCACTGAAACTGCACTAGTTAAAGTCACAAATGATTTGTTATTAGCCGCTGACGATGGACTGGTCTCAATCCTGGTTCTGTTGGACCTCAGCGCAGCGTTTGACACCATTGACCACAACATTCTACTGCAGAGGTTAGAATGTGATGTAGGTGTTGGAGGAACAGCCCTCAGCTGGTTTAAATCCTATCTATCTGATAGGTTCCAATTTGTTAATGTAAACCAGAGCTCCTCACCAAGCTCTAAAGTAATTTACGGTGTGCCACAGGGTTCGGTACTCGGTCCAATTCTGTTTACTCTTTATATGCTGCCATTAGGCAACATTATCAGAAAGCATGACATTAACTTCCACTGCTATGCAGACGACACTCAGCTGTATTTATCAATGAAACCTGATCAGAGCGATCAAGTAGACAGACTTAGTACTTGTGTGAAGGAGATAAAAACCTGGATGACACTAAACTACCTGCTTCTTAACCCTGAAAAAACCGAGGTCATTGTGCTTGGCCCTAAGCATCTACGAGACGCTCTATCTGAGCAGATAGTCACACTGGACAATGTCAGTGTAGCCTCCAGTTCTACTGTAAGAAACCTTGGAGTCTTATTTGACCAGGAGCTCTCATTTAAAGCTCATATAAATCAAGCTTGTAAAACAGCCTATTTCCATTTGCGTAACATAGCCAAAATCAGAAGAATCCTGCCTAAAAGTGATGCCGAAAAACTTATCCATGCATTTGTAACGACTAGATTAGACTACTGTAACTCCCTGCTTGCAGCGTGTCCTAAAAGCTCCATAAAAAGCTTTCAACTGGTTCAAAATGCAGCAGCAAGATTACTAACAGGAACAAAAAGAAGAGAGCACATTACGCCGGTGCTGAAGTCTCTTCACTGGCTCCCCGTCGAGTCTAGAATCAAATTCAAAATTCTACTCTTGACCTACAAAGCCATAAATGACATGGCCCCATCCTACCTCAAAGATGCTATAGAACCATATCATCCAAACAGAGCTCTTCGCTCTCAGAATGCTGGCCTTCTGGTGGTGCCAAGAGTCTCTAAAAGTACTGTAGGAGGTAGAGCGTTTAGCTACCAAGCTCCTGTGTTATGGAATCAGCTCCCGACCCATGTTAAATATGCTGACACAGTCTCTTCATTTAAGTCCAGGCTTAAAACGTTCCTCTTCGAAATCGCTTATGGTCAGAGTAGTTAGGAACAGAAAGATAAACCCACAGCTTCAGCTACGCTGCCCTAGGAGTAACTATGCTGGGGGAAGTATGACAGCTTGAGCACTATCCTCTTCTTCTTCTGACTACTTATGCTATCAAACAATATTTATTTTTTGATTCCACTTGCAAACTGTTCACCGCCTTCTTTTCTTTCTCTCACTCCTGAGGACCTGTGGACCCAGATGCCCCTCCCCTGGTGAAGTGGTCCCTGCCCTGTGTGGACGGTCCCTCATCTGCCTGAAGAGTGGCTCCAGTTCGCCTCAGTCGGTCCCTCATCTGCCTGAAGAGTGGGTCCAGCTCGCCTCCGACGGTCCCTCATCTGCCTGAAGAGTGGGTCCAGCTCGACTCCGACGGTCCCTCTTCTGCCTGAAGAGTGGGTCCAGCTCGACTCAGTCGGTCCCTCTTCTGCCTGAAGAGTGGGTCCAGCTCCAGTCTCCTTGTGTCCGTCTGTCCGTCTGTGAGAGTCGGATCTCTCCTTCACTGGAACTCCTCCAGGTTTCTACGCTTTTTTCCCAAAGAGGTTTTTTTGTAGTTTTTCCTGGCCGAGAAGGAGAGTCTAAGGACAGAGGACCCTGGGACATCGTCCCTCGCCACCACAGACATTGTCTGACTTCATCGCCACCACAGACATTGTTGATTCATTTCTCCCTGTGGCCCTCAGAGGCAACTGTTGTTGTGATTTTGGGCCTTACAAAAATAAATTGATTTGATTTGATTTGATTTGACCCTGTAGCCACTGTGTTATATACTCAAACAGGTCATTTATCCTGATGATGTCCCACCATAAATCAGCCTGAAGCCCCCCGATGTGATCTAGATTGTTAGTGATCTCGTCTTGTCTCACTGTGAAACACTCCAATGTTGTTGGTATTGTTTTGCTGTTTCCAACACAAGAAAAGATTGAATAATAATGTCACTATTTCATTATATAACATGTTTGTCACTTAATAAATGAATAGACGTGCGTTGTAATCATGTTGGTTTTGCTGCGCTGCTTTCATTTATGCTCGAGTTGCTTTTAATTGGTTGTGAAAATTAGTGAGTGAGTCTTAATGGAATCTGATAGCAAATACTCATTACTTAACGTGTTACATAAACAATTAGTCTTCACAATGGAAACTTGCTATAATGTATAAATCTGTATCATTACTGACCATGTGTATCTCAAAATGCCTCAAAATTGATCGAAATGATTCAAATTAAATAAAAAGTGCACAGTTAATTGAAAGGTTAGCGCTCACTATATACTGTGTATTCATCACATCAGCTACAAACTCTGTAACTGTCCCTGCCAAATACATGATGTCAATATTGCCATATAAGTGAATATGCAAGTAGTAGAAGAGTTCTTTAGAGAAAACAGTGAGTATTCATTGCAATCATTTACAACATGCGGTTGGACCAGTACTTTCTGTGAGCTTTTTTATTGCATGAACTCATTTGAGCTTGTGGTGCAATCTAGGTCAAATCCTAAGGACACTGAAGAGTGTTAATAGTGTTTACCAGTACCAGGATGGCCTTGTAATTGATGGACAGAGCATGGCTAAATAATTTCCGAGGGCCAATCACAGTTTTAACTTTTACATGGATAATTTGAATCCTCCATCTCTTCTACGTGCTTATGTTAAATCGTCTTTCTCTCTCCACTACTAGCCGCACATGCGTAGAAGAGTGTTTTGGATCAAGCTCGGATCAAGCATTGGTTAGTGATATAAAGTTTGCCGTGTCCTCCTCATTATTCCAGCACCTCCTTTGACCATCCATGAGCACAGACGATGGCTGAAGGTTGCAAGAGGATGGTCTTTGAGGTTGTTGAGAAGAGGCGAAGGGCTTCAGAGGAGAGGAACACGATGAGGGTTTTCCTCAGGGAATTGTTTATGCAATGGCTTGACTTGAAATCTTTAGCAAAGACAGGTAACTTTGCCAACTAAGTCAAAAACTTGCACAATATGTATGTGTTGTAACAAAGATGTATTTACAAATGGAGAGTCCGACATAGTTTTTAATAGTTAAAATCTTATACTGGAAGAGAAGTTTAAAGCTGCTATGTCGGCGTAGCAGCTGTAAACAGATGTTGCTCACATCATTGAGTGTTAACTCTGGAGGACCAGTGAGGAAGTGGGTGTACAGCACATGTGCAGTGATTCAAGAGTGAGAAACAGTCCATGGTTTTCACATTTCTGAAACAAATCCTCAAATATAGCTTTAAGCTCGACCACAGCCCTGTAGACAAAGTAAGCCACTGCCGTAAATCTACATAAAAAAAGTAGTATTTAATTTGCAGTCTTCCTTTGAATGTTGGGTTTGTTACAAACTGCATTCGCATTATTGGCCACTTCTGAAAGTACCATTAACAAAAAAACAAAAAGAATCACAAACAACATCAAGTAGAAAAAGCTTCAGTTGTAGTCATCTGGACTCGGTTGAAAAAATAGACGTTTCGACTCTCATCCAAGAGTCATTGTCAATAAAAGAATTTAGATCGAGAACTCCGATATTGATACTGTTCTGTGGTAAGACCCGCCCATTGGGAGGAGCCTTCCTGAAGTAGAAAGAGTTGTTTGTTTCAACAGAAACTCCCCCCTTGTATCTACCGAGCTAGCCTATTCAGAATCTTAATGGGCTATTAGAAACCTCTTTGTCTTTGTGAGACCCTGGCTCAACCACCCTGAGTACCTGATTAGCATCTGAATGTCCTCTACCTTTCCAGGGGTTCAGTAACCCATTATAAATAACAGGAAGATTAAACCTTAGCCCTCCATTTCTGTTTAAAGAAGGTCTTTCTTTTTTAACAAAAATAGCTTCCTTGACTCCTCTTTCAAACCATCTTTTCTCCCTGCTTAAAACCTTCACCTCACCGTCTTCAAACGAGTGATTAGAGGCTTCAAGATGGAGATGCACGGTGCTCTGTGGTCCTGAACTTGTATTTCTTCTGTGCTGATAGAGCCTCTTGTGTAGAGGCTGTTTCGTCTCACCTATGTACCGTTCTTTACAACTTTCTTCACTGCATTGGATCGAATAAACTACATTGCTCTGTTTTTGAGTCGGCAACTTGTCCTTAGGGTGAACCAGTTTTTGTCTTAAAGTGTTTCCTGGTTTAAAATAAACAGGGACTTCGTGTTGTCTAAAAATTCTCTGGAAACCTTCTCTGATCACATCAATGCTGTGGACCCACATATTAGGTTTACAAGAGAAGACACTAAGGAGAATCGCTTGGCCTTTCTTGATTGTTCCACGATCAGAGGAGAGGACGGGAAACTCCAAATAGAAGTATATAGGAAACCTACACACACGGACCAGTATCTGCTCTTTGGTTCCAACCACCCACTACAGCACAAGCTGGGTGTGATCAAAACCTTACAACACAGAGCTCAAGGTGTGCCCACCAGCTCAGAGGGCAAGAAGAAAGAGGAAAAACATGTCCGTAATGCCCTCTCAGCCTGTGGTTACCCCGCTTGGGCTCTCAACAGAGTGAAGAGAACCAAGAAGCAGGACAAAAGGGAAACAGAACAGAGAAGGAAGGGTGTTTCTATCCCTTATGTGTCTGGCCTGTCGGAAAAACTGCAGAGAATTTTTAGACAACACGAAGTCCCTGTTTATTTTAAACCAGGAAACACTTTAAGACAAAAACTGGCTCACCCAAAGGACAAGTTGCCGACTCAAAAACAGAGCAATGTAGTTTACTCGATCCAATGCAGTGAAGAAAGTTGTAAAGAACGGTACATAGGTGAGACGAAACAGCCTCTACACAAGAGGCTCTATCAGCACAGAAGAAATACAAGTTCAGGACCACAGAGCGCCGTGCATCTCCATCTTGAAGCCTCTAATCACTCGTTTGAAGACGGTGATGTGAAGGTTTTAAGCAGGGAGAAAAGATGGTTTGAAAGAGGAGTCAAGGAAGCTATTTTTGTTAAAAAAGAAAGACCTTCTTTAAACAGAAATGGAGGGCTTAGGTTTCATCTTCCTGTTATCTATAATGGGTTACTGAACCCCTGGAAAGGTAGAGGACCAGGACCAGGTAATTCAAATGCTAATCAGGTACTCAGGGTGGTTGAGCCAGGGTCTCACAAAGACAAAGAGGTTTCTAATAGCCCATTAAGATTCTGAATAGGCTAGCTCGGTAGATACAAGGGGGGAGTTTCTGTTGAAACAAACAACTCTTTCTACTTCAGGAAGGCTCCGCCCAATGGGCGGGTCTTACCACAGAACAGTATTAATATCGGAGTTCTCGACCTAAATTCTTTTATTGACAATGACTCTTGGATGAGAGTCGAAACGTCTATTTTTTCAACCGAGTCCAGATGACTACAACTGAAGCTTTTTCTACTATGGAACACGCCTGGACGAATGAGGGATTACACCGACAAACAACATCAAGGTAATTACTAGATGATGACATAACAGTTTCAGAGGCTCACATATTGTAATAAGAGTCCTGCTGTGAGGTGTACACATGTATTATGTACAAATGAATACTACATCAGCAGGTCATAAAAATAACACAATCAAACAAATAGAAAATTAGCAGAAACCAGAGCCTAATTAAGTGGTCAATAACATACAGTTTGTTCATGAATATCTCAGAGGAATAAATGGGACATGAAATTACCATAATAAGCATCTACTAAGACTTCAAATATTTGTATGTGCATCGCAGGGCACTAACTAACGACAGGACATGGGCACACTTCAAAGATGCCAGTTTCTTGGCAGCTAAAACATCTTTTGAAATCTCTCAACTTCTTAGACAAGAGTGCTGTGCTATTTCAGTGAGAGACTTGCACTTCAGCCTAATCAATCTTTCATTTTCACTTTTGCCCGCGCTAACTTTTAAGACTACCTCCCAGTCCCACATAATCATTCAAAACAGCATGAAATACTCACATTTATTGTAGTGACTTGAGGCAGTTTTGAATGTATGATTGAGGCGGACAGACTTAAAGGTTTATAAAAACAAAGATATGGCAGATATTAAGCTAATTGAATGCTAAATATTCACTGCAAACTTCACCAGGTAAGAACCCATTGAGTACGAGAGCTCGTTTTCAAGTATGACCTGGGGCAAAGTGAAATTGTAGCAGCACACAAATCATAACTAACATTTACACATTTAAAATAAACAGTAGAATCTACATTTGTAAGCACACATATTTTTTTGTAGGATTCCTGCTCTTTGTTGTTCAACATTGAAATAAAACCCCCAAAGCGGTACCAGTTCACGCAACGTAAATTCTGACTGAAAGGAGTTCCAAGCTGCGGTAGCAGCATAACAGAAGGTTCGCTTCTCCCAATCAGACCATACTCAAGTTACCAACAAGCCATACATTTTGTTTTCTGGAGTCTAGTGCAAAGCCAAAGTACTTCCATTTGAAAACAAACTCTATAGGGGTTTACCATGAGAAGTGGTGATCGGAGGAGATATTGTTGAAAGCACACGTCCATGTGAGAAAATGATTTTGTCTGAATTCAACACTAACTTTGGGACTGCAAGGAGAAAGCAGACTATAATGACTCAATACCATTGACTCAGTACCATTGAGGATGACTCAGTACCATTGAGGATGAACAACAGTAAAGAACCAAATTATCTGCAGAAAAGAGGTACATGATATAAGACATATCAAAACGTATTCATTTATTATTATTATTATTTATTAAACAATAGATTTAAGCATTTTTTGGCCCGTATGTTTTAATTGAAGGGACAGTGCAGCGTGAAATGGGGATAAGGTCATCAAGTAGCAAGCTGTCGAGAGCCGATTCAAACCCGCTCCACATGGCAGGCGTATTCAACCACGAGCGGCACAAAAAAAAAATATTCCTATTGGGCCTAAAATGAAGCCCTGAGGTACACAGGAAGAAGCCCCTGCCAGTTTAACAGTGTGATCGATTTGACAAATAATTGGCAAACCAGCTTGAGGCTTAAGTTTTAATCAGAAGCAGAGGGTCACTAGTGTCAAAGCCTTCGATAGATCAATGAAAAGGTCAACACTATATTTTGTTCAATTCCAGGGCTTGCATGAAATTGTTAAGAACCAAAAGAGCAGTTGAAGTCAACAATAATCAATAACAATAACCAAAGAGCTTTTGTTCTGTCCATGATAATTACCCTCTTTGATCCGTTCAGCAAAACACAGAATGACTTACAACCTATTAATAATTTGTGGGTAAAATTAAATATAAATGTAGTTGCCAGTTTTATAGGTCAGGCCTGATATTGTAAAGGGCTTTGACTGTGGGTGAGCCTTGTCAGAGCAGGGCTAGTAAATTTAACTGCTCCCGTAAAATGCAAAGGAAATCTGATGCATCATCATTTTTAATTGCAACACACGCCAATATTGAACTGCAGATTGCGGCACTGCACATATAATAGGGTAGTGTGCAATATTCTGTGCATATTGGTATTTACATTTATCACTGTTTATGCATTTATCCAAAATACACCTAGTAAAAATAAGAAAATGGAGGATGAGACAGTGTAAGCAAAAACAGAAACAGCAACAAAAGTTATGTGAAACAATCTGTTGCCTGGCCAGCCAAGACTACAAGCTTTAATTCCACTATCCACAAGTTTCAGATTGTGAAATTAAGACATTTAATACTGGAAAACAAAATATGAATTTGACTTGAATACAAAGACATATCCTGTAAGCATCATGAAGGGCGTAACTGACAGGAGGAGTAACCAAGTCTATTTGTGTCAAAACAAACATGTTATCTTACAATTAAAAAGTAATGATAACACAAAGAAACAGCGCAGATCTCAGCACAAAACTCTCTAAATGCGAGGTAACGGGAGTAACAAATAAGTAGCTATGATTGGATTCTCCTCGTCATTGGTCTGATGCCAGAACCTCCTTCAAAAAGAGAGTAGAGCATGTTCTCCTTGTGTTTGCCTCATTTGTCTTTGGTGCTCTGGTTTCCCCCTTCTCCAAAAAACATGTGGACCAGGCTGAGCCATATCGGCGGGCCATAGTAGCCGTGGCTGATTTTCAAACTTGTAATGACAAATATATCAATTTAACCTATGTTATTTCCCGAGGCCAGTAGAAGTACTTTTAAAATCTATGCTCTTGATTTACACAGGCCTCACAGTGATGAATCTGAACAGCCTGAGGAAAAGAGATCAATAAAGTAACACAACTTGTCTTTCTGCCATTAGCATCGGATTTTTGTTTGTGCTCCTGCCAAAACATAAAGAAAATTGGAAAGCAAAACTAACGCAGCAAAGCTTTATAACGAATCTCCTCAATCAGACCATTACTAACAAATCCCAATTGTTCACTACCATGGCTGCAAGCTTGTATTGTGTGCCAATTTTGTAGCTTAACGCATTGCAGAATTGTCATCTAGTTCGAATAAAACATCAGACTTTCCCTCTAATTAATGAATGCTTTCAGATGGTAACATGACAGCGTATAAGTGTCAGTCATTGTGAGGCAGAGGGAGAACATCTATCTCATGTCACTCATAGACCTGTCTTTGTGACATGTTCAATGGCCCGAGGAATAAAAGAGGGGAAAAATCAAAGAGATGACATCTTGCTTCAAAGAGCTTGCTAGCATTTCCTTTCCTTGATCTCTAGGTGCAACTCAAAGTCGGTGTACAGTATGAGGGCAGAAAACCTTTTTGGTAGGTCAGGAACCACCTGGGCCACACAAAGGAGCTACTCAGTGTTGAATATTTATAGAGCCACGCTGAAACAAAGTGACATCCAGAGTGCATAAGAAATTCATTTTTAGAGTAGATTTGTGTGAAGGTTAATGAAATAAAAGCATACAAATGCTTAAAATGTCAACAACAGTTGTGTTCCCTGGTAAAATGAAACAGCAAATCAATGATTATGTTAAGTTGTTTGCATCAAGTAAAGCTGCAATTTCAAAATGATGAATTTGTGTCAAAAGGGGCCATGGAAAGACTGAAAGTAGTTTTAACATGCAAAGAGCTTCAGATTCAGAGTTTGTGAAATGGATAAATAAGTTGCATTTTGTCAAGTCCTAGGTCAGGAAAGCTGCACATTACACTCAAATGAAAATAAAGGATTTGTCTCATTATGCAGGGTTACGCAAAGTGTAGTAGTCAATTAAAAATCTAGAAGGCACTAAAAAGAGAAAAACTTTAAGAAAAAGTGATGTGACTCAATTTAGTTTTACGTTAGAGAATAAGATGGTGGGGGTGCTCAGCCTGATCATAGGGAACTCATATCTGAGGGAAAGCAGGTGCTCATTGAGGTTCTTCTGGGCAGAAAATATTATAGAAAAAAAATAAGGAAGCCATTGATTTACATTTACATTGTATTTCAATTATTATTAATGATACTTTTGTTATGCTTTATGTTTTTATTTATTTATTTAATGTTTTAGCGACAATTTATTGTTTTAGATTATTTATTGTTTTAGGGTTTTGTCGTCATTATTTTTTATGAGCACTAATAGAGCAAGACTTTTGCAGCACTTTGTGAACTTTTCAGGTCACAGGCCCTGCGTTGTGACCTGTGACCCATTTTTTAAATATTTTTTTTTTCGGGTTTCATTTCGGGTTAGTGCTAATTTAAACCTGGTTTGGTGCCAGTCCTTATTTAATTCTGCTTTAGACTTGGTTTGGACCTGCAGACCTGGTTTGATTCTGAGTTAGTCTTGGTTAAGACCTGGTTAGTCTAGTTTGGTCCTAGGTTAGTTCTGCTTCAGTATTGGAATTACTGATTTGTAGAGCAATCAGATTAATCCTGTTTTATTTATTTTTTTCACAAAAGTCTAACAAAGCAGTAGACATTTTACCATTATTAAACAACCCCAGTGTTGAAGATCTTGTGCAACCCCAAATTGTGTTGATAGTGCTGACATTTCCTATCCGGCCCAGAGGCCACGCCCCCGAGAAATCCAGCCCAGAGGAAAATTAAGTTGAATAGCCCTGGTTTAAGCTATATGAATAAATAGGATGCCCTCTGCGCACCGGACCAGCCCTCTGCGCACCTGCGCACCGGACCAGCCCTCTGCGCACCTGCGCGCACCTGCGCACGGGACCAGCCCTCTGCGCACCTGCGCACAGGACCAGCCCTCTGCGCACCTGCGCACGGGACCAGCCCTCTGCGCACCTGCGCACGGGACCAGCCCTCTGGACAAGCCGGCTGCGCACCTGCGCACGGGACAAGCCGGCTGCGCACCGGACAAGCCGGCTGCGCACCGGACAAGCCGGCTGCGCACCGGACAAGCCGGCTGCGCACCGGACCAGCCTTCGGCTGTTTCTTATGAAGTATGAATTGGCCTTGACTGTCTGATCCTAAAATAGAACACAAGGAGAGTTGGAAATTAGGAACATTAAAACTGTCTGCAAGTAACATTTATAAGCAAAGCCACGTGATGCTATGTAAACTAGCATTAACCAGCTGCTAACAGCCTGAAACAAAAAGCTCAGCGCTCAGTCTGTAAGTTCACTGGTCCCTCCTGACCACAGTAATCCATTTCTAGCCACAAATGGGGTCATTGGGGATGTTACAGAAGAGAAATCCTTTGATTTAAGACTTGTTGTCGGTGCATCCCACATCACAGCAAGCAGACGGCACAGCGCCTTTCGTCCGCGAGATATTCGGACCCATGAATATGAGGCTTGGCACAACTTCAGTTTTATATAACTGAGAAAGTGGAGGAATACAACTAATGAAGCGGGTGCAGCTATATTGGTGGTGTAGGATTTTAAAACATACATTGTTCAGCAACTGTATGTTTTACAAAGCCCAAACCATTTATGGACTTGTTTTTTTGTCCACTTGTGTCCAAACTGGTCCTGTCCAAATTGTTCCATCCAGGAGAAGTGACCAGTGCTTTGCCGGTGAGTTTTGGCCTGATTGCTCGCCTGGCTCCTCGCAGCATGCACACAGCTGTTCCCAAGATGGTCACCGAGAATCACTAAATGAAGTGTGTACACCCACTCCGACAGGGAACCAGTGTCGCCATGGAGACGGAGAGTACGGAGCGATCCCAGAAGAAAAAGTGCCCGTCTGATATGTGTGTGAGTGTGTGCATGTGAGTAGGAGAGGGAGAAGCTTATATAGACCTGATACAGCTGTTATATTTCTCCTTCTTAAAAAAATGGATTAGGGCTGTCGCAGTGATTATGCATACGGCTCGGCTTTCAAAGAGCCTTTCCTATTGTGAGTGTCATTGAAAGTCTGTCACACTTAAACAGGCTATGGGTTGAAGGAGAATGATGACAGACCATATCATATACACGCAATATCAGAGATCTTTGCTGCGAGTGCACAAGAATTATTAATAACAGGCCAAGAGAAGCTGCATTTACACTTGCATATCAATTTAAATAACCTTTTTTTACTCTTTACTTTCCATAGAATACTGTTTATTTGAAGCTTCTAAACAAGATACTCAGAAATAGACTTGGTTAATATAGTCTACCATATTGGATACATCAGATATTCTTTATAATGTCATAAAAGAAGAAAAATAAAGAATAAACAGTTTTTAAAGTGGAATCTAAATGAAAAATGTGCGTGGCAATCCCCGCCATCTGTAGTTGTAATACAGACTCTGGGTCATATAATTAAGTAGGGTTCAAAAATCTGTAAAAAAAAATCATGAAACATACATGAAAATCCACTGCTTGCAAGAAGACAATGCTACTATCAAGTCAAAGCTCTCATTTATATTATTAAGCTGTTTTAAGATCAATACTGCAGTTTAGAATGAAAAATTACAAAACCATGATCTAACATACCTTCTTTGTTATGTTTTTACTGTATGTGACAAAGACTTCTATTCAATGCATCGCTCTGACTTTACCTTGGTGACTAAGTGGCCTTTCAATTTAGCAGCGCTCAAATTGTCATAGATAAAGTTAGACATCTCAATCCTGCAGAATGGACGCTACCTACAATAATACTACATACAACGCTGTCTTCAAATGCGAGAGGAAGAGCACGTTGTGGATCCTGTATGTTTTCGCCCCGCGCTGAAGGACACAAGCGGGGCGAGTGATGATTTGCTGTACAATCCTGTAAGAGCGCCATCGCTGAGTCCATAGGGACACTGAGCCCACAGCATAGAGACAGCGTAGCACCACCAGCTGTTTCCACCGCTCTGGGCTTTGGCTAACGTTTTCTCTGTAAGCTTCACTGAGCTGCCACGGCGACGCTCTCCTGAGTGCAAGTCACAAGTGCTGTCCTCGCTTTTAATAAAATGTCAAAATAAGACGTTACAGGAGATGCCCAACGGGTCACACATACAATATGTGCAAAATAATGGTACACATGAGGCAGGAGTAATGCGAGATTGAAGGAGGAGGAGTTAGCACCCATGCCTCACAGCAAAAAGGTCTCCCGGGTAATTGTTTTTCTTTAATATTATGTGTGATCTAGTTCTGAACTAATATGTTTTTGTTTTCAGTTTTCAGTATCGATACCGATTAGTTTTATTGGGTTTCCACGTCACAGTAATGCCACAGCCGTGTGCAGCAAAAAATCTGAAGATATCGCACAAAAATATAGATATATAAATAATAAAAATACTAATACTTGTTTAATGAGTCTGGTTGAGAGTTTGATTAATATCTTGGTATTTTGACAAACCTATAACAGAAGTATCCTTCGTAATGCTTAATGTAATGCTTAAGACTGGTTTGGTTGCAATAATATTTCACAGAATTGCCAATATTTAGAAATTCATCCAAATGCTAAAGCTTGAGCACTGACACAATCTGCTCTAAAAATGAAGATACTGCTTGTACTTTTGGCGTGACGAAATTGTAAACAGTGTGATTTAAAAAAATGTAAAAGTGTGATCTGCATTTGCTTTGATGCCACAGAACTTATACGACACTAATAAATGAATACATTACTGACTCTGTGGTTAAGGAACTTTAACAATCATTTAGACTAATTATTTGCATGGCACAACATTCATCAACACCTCTGAGATGCCAAAAAATACATACATATGCAAGTATATAAAAGCTACATTTTTGCTTACACACATTACATGTTATATGCTTATTACTACTTCAATGTTAAAGCTATTCCAACACAACATGCTCCAGATCCAACCTAAACTCATTTACATTTACTTGTATTCTTTTACTGGGCAAACACCAGCAAAAGCATGATCTCTTGAGTGAATAAAACACTTACTTTTAGCTTTGCTTTTAGCTTTGCTCTATTAAACCATATTCCCCGGCTTCTCTGTGCTCAGGTCTGTTAGTGTTTTCTCAGCAGGCAGCGCATGGCTGTGCGGTAATGCAGCACAGAGCAGCATGCGCCGACACCAGTGTACGAAAGAGGAAAGGCTCCTACCGCGCTACATCCTCCATCCTCGTGTTGTCCAGTAACAAAATACTTGGTTTTTCCTGTAAAACATGGACCCTCAACAAACATTCCGGAGAAAAGCTTTTGCAAGAAAAACATGTTCTGACCCTGGACTCAAACAAGGAGCCCAGGAACACTTTTATATTGTCCAAGGAACTATTAAGATGTGAGGTCAAACATGCATTTAATTTAGACATTTAATTCACCACAATAAGTCAGTGGTGGAAGATGTGCTCAATTTAGTTCCTTAAGTGAAAGTACAGCAACATGAGTAAAAAAAAAACAACCTAAAAGTAGCTTTTTTTTTGTCAATTATCGTTTGCTCTAAACCTTTATCCAGGATATCACCAAGAATGTACTAAAATAACCCCTCAAACCATACAAGTACAATCTTACTTTTCAGTCCAGAACTAGAACTAAACTACTAAAATATCTTATTTCCTTCTTTTTAAAGCCCAAAAATTCACAAAAAAAAATTGAAATGAAATAGCGTTTCATACTTCATACAATGTGATTGGCTTGCTATAAGAAAAAAGGGAGCAGCCGAATAAATAAAGAAATAAAGAAATGACTTCATGAAGTTATACCCTATCTCGCCCTATCTCGCAGCGTCTGACATGCCCCTTTCAAGACCACTTGAGAGCAAAGCTTTTAAAAGGATTACAAGGCTCCACGTGTCATGTAAATCTGAATGCAAGAGGCACGTGTCACCCATCCAATCACACGCAGTCAGAAAGTGCACTATTTATCGCTCACTTTCGACCCAACACCCTACGTATGCGGCACCTTAAAAGCCTGATGGTTTATGGTCAAAATATATGCTTTCATCTATAGCTGTGATGTTGTTACCTGACTTCAACAACATCTCATCATTTCTCTGATTGGTCCCCAAACAGCCCGGGCAGTCCATCATCATTCTCCAGAGCAGCGGAGAGGCCTTGAGCTGTGGTTTCATGAATCTTTTAGACGCCATGCAGGAAGGTTTTTGCCCACACACAGACACGCACACAGACACGCACACAGACACGCACACAGACACGCACACAGACACGCACACAGACACGCACACAGACGCGCACACAGACGCGCACACAGACGCGCACACAGACGCGCACACAGACACGCACACAGACACGCACACAGACACGCACAGACACGCACACAGACACGCACACTGACACGCACACAGACACGCACACAGACACGCACACAGACACGCACACAGACACGCACAGACACGCACAGACACGCACACAGACACGCACACAGACACGCACACAGACACGCACAGACACGCACACAGACACGCACACAGACACGCACACAGACACGCACACAGACACGCACACAGACACGCACACAGACACGCACACTGACACGCACACAGACACGCACACAGACACGCACACTGACACGCACAAAGACACTGACACGCACAAAGACACGCACAGATACGCACACTGACACGCACACAGACACGCACAGACACGCACACTGACACGCACACTGACACGCACACTGACACGCACACTGACACGCACACAGACACGCACACAGACACGCACACTGACACGCACACAGACACGCACACAGACACGCACACAGACACGCACACAGACACGCACACAGACACGCACACAGACACGTAAACAGACGCGCACACAGACGCGCACACAGACACGCACACAGACACGCACACAGACACGCACAGACACGCACAGACACGCACACAGACACGCACACTGACACGCACACAGACACGCACACAGACACGCACACAGACACGCACAGACACGCACACAGACACGCACACAGACACGCACACAGACACGCACAGACACGCACACAGACACGCACACAGACACGCACACAGACACGCACACAGACACGCACACAGACACGCACACAGACACGCACACTGACACGCACACTGACACGCACACAGACACGCACAGACACGCACACAGACACGCACACTGACACGCACACAGACACGCACACAGACACGCACACAGACACGCACTCTGACACGCACACTGACACGCACACTGACGCGCACACTGACACGCACACAGACACGCACACTGACACGCACACAGACACGCACAGACACTGACACGCACACAGACACGTACACTGACACGCACACTGACACGCACACAGACACGTACACTGACACGCACACTGACACGCACACAGACACGCACACAGACACGCACACAGACACGCACACAGACACGCACACTGACACGCACTCTGACACACACACAGACACACGCACAGACACGCACACTGACACGCACACTGACACGCACACAGAGACGCACACAGAGACGCACACTGACGCGCACACTGA
Source organism: Eucyclogobius newberryi (assembly GCF_026437365.1). Taxonomy (NCBI): domain Eukaryota; kingdom Metazoa; phylum Chordata; class Actinopteri; order Gobiiformes; family Gobiidae; genus Eucyclogobius; species Eucyclogobius newberryi. The sequence goes on along the minus strand of NW_027316500.1, from coordinate 11,484,407 downwards.
CACGCACACTGACACGCACACTGACACGCACACAGACACGCACACAGACACGCACACAGACACGCACACAGACACGCACACAGACACGCACACAGACACGCACTCTGACACGCACACTGACACGCACACTGACACGCACACAGACACGCACACTGACACGCACACAGACACGCACACTGACACGCACACAGACACGCACACAGACACGCACAGACACGCACACAGACACGCACACAGACATGCACAGACACATGCACAGACACGCACACTGACACGCACACAGGCACGCACAGACACGCACACAGACACGCACACTGACACGCACACTGACACGCACACAGACACGCACACTGACACGCACACAGACACGCACACTGACACGCACACTGACACGCACACTGACACGCACACAGACACGCACACAGACACGCACACAGACACGCACTCTGACACGCACACTGACACGCACACGGACACGCACTCTGACACGCACACTGACGCGCACACTGACGCGCACACTGACACGCACACAGACACGCACACAGACACGCACACTGACACGCACACAGACACGCACACAGACACGCACACAGACGCGCACACTGACGCGCACACTGACGCGCACACTGACGCGCACACTGACACGCACACAGACACGCACACTGACACGCACACAGACACGCACACAGACACACACAGACACGCACACAGACACGCACACTGACACGCACACTGACACGCACACAGACATGCACACAGACAAGCACACTGACACGCACACTGACACGCACACAGACACGCACACAGACACGCACACAGACACGCACACTGACACGCACACAGACACGCACACTGACACGCACACTGACATGCACACAGATACACACACTGGCACGCATATATTGTTGGAGGCACAGCTGCAGGCAGAAAGTGATGTGGCCTTGGTAGCTTGTATTAGGCGTCATTTCAATTAAGACATATGCTGCTGCCTAGGACGAGGTTTTAGATGGGGGAGACGACTCGGAGGGTGGAGAGATTAAAAGCGCTCTCCATCGAGAAACATGTGCTGCCGACTCTAAATTATCCTAATGACAGTAATTACACAGACTCGTTCAGCCCCTGTTTGGGCAACTAAGGGTTAGCAAATGGGGAGAGGAGGCATTGTGCGACTGTAGATTTACTGCAATTAGGCACTTGGAAAGAGCAGCAAGTTTAACTGAGACATTTAGAAAAGTAAACAACATTAAATTACAAACTAAAATATGCAACAAGAACGTATCCTACATACCACTTCTACGATACTTCTTAAGAATACTGCACTCTTTTGGGCTCACAAAAAACCTTAATGTTGCATTATTAATTTGCTCTACACCAAATGATGGTTAGGTACGTACTTCTGTAGCCACAACTGCCTTTGGGTAGACTGAAAAAAGCAGAATGTTTTTTATTTCTTTGTTCTATATTTGGAGATTGACTGGTTCTTTTTATTTATTTATTTTTTCCCCCAGTTTTTTTTAATACAATACAAAATAACAGAACGGAAATAAGATTCAGGTCCTAAGTATTTTTTTCCTTTATCAGTTTTTTATTTTTATTTTGAAGACGTCAATTATAGAACTGTAAAATATTGATAAAAGCATTGTAAGTAATCTATATGTAAGACGTGGTATTCCTGAAATGCAGTTACACAACAATGGGAGGAAGGTAGGACTCTAGGGGACAACTTAGGGAGCAGGATAGAGGCTGAGGACACCACAACACTTCCTCCTCTACATGCTGTTTTAGAAAGTAAACAATGTTAAACAAAGGACAAAACATTGAAAAGATGTTCACGATCATTTTCTCTATTACATTTTCTTATAGAACTCTGTAAAACTTTACTTTTGAAAATGCACGTTTAAAGGCACAATATCTGATTTTTACTTCAAAACATGAAAAACAGAACTACAGAACCGTTTGCCTCACTGCTCCTCACTTTTCTGTCTGCATTACATTTATTTTTTTCATTTTGTAGAGTTAGACAAACATTCATCTTTGGTCAAGTACATTTGCTTATTACAAAGAGTCTTTGGCCCACAGAAACAAAAAAAAGGGTCACCTCCAGGCAGTCTCACGCTCTCGAAAACCTACAAATCAAGTTCGAAATCTGAGGGTAATAATGGACTCAGGCTTGAACTTTGTGGCGCTGAGTTTAAAGCAGCTCTGCCTGTCTACAAAACATTTTCATAGGAAAGTAGCAAATGTCTCAACATGCCCTGTGCTTAGACCCTCCGTCTCGGTAAGGAAAAACTACAAAACCTTTGGGAAGAAAGTAGAAACCTCAGGGAGAACCACAGTGAAGGAGATACGACTTGTGTATACAACTATGTTTCGCAAAGAAATAGAAGTTGCTTTATAGAACAGCTGGAGGCAGATACATATTTCTTGTTAATCAGAGTGGTGCCTTTGACCTTGTGATACAGCAAATAAACGGTAAGTGTGTATTTTGCTCATTTGATTCCTATTCTCAGAGTTCAGAGCGAAACGGAAGTGCTACAAGGCCTTTGAAAATCCCATTACAAAATATAAAAAAAAAAAATCATTCCCAATTCAGTCCATTGCTAACATGCTGACAATCACAAGACACAGTTGGACTGAACAGCAGGAAGCAAAAACATCAAGAGCTCTCCCTGAGAATGGACAGATAACGGTAAAGTTATATAATATTTGGAGAAATCTATAAATAATAATAAAAATACTAATACAATCTGTAAATTGTAATAATAATTTGGTTGTGACAACGTATTGTACAATGAGTTAAGCAGTACTAAGTATGTTTTTGCCTTTCTGTCAAACTGCAGGGGGTCTGCAGATGGAAAGTAGCCGGAGGCTGGAATGTGGCATGTTTACATTTGTTTAAATGTTCATTATGCATTATTCTCTCTTTGTATTGAATTATAACATATCATTTTAAATAGGTAGGTTCTCATATTGTGAATGTGAAAAGCATATCAGTAGAAGCCACAAAACCAGCATTTGGGTTCACATGGCAGGGCACGGAGTCAAGACGGGGTTATTGCAGAGATGAGACGACAAGGCTAACCAATGCGAATCAGGCTTGTACAATAGCAGCATTCAGAAAATGTCTAAGAAGATTTTGTTCCTGGTTTGAACTTATTTCAGGGATTTGAATACATACACCTTTCACAATTTTGTATTAGTATTATTTATATATATATATATATATATATATATATATATATATATATATATATATATATATATATATATTTTCATTATTTTAATTATTATTTAGTTTTATTTTAATAGTGGGACGTTTGGATGTCTCAATGCCAAGATATAAAGCAAGTTGTGAAGTGTTAAAATAAAACTCACAATTATGAATCAATACTTGACCCATTATTAAAAACGGAGCAGGACAGTTTCTATGGTAGAATTTAATGTTTAACTAACAAAATGCAAACAGTCCCTGTTTACTGAGCCAGTAAACAAAAACGGGCAAAGTTCAATATTTTCTCTGTCAGCACAGTAAAAGTAAGTAAAAAAAGGCCATTATTAAGTTACAAAAGCAAATATCAATATAGCAAATAACAAGATTAATGTGGCAGATGTGTAGAACAAATTCTTCTTAAATCTGTAATTACATAGTTATAATGGCTTTTGAAATGATGACTTTGAATACAAGAAGGCCGTGCATGCTCCTATTCTTACTCCTGTACACTTCATAGGAAAGCCTATAGACTTGCGGACAGTATAGACTACCTTTTACATCCGCAGGGGTCTCGGTCCGAGCAGGTGGTAGCACTGAAGAGGATCTAACAGGGCCCATCTAACCACTGGACGCCTGAGAGTCCATCCCAGAGCACTACAATACAACGGCACTCACAAAGACAGATTATCTCCCATGGCATCAGAACTGCAAGCATCAGTGCGAGGCAAGTGTGACAACATGTGTGAAGAGACCACATCAAAATAAATAGGGGTCATTGCTCACTCTCTCCTCGCTGCCTTTTCTATAGAGTTCCCAGGCCCCATGTGGATGAGGAAGAAGTGTGACCATAGTCCTCCAGGGAGAGAGAGGGGGGGGGGACTTGACAAAACGGATGCAGCGCCAGCGTACACCTGCCACCTAATGCTTCAAAGGGACAGGACACACAAACAGCGCTGGATGCAGGCTTGTGTAATGGGAAAAAGCATAAGAAACACGTTCTTATGGGAATATACGAGTCTTCTGTAGAACATGGCACGACCCGGATCAAAAACATGCCAGAGTACAGTGAAGTTTGCTCACGGTGCCGACACGTGTAGCCGATGCCGTGCAGCCAAATGCCTTGGATTGATGGGATGGTAAAATCTCATTAGGGACCCGGGTCGGTGCTGGAACCTGGCCCAGACGCATTTTCCAACCCTTCTTCTTTTTCACTCTGCCGCGCCTGGACTTCTCCTCCTCCGTCACTTCTTTCCAATCCGCTCCCTATTTGTCTCTCAGCAGTGTTGTAAATGAAATGTGTTGAAGTGGTGAATTTAGCAAAGGTTTATTTCGCTGAAACGCAAGGTCATGCGTAGCAGCGGCCGGCTCACACCTGCTTTATTGCACTTGGTCTGTCACTTGTATTTATCACATGCAGAGGTTTGTGCGCCAGGCTACGGCACGCTGCGCACACGCTCACTTTGTTACCCCCGACAGAAATGTCTCACCAGGGACAAGCCTTTATAGAGCACGCATAAACTCCCGCCTTTTAGTGGCATGGGAAATGCTCACATACATTTACAGGGTCTGTTTCTTAGCGCGCTGCAAAACTCAGAGTTTGACCTTGTCTCTTCTTTGTGCAGGCTTTTCACAAATGCTGAAGTGTGTGTTTCAAACAATAGATAATTCATGTTTTTCTCTGTACAGCTGCTCAGATATATGCTGGTAATATAGGCCCATGCAGCTGCATTTGAGACAAGACCAGAGATGTGTTAACCATGAACAAAGTATTGTTTAATTAAACGCATGACAATCAAAGTAAAAAAGTTAAATTGGTATAAGATTGAATAAGACATTAAATTAACCATAAACACAGGCTTTATTCATAAGAAGAACATAATTACTTATACTTCTGAAAGAACATTAGTGAAAATGAATTTAATTTGGTGTTATGGATTTACTTGTAACCCTTTAGTCAAATTTAAATGAAGAAGAACATGGTGTTTTAATTGAGTGGATACCTGCACAGCACATCCATCAGATATGCAGAGCCAACAATAGATCAGATGCGGCTGAATGGCTCAGAATGAATGCCACTTACAGCGCACAAGGCCATATCTTGATGACACAAACAGGTTTAAATATGTTCAGCAAACACAGGTGACCCTACAAGTCTGCAGCCCAGACAAGAGATCAGTCACAGCAAAATGGATAGACAGAACATTCACTCCACATTTCATTTTTAAATAAATACATTTTGCTGTTTGCAAAAAGAATACATAAGGGTCAAATCTATTTAAAAATGTTGAGTTAGAACACATACCATTATTTAGCTCTGTGTTTTGGTATCGATAGACTATAGACTATAACATATGATTGAAATGAGAGATTTCTGTTTTATTTATATTATTTCTAAGACTGAAGTGTCTCTGAACCTCTCCAGTCCATGTGTCATCGTCATGTTGCTCCTCTTCAGACTCTCCTCAGACTGTGTCTGATCACACACTTCTTCTCTTTCTTAAAACCTCTCACACTGAAGTTATTTGGATTGAACATGTCTAAACTGCCGGAGAACTAGTCAAATAATGTTTGAAAAAAACATTGAGTTTATTGTGGGTCACAATTATTTTCAATGATAAGTTTCATATAAAACTTTTCTAGAGCTTTTAAAAGTCTGTAACTTGGTCATTTCTGAGTCTTTTTTGCTCTGATTAAAGACTGGATTAAAGTTAAAGGTGTGTTCTGTTAGAATATAGCCACAGAGTAAACTTTTTCATTACCGTAACATTGCGGACTGATATCAGTGGTTTTGGACTGTGGCCAATATTACTCAATGACATGAATATTGGCCGACAGATACTGGACCAATATATCGGTGCACCTCTAGTGCAAACATTATGCTGCTAACAGCACACTTACAGCAGCAGTCTCAAACAGATTTTACTTATTACATCTGTTCCAGACCCTTTAATAATAGTTAAAAAGATAATTATTTAAGAATGTTCCCATTTTTTTTTTTTTTTTTTTTTTACTAACTAGGTAATAATTTAAAATAACAATACTCGTCTACTACTTGCACGTCTCTGGCTCCTCATGGCCTGCTTCTACTCCACTGCAGCCCACACAACAGCCTCTTGTTCACAGCTCAATAAGAGCCACATGCTGCTGGCACATTCATCTTACTTTAGTGAAAATACCCCAGCTTAATGACATAATTGTGAGGTTGGACTGACAGAGCAGAAGAGCTGTGATGGGTGGTCCTGTCCCATGCAGAGTTAGGCTATGAAGCATATATATATATATATATATATATATATATATATATATATATATATATATATATATATATATATATATATATACGCACACACACACACTATATGGCTTAGGCTGGGTATTTCAGCTGACGCATACACTGTAGAAGAAATTGCCACCAGGCCTTAGAGCAAGATGGAAGATGTGGCTGGAGCAGGGAGGTAGTTTGCATGAGAATCCAAGCAATCAGACATGAGTTTCAGCACGGTATAGAGAAAATGATTTGGCGCCCAGAAGAACTGCAGCCTGTATAAGCAGGTTTCCCTTCAGACGGATTCAGCAGATGCCTACAACACAGTGGCCTTTAAAATATACCTCCACGCCTGACTTTAGCTTTAGATCTAAAAAGTAAACAAAAACATATTCTACTATGTTTTGTCAAGGTATTGCGCTGTTATAGGTTGCATTGAGTTTGACTAATAATTGACCTCCTTGGTACATTCTGTTAAAGTGCACTCAGCTATAACTGTGTTAAAACAATATTATGTACTTAACTGGCACTTGTTTTCACAAATCTACAACATGTATAAATTACTGCAACGATTAATCAACTAAACATGACTAGTTGACAAAAAAAAAGTAATATTTTTATTCAAAAGTAGTCATATTTTGATCATTTTAATCATTATCTGGGCTTATCTGGACTCTAAAACACATTCAAAAACACAAAGATAGGGACATTATTTAATCCAAATGTCAAAAAAGAAAAAGCTATTTCAGAATTTCATCAACACACTATTACACTATTTGGACTTATTCGTTATCTAGAATTCAGTTACCACTTTCATTTGCTTGAAAATGTGTTTTAAAAAATCTCAATGCACAGTAGAAATATTCATTTGACCGAGATGTGCGCGAGTAAATTCACAAAAACGGAAGGGCCTTAGAATGAGCACGTGTCAGGGTAAGAACACAGAGCAAACTGTCCACATATATAAGGGAATACATAGACAGACTTCATATTTTGCACAAAAAAACATCACAAATCTGGAAACATAATTGAGGAGATTACAAATCTACACATGTTTTTTTCTAAAAAATTTACTGAAATATAAAATATACCACATTTTGGAGATTGGCAGATGCTTCAATCAGGTGCATCAGTCGGAGTGAGAGCGAGGTTTGCGAAAGGCTTAGGGGAATCACTTTTAGTAAAGAGGCTAAAAAAATAAAAGCTAGCTCTTAAATCCACCTAAAAGCACACGGGGATGTCAGCGATTGCTCTTCTGCCAAATAACCCGGCGCAGGCTCTGGATTTGAAACGAAATGATGAAGAGAAGGTGCAAAACAGTACCGCCATCAGTGCCGCGGCTCAGACAACGCTGAAAATAGTCCAGCACACCTGAAAGGAGCGAGCGGCGGAGGCTAATGGACAGCCTGTTTCTGCCTGTACGCTCCAGGACCAATGATAAAACCTGATTAGTTTTACACTCCAAAAACCCCCAGCTGACAATTATATAATTCGGTCTACTGAGGTGAGGATGATGCAAGAAGCAAGATACATTTAAAACTTCATTAAATGCTAAGAGTTACTGGCAGCACAAGTGAGGAATATTTGAAGCATGTCTCTGCGCTCGGGCTGTTGAAGCATCTGTCTCACCACAAGGCATTTTCACTTTACTTTGCTCTTATTGCGGCGCGTATGGGAGAGAACACTTTATTCTGTTTCTACAAATGTTTGCGGGCCCGTAGTGAGCAAGCGTAAAGAGGGTATAGCGTAGCATTAGGACACACTCGGCGGCGAATGGAGAATAGACCATTTTAAAAGCGTCTGTTCGGCTGTTAAATGATCATACGAAAAATGTTTCACCGAGTAGTGCGAACGCTGGCCTTAAGGCACTTTCGTACTGGCACGCTTATCACACCGCAAGAAAAAAAGATGAAGAAAATAATGTAAACAAGGCTGGATCTTTGTACATCTCAATAAAGAACCGTACTGCGTTGTGGCTCCTTTCAAGCTTTTCTGCTACAAAACAATACAAATCACAGTTAGTAATGGGCATAGTGTGTGTAAAAGGCAGAAAAATAAAACATGTCACCAAGCGCTACCTGTTTGGCATGAAAGTAAATATTCTCTCCAGAGCTGATTAGCATGTTGTCATGGAAACAGCACAACCGGAGGGACGTGAGCTATGCAACAGATTTTATATACCTTTGTGTAGGCTGGCGCTCGACAATGCACAATCATTAAACTTGAATTATACGCAAAACTATACGGAACAATACATCTGCTACAACCCTCATTATTAATTATGAATGTGGCTGTATAGCAGGCTTTTGTGTTGCAAATAAACACAATTGATTTTATCCTTGTATAACTTATGGCTGTAAATGTGAAAGTGTGACGAAGTAGAGATGTTGTTAAGTGCTGTTCTTTAGCGACACTTGATCAAAGCCCACATTCCCAGCGCTGGCAAAATGCATGGTGTGGCACGCGTGGGTGTGTGCGTGAGAGCATATCTGGACCAGGAACAGACTGGAGGCAGGGCCCCCTCTCTCATGTTGAGATTTGGATGGGGATTTAGTGCAAATACAGCGAAAAGCACATGACAGCATGCTTAATTATTTTTGGCTATTGCGGGCCGGCCATGCCTCTGGTGGTGCCCAGCGGTGCTTGCTTCTCCAGGGGGCAGAGGCAGGCTGCCATATGGGGGTGGGTGAGCAAGAGCTAGCCTTGTTAGCATAAACATAACTACAATTGTGGGAAATTACCACTCAAGACATGTTTGGAATACAATAACATCTCTGGATTTGGCTTATCCTCTGGCCCCTGCTGCAGTTCTCATAAATAAACACAGCGCACTATTTTCACCTTGCGGTATCTGCAGTAGAGAAGAAAATGGAAAGCTAACCTCAGTGGACACCCAAATGAAATATGAGAGTGTGAAATGGGGGTAAACGCACTAGCTGGTGTTTTCTTTAAGCATCTGGTAAGGTGGGCTGTGACATTGCTGAGCTAGGCTAGTGGAAGGGCACAAAGTCTCCCCAATGACTCGAGGAAGAAGCTTCTCTCACTTCTCTACACAAGGCTGGGAAACAATGAATTCCCTCAAACTTTAAACAACTCTCCAATGTACCCCCTGACAGAGTGTTTGTTTTTCCTCAGCTGCTCTACTGTTAGTTCCCAATGATAAAAAATAGCACAAAGGTTACAAAATGTGGACTTCTTGCCTCGTACTAAGTAGTCCATTCCCTTGCCTTGGACAGCCTGCCTCCTGCAGGGCCCGGAGAGGGGAGCAGGTTGGCTGATGATGGTAGGCCCCACACCGCTGACCTGGGACATAAATTGTCTAACAGGTGGCCAGCATGGAGGGAATAGCCGACTGTCCCGCTGCTGGTGAGGTAAGCAGCCTGTTTTATGTGCCTTAATTACACAGACCTCCGGAAAACCTTCACACACTTCCCTTCATTAGAAACCAAGGATGAAACAACAACAACAACAACAGCAAACAATCAACTAAATACTGGATTATAATTCAAAACAATCGCAAGCAAGAAATATATTTTATAAGGTTTTAGATTAGATTTAGAGTAGTTTAAATTAAATCTTAAATTTTTCATCATTTTATCCATGGGAGTGATTCATCATTGAATTAACAATTAAAAACAGTGTATAACTTGCAGTGACGTGGTCAGGGCAATCAAGGCAATCAGCGATTGGCCAATGAAATCTAAAATGACTGTGTGTCGCAGCTATTTATGAATTAATAAAAATAAAATATATCCAATATATCTATATATCCGTGTCGCTGAAGCTTGGCTGAGGTTCTGCTTTTACCAGAGCGGCGCAGCCGTGTTCAGAGGTCCGTTCATGCTCCGCTCTCTAACATGAGCTTTTAGAACCTGCACATGTGCTTTGAGGACCACACAGCCTCAAACACATGGATCTATGCTCAAACCACGCTGAATAAGCCTGTGTGGGACTCAAGGATGTTTGCAGGTTTTGCCCTAACTGAGCATGTGCAGTGGAGAAGCAAAGCAACAGCAGCGCTAAATTTCAACAGACGGACTTGAAAACAATCTTTTCGAGACAAGACTTTGTTTGTAGCTAGGGCTCTGTTCATGTTTCCAACGATTAGATGTGTGTTAGAAATACAGGCATTTAATAACATAGAATGCTAATTTGAGTAATGAATGAATAGTCAATGAAGTCAGGTTATTTATCCATTTAGCACTCTGAGAGGATATGAGATTATAGCTCAGTGGGATATATGTTCACCCATCACGCGGGTGACCAGGGATTAAAGACCACCCTCCAATTGTTTGTTTTTTTTCTTCCATTTTTCTATTATACACAAAATATTGATGAACACCCCAGGTCTGCTTGCCCATCCATAAAAGTCACTGCACGCCACTGATAGCACATTTGGCAGACCACATGTGCAGTAAGATTCTGGGACATCCTTCAAATGCAGAGTTAAATTTGGATTTCTTTGGCTACAGTTTATTGTCTCTATATCTATATCCTGAACATAAAATAATAACATAAGGCTACGATTGTTATCATGGGGGTCGTGATAGAAAAAGGTTGAGAACATTATGCACTAAATGCATACACCATATGAGCAGAGGAACAATCCAGCCTGAAGAAAGGTGGACCGGGACATCTCTTGCAGCATGTTTCTAATCATTGATGCCATTTGTAAACGGTAGCACCTGTTTGGGCCCTCTGACTCCACAAGGACTTTGCTCGTGTGTAGTTTTGTCAGTCTCTGTATCCAAGCAACTGCGCGCGTTACAGTGAGAGACCAGCGCTGGCGGCAGTTGCTAGGGAACTGCTGGGGAGTGTTGCACTTGTGAACGGCGCTTCGATAGATCAGCTCCTAATAGTTCAGGTCTGATGGAGCTCTGCCTGGAAGGAGATGAAGGTGGCACGCTCCATCTCACCGGCTGTACCATGTGTCACTGGCGAAAAGTCCCCCGAGGTCCCACGCATCAGCACACATAACAACCAGACGAGAACGATGGCGGGTTCCCCTCAATAGGAAAGCATTTGCATAAACGTAGAGACTGAGTAATTGAGAGGTGTGGGACAGAGAAGAGGCTGGCTCAATTGGGATGAAGGGATGTATGCCTGCCAGCCAAATCCATTAGCCAGGCCCCTCGCTCAGCCCGGGCAGGAGCCGATGATGGGACGGCCCCGTTATCGGACACTAAAGGACACTCGGGCTCGCCGTCACCACGCCTGCCCACTCCGCCGCGGGGAGAACAGACAGAAAGACAGAGAGGGGAAGAGAAGAATGCAAAATGACAAAAAGAGGAAGGAAAAAAAAAGGTAGAGCTGAGAGGTTTGATAACTGAGGAGGTGTGCCCTGTTACAGCTTTATAATTGGCCTGCAAGGGCGGTCAAACGAGAGGCTACTTATCGCGCCGAGCACTTCCATGAGAATACTTGTCCATCTCTATAGCGCAGGCCCATTTAAAAGAACATTAGGACAAATGAAGCGTTGAAAAAGAGGACACTGTCGCACTATTTAAGCGGGGATGAAAAGGGAGAAGTGTATCCCATGCAAAAAGAGGTTCCAATGGGAGTCTAATTACCCAGGAGGATATGGCTAAGAGCACTCACAAGACCAAATCTGTATGGAATCTGCATGATGTCATTGAGAACTACAAGTCCTGACAGGAATTCAGCCGGAAACAGACTTTAACCGGTACGATTAGGTACGGTGAATAGTTTATTGAATGGATACATGTTGTTGTTGGATGTAGTGTGGATCCAGGTAGAGAGAGGAGACAAGTGTGGTTTAGAGAAGGAGATAAGAGAGGCTGAAGGTTCTGCTGCTGCGGTGGAGATGCGAAGGGTTGGCTGATGGAGGGGAAAGAAGCAGGTGATAACAAAAGTGTAGAGGGAAAGTTCAACCAACAGATGACAAGGCAAGACTGCTAATTCATTATATTGTCTATATTGAGAAAACAAAAACAAAGAAAGATTTTTTTAAAAAATCGATTTTATAATGCATTTACAGAATACGGTTTGAAAAAAAAAAAAAAACAGCAACAAATGAACTGAAAAACGAATGAAATGTCTGCACTTTAATTTGAAAGCTCACTTACTTGCGCCTGGACATTTCAGGCCCATTTAGCACATTTATGATGGATTGCAAAAAATATCATAATCGATATCAGGATAATAAAGAACACATGTTGAGATTTAATTTCATTTCCCCCCCTTACGTAATTTCCCGGTAGAATTCACACCCCAGCTTGATTAAAGAGCAATGAAAGGAAAACTCATTATTCGAATAAAAGATGTATCATGACACAAAACATCAGTGTCTACAGTCATCCTGCTTGTCTGCTCAACGAAGCACCCTCAGCAATTTACAGGCGGAATCTCTCTGCAGAAAGAAAGACACATTGTTCTCACTGATATACTGCCAGTGGGAACTATGCGGCACAGTCTGCTGATTGTGGAGAGGGCCAAGAGAAGGTGAAAGCACTGGAAAGGAGAAGTGCTTTAAGACACAAACAACTCGTGCACAACACACAGCAGCAGGACTATAATGATCAAATGGAGAAGAACATGAAAACAATGGGTATCGCAAAAGGGATTGATGGCAGGAACTGTTTCCACCAGTCTATCTAACTGTAATAAGAATGATAAAGACAAAAGTACAGCAAATGAAGGGTATTGAAAGATTAGAGAATATTTACTTTCACTCACAATTGGCCGAAAAGAAGTAACACACAATATTTTCAAACATGGTTGGACCAATAGTTGGGGCAATTACTGGTGAAAGTAGTTCTTGGCCACAACGTTTTCAGAAATGTTGGCACATCTAATTTTGTGATTTGTAACTTCACAGTCTAATTAATAAGATTGAGTGTTTTCGCTCTGAAAATCATTCGACCATCTGGATTTGGGCAATAAGACAAAGTCCAATTTGTAACTCTTCAAAATAAAAGTACAAAAATTCTTAGTTTGCAATGCTAGGATTTTGGTTTTAATCTGATACCAAGTAATATTAAGTATTGTGATATTGATCTGATAACCCTTGTGTGGACATTAAAGGTTTATCTTATCTTATCTCTTATAACGATGCAAATGAGCTTTTGTATGATAATTCACTCCAACACAAGCTAAACTGCATTTTTTGGAGAGAAATGTAGCATTCATATTTTATTTTGATTTTGATTTTATTTGATTATTTGATTGGACGAACCAGATGCAATGTTTTAAGTGTTATAGAGTATGCTAATTTTCAACACCTGTCCACAGTAACACAGGGAGGACATGCAGACTCCACCCAGAGAGATCATGTGATGTTGATCTGATCCGAGAATCAAACCCATGATCTCCATGATGAGGCAAGAGCGCTAACCGCCTTTGCCACCGTGCATCCGGCACACGTGTTGAATCGTTTGGTATCAATCTGCCGTCACCAAAAAGCAAGACACAAAGCCACATCTAAACACCGACTCCCTTAAAAAATCAGCCACACAATGTTTAGCTGAATCCATAAAGCTCAACGTGCTAAATTTCCATCCTTATTATAATGACTGAACTGGAGTCGGGCTCGGGGCAAGCTGTTGAGGTGCGAGAGCGTAATATTGGTCATTCATCTGTAAAAGGGATAGCAGTGAGAATAGCCTCATAATCTCACGTGCCATTTGGTGCATGACCTGACCTAATGCATCACACTGAGAGCGCATAAATACTTAACATCCATCGCCGCAGCAGGAGTCGAGTCAGAGAGGCCAGGCTCACAGTTCAGTCCACTCCACAACGGGATAATATGTCTTGGGAGATTTGCATACAATGTACAAAGTTTGTGGAATGCGGGAAACAAATACAGCATTATTTTAGATTTACAGAATATGGTATTTTTCATCATTCCATTACACTTTTTACTGTTTTGAAATGTGAAAACTACAGGAACTTGTTCATGAGACAGATTTTTGTGCACGTATTAAAGTCAAATCTGGATCTAAATATAAAGAGTTTTATTCTCCGAGAAGCAGGAAGTGAGTTGTTTGCATGCTAATGTTTGTTAGCTTTACCCAAGATGACAAAACTCTGGGTTTAGATATTCATAAAAAGAGCTCATAAACTCATTGCAATGAATATTTAGGATGCGGTAAGTGAACGATACATCTGTACTAAATTAAACAGTTCTGTCTTCACGCTTCAAATCTGTAAAAAATCGGGACAACAACTTTAATTGTTCAATTCAAATCATCATGCTTTCCTTTATAAATGAATTGTAAGAAATGATGAATAGGCAAAACATAAGAAAAATAAATAAATACAAATGTTCTCAAATAAGTGATCTCAAACGTTTTAAGGCCGTGGACCCCTTATCAGCCATAAAATATTATTATTATTATTATTAGGCCCGAGCGCCACAAGCTGGCGAGAGGCCTATTAATCTCGTAAGGCCGTGCGAAGCACGGCTGCGAAAGTGCGCACGTAGTGCGCACGAAATCGAGCGCGAAGCGCTCGCCCACTTCCAAACACTCACTAACGCACTCCTCCACTCATGCACGCCCCGTGCATACTAATTAGTTGTAGGAAAATGGAACATTACCGTTGTAAACGGGCGAAGCCCGTGCAAAAGTTCGCACTAAACGAGCACTTTACATTGGGATGACGACCGCGAAGCGGTCGTCATCCCCATTGAAGCACTCATTTGCGCTAAGTAGCTCACGAATACGTTCCCCATCTCTTGCATGTTCCGTGCATATAAGCATGTAATGCAAAAATTGAACATTATTACTGTATAGAGGGCCAAAAACACAAAGTGGGCGGAGCCCACTCAAAATTATCGAAAGTACCCGTCAGTGACCAGGGACCCACACCATGAGGTAGGAAAGCGCGAGCGCTTTCCGAAAATGTATAGTTTATGATATTTGAAAAATGGGAAACATTGTTTTCGCATCGGAATATTATTCTTTCTTTCTTTCTTTCTTTCTTTCTTCTTCTTCTCGGGACCAACCCCCCTATTTTTCACCCAGTGAACATTGACGAAAAGTCACAAAAATTTGCACACCTCTAAAAATCGTGCCTCTCTACATTCTGGCTATTTCCCTTTTCTAAAATAAAAAAAATTGGCGCGTCAGCGCCACCAAATGTACCAAAAATGCATTGAGAGATGGGAAATGACCCAAAAAAAATCTGATCGTAGAATCATGAAATTTGGCGCAGAGGTAGATGGTGACAAGAGAAGTAAAAAATATTATTACGGCAACGCCGTCCCCCGAACCAAATGTCGGCCATATTGCTTCAAAAATGGCTAAACATGACTTCGGAGTCTTTCCAAACGTCGTACTTTTGCGAACTCCTCCCAGGGCGTTGGCCCTAAAAAGCTGAAATTTGGTGAAAATGCTACTGAGGAGTGGGACATCAAAAGTTATCCAAATTACATTGATACCTCTCACGGTCTCTGTGCGGCGAAGCCGCAAACTGTAACTAAAATTTCAGAAATCTCCCATATTTAAAATTTCTGCCGTTTGCGCAGATAAAGTCCGAATTGCGTCAAATTAGAATCAGTTGTTAAACTCTTTGCCCTAAACCTACTTGAAGTGAAATAAATTCATTTGGCGCCACAGCGCCCCCTACAGATTTTATATGGAGGTTAAATGTTTAGTTTTGCGAAATTATATGAAATTTGACACACAACTCAATTTTAGCATCCCCATCAAAAAAGTCAATGAGACCCATGTCATAATTGTTATGGCGTTGCCGTAACGATGACCGAAACCTCCCATGTTATTCCAATGGGGCCAGAACATGTTTACACTTTAGACTTTCACAAACTCCTCCCAGGGCGTCAGCCCTATTAACCTGAAATTTGGTGAGACTCATCTTCAGGACCATCAAAAGTTATCCACATTTTCATTCAAAGAGTCACGGTGTCTGTGCGGCAAAGCCGCACATTTTGCCAAGAATTCAAAATAAAATTGCTTTTTGATGGTAAAACAAAGGGGAGAACATGTGACAGCGTCACAGATTCAGCAGTAGGCTGATAAAAGGACAATTGGGGCGCGTTAGCGCCCCCTCCTCTTGCGGCGTGGCGGCGGTGTGGCGGCGGCGTGGCGAGGGCCGATCATTGCCGCTTGCGGCTATATTTATTATTATTATTATTATTATTATTATTATTATTATTATTATTATAAGGACACGCTAACGTCCTCCACCGTGACATTCAACTTCAGAAGTTCAAAACATGTATAGAACCAAATTTTATGGAATATTCATTTCTGTTAATTTTGTTTATGTTGAAGTTTCCATGAAAAAGGTTCAGGATTGTATATAATAAAAACAGTTGCTGTATTTAAATTATGATCAAAGTTTTGGAACACGAGGCCAAAGGAGAAGGGGGTGTGAAACAGAATAATAATAGGGATTTAAATTACACTTTAACGCATCCATTAATGAAAGTGTCTTGCCCGTCGACACAAGAACAGTATGACGCTGATTGCAGGGATCAAACAAACGCAGATTGCCATAAAACATTACCCAACTTTCATCTAATCCGCAGTAGACGTTTCACAATTCACAATATATTCACTAAAATAAGAACCTTTTAAAAACACATATTGAGTTGGTATTTGGCCTGGTTAAATAGCAGATATCACACGCTATAATGACACTGCATCTCAATGAGCTTGTTACGGCTGCTGCTACAGGAAGTACAGTACATCCTCGCACCGCGCCGAAGCCTCATTTGCATCTTCTCATTTTAAAGTCCTGGACAGCCTCGCCAGCCCTTGATGTGGCCAAATGCAACGCCTGACATTGCCTAAGCCTGTAATTATTTCTCTGACCTGGCCTGACAATCAGTCTTCCTCCAGTTAATTGTGAATATAAACATAAATCCTCAGGTGGCGCAGGTTACCATGGGCGTTCTGCATGCATATCAGTGGTCTCGTGGCGCACGGGCTTGAAATTACAAGTGAGGAAATTCTTGTGATTCTTCAGCAACACTTCCACGGCTGCTTTATGAAGTGCTAAATTACAGTTTTTCCCTGCCAGCATGTTTGACAGACTGATGACTGTAGCATTTAGACGGAAAATGGCGGATTTTTTTTTCATCAACGTTCAACATTATTGTAGCCATTCAGAGAAGACAAAACAGATGGGTAAACTCAAAAGAAATATGCAAAATCCTTAAAAATAATAAAACAAATATAAAGCTAAATGAAAAGTGTATTACTTAGAAGCAAAAGTGCATCTTTCTGAAATTATTAGTCAAATAAATGTATCATAGCATCATAGGTTTACATAACCATTTGAGCCATTGTAGTAGACGTTAATGTTCTTTTCAGTTACATGCAGCTCAGCTTTG
Organism: Eucyclogobius newberryi; assembly: GCF_026437365.1. Lineage (NCBI taxonomy): Eukaryota > Metazoa > Chordata > Actinopteri > Gobiiformes > Gobiidae > Eucyclogobius > Eucyclogobius newberryi. Next base: position 11,466,611 of record NW_027316500.1, on the reverse strand, counting down.
TCAGTAGTTGTAGTAGTTTCAAATACGCACAGTGGTCATACTATTACGGCTCATTTGTGTCTTGTCTGTATGTGCTCGATGTTTAGTGTGTTGTCGTTGTGAGTGAATATTTAATGGAGCTGTGGCAGTATCCTCACTGCTGTTCATCTGGGCACAAAGTCAGCGGAAAAACTACCTCTCTACGCTCCTGCCATCTGTTTGAACCAAGAAGGGGGGCTCCAACTACCAACCACCAACCACCAGCCGCCGGCCACTGTTGAAAGCTGGGAGTGCCTGTCCTCCATTAATGCTCAAATTATCTGGCCGGCCCAGGTTATAAGTTAGATCTGTGGAGAGGCAATCCCACTCACAGTAACAACACATGTTTTCAATCTATAGTTTTTGAACATTAAAAACACCTGTAATTAAATAAATGCAAGGCAGACACTTTTAATGAAATACGGGGCAACATACTGGGCAAAGCATTAACATCTCCATGGAGGCAAGCGGGAGGGGACTGCACTAGCATAAAATTTTATAATTATGTGCATATGCCTAATTTCATTCTATCAACTTTAGCTCAAGGCTATAATCGGGCATGCATACTCAAAGTTGTTTTTATCTTCATTAATAATTAACTTTCTCCCTTTTCTTCAATAAGTAAATGCATTTATATTTTATATTTATATTTTTGCTATCAGAATGTCAGCAAATGCCTGAATGGACTGTAAAATAAAGTACAATAACATACTTTATTTAACAAAAAAGTAATATTCTATTGTTTTTTAACAGTTTTTTAATTAATTTTGATTTATTTATTTCTTTTTAAACAGAGGTACCAAAAGGTACAGGTAGATTCCAGCCCGAAAAAGGCAGGTAAAGAACACGCAAACGCTAATCCCCCAAATAAGTGACAACATCTGCGTTTTCCCCCATGCTTATTGTTTGCGTTGCACTGTCCAAACTTCACGCAGCGGCTTCAGGCGGATTTATGGTGGGGAGTGATCCAGTGTAGAAAGACAACTGTACACATTGTGTTTGTGCAGCATAACTAGACATTAAAGCTGGTGGATGTGTTTGCATAGCATGGCAAAGGCATTATAAAGCTGTCAAACAGAAACACTCTCAAATCCTCTTTGTCCTGTTTGTCTTGCTGATGTTTACGGCGGGTGTCTGTGTCGAGAGCACAGCTATAACGCCTGTCAGCAGCAGATGGAGAATACTAAAGAAATGTCCCGCTCCTCCAGCCTGCGGGTGCTGCTTCTCTAATGGGGAAGAATAAGGTTGTTTAATTGTAGTTTATTTCGGCGCCTGATTGCTTTTATTGAGCTCCATTATTCTTGTTAATGAGCCTGTAATGTGAATGCTAATAACGTGAAAGCAAGTCTGTTCTTCTCTGTGAGATCCAGCCTTTTCTGCCTGGACACTAAATCCTCAGTCAGTCGCAGCCAAGCATCTGTTTGCTGCTCCCTGTGGCTGCCATTGACCCCACAAACTCTCTGGACAGAAACCTAATCTCACTGGAGAGAAACCTTCAGTAGGTCACACATCTGCTAAACCTAAAACCGGCACAACATAATCCTCCAGCAGGTAATCCTGACCAAGATCTTGACTCCAGATCTGAAGAAGTGTCTCCAGGAGGTGCACAGTGGGGCCACTTATAGTAGGAGGTCTTGACAAAAGGGTCAATTGTGAGAATAAAATGATATGTGGGACTGTTCCTGTTTTATGCAGTATTTTGAGGCCTTTTCCTCATAAAAAAAAACAATATTAATTGTTAAACGCTATAGCAACGATCATTCTGAAACCCATGGATACACTATGAAAGAAATAACACAATGTCAAATCTGCAACAGGGTATAACTAAGTGGTATTAGTAAAAAAGATGATACTTATCTCTTGAATTTTGCATCCAGAACATTTTGTCATTAACAATATTGAGAAATAGGCTTCATATTGGTACATTTTCATTGTATCTGCTCAGTGTCACATGCACACGTGACAAAACAAGAAACATAAAGGGCAGGCAATAGTTTGAGCCTGGCTCACTGACAAGTGCTCTGATGGTCACAACTGTCCTCTCTGCTGTGTGGGCAGTGTGCAAGGGGTCAGTCCGAGTCAGTCTGTGTCCACAGCTTGCGCTTTGTGAAACTCTGCGGAGATGTCTCAAGAGAAGGCCGTCTTGCTTTACTTCATTCATTTTGGCACCAACTTCTCTGTGGATGACCTCAGAAGGCTCAGAAATTACTCCGGAAAAAAGAGTGCGCATGCATGGAGCTGTGGCTCGCCTCAACACTCAAAAAAAGGTTATTGTTTTGATAATAAGGAGGTGTTTTGAGTATGTGGAGGGACTGGACTTTGGCAGCCAGTGTCTTTCCCTGTGTCAACTTCACGTGATCTGATCTGGAGAACCACTGATTTAGAGGAACCCTGTTTGAACAAATACAAACATTTACAGCAACCATATCATACAAATTCTTTTTTTTATTCCCCTCAAACCAGTGCAGTGAGGGGTGGGCAAAATGCCAGAAAATGTATATCAGGATTTTCTTGGAGACGATGGTTCACGATTTAGTTTTTATGCATGATTCATGTACAAGTCAACTTCTACTGCCTTTAAGAGGTGAATTAAGTCATCTGTTAAATCTACATTTCACTCACTTAGAACCTAACAGAGGCTCACCAATAGGAAAAGAGGCAGGGGGAAACAGTGTGTAAGCAGACAGTGGCATTATATACAGAAATTATAAATTGCCAAAAAAATCCCCAAAACACCAAATTGTGGCTGGGATGAGATTTTATTTCTTTCACCATATTGTCCAGCCCTAAGTGCAGTTGCCCTTTACAAACTAGAACTGGACACAATCTATACCGAGGTGGTGGTGTGGTAGTGATCTCACACTCAAGCCTACTCATGAGCCCTAAAACTAACAATGCATTTCACTCATTTGAAAGCCTTATGCTGTCGATCACATGTCCAAATATGAAAAACCTAAAAGGAGTTTTGTTCATAGTTATCTACCGACCTCCTGGTCCCTATTCAGAGTTTTTAACAGAGTTTTCTGACTTTATATCAAACTTAGTGTTAGCCTGGGATAAAATAGTTATAGTTGGAGACTTTAATATCCACGTGAACATGAGTGATGACGCTCTCAGTAATGCCTTCAGCGCCTTGTTAGACAGCATTGGTTTCACTCAGAATGTAAATAAACCGACTCACACTCACAAGAACACTCTGGATCTTGTCCTAACGTATGGAACAGAGATTAGTGACCTCATTGTCCTCCCTCAAAACCCTATATTGTCAGATCATTTCCTAATTACCTTTCAGTTTATTCTTAAAGATCATCCAGTCCCACAAAATAAAGTTATAATGAAAAGGACAATATCTGAAAAATCTATCTCAAAATTCAAAGAAATAATAGAGCCAATATTCAGTGACATGTCATGTGATCCTGCTGAGAACAGCTTTAGTCCCAGTTTAAGTGATCGATTTGTCGACTTGACCATGAATTCTCTGAAGTCTGCTCTTGACGTTGTAGCGCCGTTAAAACAGAAGGTCATTAGGCCAAAGCGCGCCTCCCCATGGTACAACCAAGAACTGCGTTCACATAAACAAAGAGTTAGAAAGTTAGAGGGATTATTTCGTCGCTCTCACACCGAAGAATCCCTAAAAGCATGGAAAAGCTGTCTGCTGTCCTATAAGCAGGCTCTGCGTAAGGCCCAAACCAGATCTTATTCAAATCTAATAGAAGTCAACAAAAGTAACACTACATTTCTTTTCAGCACTGTAGCAAGGCTAACAAACTGTCACAGTGCAGTAGAGCCCTCAATCCCAGCTACACTTAGCTCTGATGATTTCCTCCTATTTTTTAACAATAAAATAAAAACAATCAGAGATAGATTAGATGAAATTACCCCCGCTATTAGCCCTGAACTAGCCCAAGCTGTAAATCTAACGTCCCATATAAATCCACCTGTAAACTTAGAAAGGTTCACAGCTGTTGATCAAGCAGAGATAACTTCAGCCATTATGTCCTCTAAAACGTCATAAGGCGCTGGTACAGCTGGCAGCCCGGTGTAAACGCTCTCTCTTCTTTCTCACACTTATTGTGCTTTATCTCCTATATTTTGTAAATATAGTTAGTATATTTTTTCTATTTTACTGTACGATAGGGACACGCGCTGGAATAGTTTTTTAATTCAACTGTTTTTGACTTTTTTCGGCTGGATTTGAGCGTTTTTCGTTGCGTTCGTTGTGTTGTTGTGAGGTGAGCTAGCTCCGAGCGAGCCCACCAGCCCCCCCCCCGCGCCCTCCGGCCGCGCTAAAGTACGGCGTGTCGTCGGTACACGTTTATATACACGTTTATATGAAAGAGGAACTTCACGAACGATCGGGACACGCACTGGAATCGCTTTAAATTAACTTGTTTTGACTTTATTCGGCTGGATTGAGTGTTTTCGTCGTGTCGTTGCGATGTGCCTTGGCTCTGAGCCCCCCGGCTCCGGCCCCGCCCCCCGGCCGGCGCCATACCGCGTTTACACAAAGGAAGAACTCATGAAACTGCGGAGAACAGTCGTCTTACCCGGAGATCGTCACGTTATCCCGGCGGACATCCTAAGGAAAACGCAACGAGGCAGACGGGCTGGACGTAAACTCCGAGAGAAGAGAGGGACAAACAGGAAGTCGGTTCCCGCCGTAGTCATGAGTAACGTGAGGTCCCTTCAAAATAAAATGACGGCAATAGCGAGCCTCATGCGATCCCAGAGGGTTTATAGGGACAGCAGCGTCTTGATTTTCACAGAGACCTGGTTAACAGCAGAAATGCCAGACTCTATTGTAGGTTTGGACAATTTTCATCTGCTGCGGGCGGACAGAACGAGATAATGCTTGAAGAAAAGAGGTGGAGGTCTGGCGGTGTATGTGAACACGAGCTGGTCCAAACCCGAACACTGCACAGTGAGGGAGCAGCTATGTAGCAAGGATATTGAACTATTTGCTATTGGCATGAGGCCATATTATCTGCCCCGGGAGTTCTCACATGTGATTTTGATCGCAGTCTATGTGGCCCCGTCTGCCAATGCTGAAAATGCTTGTGAAGCACTGCTCTCCTGCACTTGTAGGCTGCAAACACAGCACCCACAGGCTCTCTTCCTCATCTCTGGTGACTTTAACCACGCTTCTCCCTCTTCTGTTCTACCAACATACACCCAGTATGTTACCTGCCCCACCAGAGACAATAGAACATTGGACTTGTTTTTTGCCAACACCAAGGAGGCTTATTCTTCTTCCCCCCTCCCTCCCCTGGGCAGCTCGGACCACAACCTTGTACATCTGAGGCCTGTGTATGAACCCATCGTGCGCAGGCAGCCTGTGGTGTCCCGTGAGGTGAGGATGTGGTCTGCTGAGAGCGAGGAGGCTCTGAGGGACTGCTTCAGCACCACTGTCTGGACTGAGCTTTATGACCAACATGGGGAGGACATCAACACCATCACAGAGTGCATCACGGACTACATCAACTTCTGTTTTGAGAACATTGTTCCCTCCCGGACGGTGCGGTGTTTTCCAAACAACAAGCCATGGATTAACCGTGAACTGAAGGCTCTGCTGAAGGAGAAGAAGAGAGCCTTCAGGTCAGGGAACAAGGAGGAGCTGAGGACTGTGCAGAAGGAGCTGAGGAGGAAGATCAGGCAGGCTGAGGCCGGCTACAAGAGGAGGATGGAGGAGCAACTGCAGCAAAAGAACATTCAGGGAGTGTGGAGGAGCCTGAAAACCATCTCGGGATTCAAAATCCCCCCTGCCCAGACAGAGGGGGATCTACAGTGGGTGAATGATTTAAATGCTCACTTCTTGAGGTTTGATCGGTCACCCGCCCCTCCCCCTGCACAGCTGCATGCTCCCTCTTCCACAGCTGGACAATGTCCTGCATCTGCTCCTCTTCGCTTATCTGCCCCGGACCATCAGCTCCCCACTTCGCCTGGACTCACCTAGCCCCCCAGCACACGGTCCCCCTGCCAACCACTGACTGTCACAGCAGCACAGGTGAGGAGTGAGCTGAAGAGGATTAAAGTGAGGAAGGCAGCAGGACCTGATGGCATCAGCCCCAGGCTCCTTAAGTCCTGCGCAGATGAACTGTGTGGAGTTATGGAGCATGTCTTCAACATGAGCCTGAAGCTGAGGGTGGTACCACAGGTCTGGAAGACCTCCTGTCTGGTACCTGTGCCCAAGACACCGCGCGCCAAAGACCTCAACAGCTTCAGGCCAGTGGCTCTCACGTCCCACCTGATGAAGACACTGGAGCGGCTGGTCCTGGACCACCTCCGCTCCACCGTGAGCTCAGCCATGGACCCGCTGCAGTTTGCATATCGGTCTGGCATCGGAGTGGAGGACGCCGTCATCTCCCTGCTGCACCGCTCTCTCTCTCACCTGGAAAAGCCTGGCAGCTCTGTGAGAATTCTGTTCTTCGATCTTTCCAGCGCCTTCAACACCATCCAGCCGCTGCTCCTGAGGGACAAGCTGGAGACTGCTGGTGTGGAGTATGACCTGGCAGAGTGGATCCTGGACTACCTCACAGACCGACCCCAGTTTATGAGAGCCCGGAACTGTGTGTCTGACACTCGGACCTGCAGTGTGGGGGCGCCCCAGGGCACTGTCCTCGCGCCCTTTCTCTTCACCCTTTACACTGCAGACTTCAGACATGACACGGACAGCTGTGTCCTGCAGAAGTTCTCTGACGACTCTGCCATCATCGGACTCATCACGGACGACGATGACGCGGAGTACAGAGGACTGGCGCAGGACTTTGTGGACTGGTGTCAGCGGAACCACCTCCTCATCAACGCGGGGAAGACCAAGGAGATGGTGGTGGATTTCCGCAGACGCCACCCCACTGCCCCCTCACCAGTGAACATCCAGGGACGGGACATTGAGAGAGTGGACTCATACAAGTACCTGGGTGTTCATCTGAACCACAAACTGGACTGGACTCATAACACAGACGCACTGTACAGGAAGAGCCAGAGTCGGCTCTACCTCCTGAGGAGACTCAGGTCTTTTGGAGTGACAGGGCCACTCCTGAAGACCTTCTACGACTCTGTGGTGGCACCAGCCCTCCTGTATGGTGTGGCCTGCTGGAGCAGCAGCATCACAGAGAGGGAGAGGAAGAGGCTGGACAGAGTCATCAAGAAGTCCAGCTCCGTCCTGGGCTGTGCTCTGGACTCGGTGCAGGAGGTGGGGGACAGGATCCTGGCTAGATTCACATCTATGCTGGACCATGAGTGTCACCCCCTGCAGGACACTCTCTCCGCTCTGGAGAGCAGCTTCAGTGAGAGACTGATCCACCCTCGATGTGTGAAGGAAAGGTTCCGTAGGTCTTTCCTTCCTGCTGCTGTCAGCACTCGCAATACTGACCTAACCTAATACTGATGTGCAATTCTGTCATATGTGCAATTGCTGTTGGAATTCATGTGCAATTCATGTGCAATTACTGTGAAATTCATGTGCAATCTATGTGCTGTCGTGACACATATTCATGTGCAATTACTGTCGTGATCACATGCAATGGTATTTATTTATTTATTTATTTGTCTATGGGAGTTTTTATTTATTTATAGGAGATCTTCTACTGAAAGTGTTTTTCAGACTTCCTATAAGTGATCTGTTCTTCTGTATCTACCTCTGTATCTACCTGCATTGCACCAATGAAATTTCCCCATGTGGGACAATAAAGGAATATCTTATCTTATCTTATCTTATCTTAAAAGCTCAACTTGTGTCCTAGACCCCATTCCAAGCAGACTCCTCAAAGACATTCTCCCCCTAATTATAGACCCTATTCTTAATATAATAAATACTTCACTCGAAAGTGGCTATGTTCCACAGTCCTTCAAACATGCAGTCATTAAACCTCTTCTGAAAAAGCCTAATCTAGATCCCAACCTATTGGTAAACTACAGACCTATTTCAAATCTTCCCTTCGTCTCTAAAATCCTTGAAAAAGTTGTAGTAAAACAGCTTTGTCACCACCTGCAGGACAATAACTTATTTGAAGTTTTCCAGTCAGCGTTCAGAGCCCACCACAGCACTGAAACTGCACTAGTTAAAGTCACAAATGATTTGTTATTAGCCGCTGACGATGGACTGGTCTCAATCCTGGTTCTGTTGGACCTCAGCGCAGCGTTTGACACCATTGACCACAACATTCTACTGCAGAGGTTAGAATGTGATGTAGGTGTTGGAGGAACAGCCCTCAGCTGGTTTAAATCCTATCTATCTGATAGGTTCCAATTTGTTAATGTAAACCAGAGCTCCTCACCTTGCTCTAAAGTAATTTACGGTGTGCCACAGGGTTCGGTACTCGGTCCAATTCTGTTTACTCTTTATATGCTGCCATTAGGCAACATTATCAGAAAGCATGACATTAACTTCCACTGCTATGCAGACGACACTCAGCTGTATTTATCAATGAAACCTGATCAGAGCGATCAAGTAGACAGACTTAGTACTTGTGTGAAGGAGATAAAAACCTGGATGACACTAAACTACCTGCTTCTTAACCCTGAAAAAACCGAGGTCATTGTGCTTGGCCCTAAGCATCTACGAGACGCTCTATCTGAGCAGATAGTCACACTGGACAATGTCAGTGTAGCCTCCAGTTCTACTGTAAGAAACCTTGGAGTCTTATTTGACCAGGAGCTCTCATTTAAAGCTCATATAAATCAAGCTTGTAAAACAGCCTATTTCCATTTGCGTAACATAGCCAAAATCAGAAGAATCCTGCCTAAAAGTGATGCCGAAAAACGTATCCATGCATTTGTAACGACTAGATTAGACTACTGTAACTCCCTGCTTGCAGCGTGTCCTAAAAGCTCCATAAAAAGCTTTCAACTGGTTCAAAATGCAGCAGCAAGATTACTAACAGGAACAAAAAGAAGAGAGCGCATTACGCCAGTGCTGAAGTCTCTTCACTGGCTCCTGTTGAGTTTAGAATCAAATTCAAAATTCTACTCTTGACCTACAAAGCCATAAATGACATGGCCCCATCCTACCTCAAAGATGCTATAGAACCATATCATCCAAACAGAGCTCTTCGCTCTCAGAATGCCGGCCTTCTGGTGGTGCCAAGAGTCTCTAAAAGTACTGTAGGAGGTAGAGCGTTTAGCTACCAAGCGCCCGTGTTATGGAATCAGCTCCCGACCCATGTTAAATATGCTGACACAGTCTCTTCATTTAAGTCCAGGCTTAAAACGTTCCTCTTTGAAATCGCTTATGGTCAGACTAGTTAGGAACAGAAACATAAACCCACAGCTTTAGCTACGCTGCCCTAGGAGTAACTATGCTGGGGGAAGTATGGCAGCTTGAGCACTATCCTCTTCTTCTTCTGACTACTTATGCTATCAAACAATATTTATTTTTGGATTCCACTTGCAAACTGTTCACCGCCTTCTTTTTCTTTCTCTCACTCCTGAGGACCTGTGGACCCAGATGCCCCTCCCCTGGTGAAGTGGTCCCTGCCCTGTGTGGACGGTCCCTCATCTGCCTGAGGAGTGGGTCCAGCTCGCCCCCGACGGTCCCTCATCTGCCTGAGGAGTGGGTCCAGCTCGCCTCCGACGGTCCCTCATCTGCCTGAAGAGTGGGTCCAGTTCGCCTCAGTCGGTCCCTCATCTGCCTGAAGAGTGGGTCCAGTTCGCCTCAGTCGGTCCCTCATCTGCCTGAAGAGTGGGTCCAGCTCCAGTCTCCTCGTGTCCGTCTGTCCGTCAGTGAGAGTCGGATCTCTCCTTCACTGGAACTCCTCCAGGTTTCTACGCTTTTTTCCCAAAGAGGTTTTTTTGTAGTTTTTCCTGGCCGAGAAGGAGAGTCTAAGGACAGAGGACCCTGGGACATCGTCCCTCGCCACCACAGACATTGTCTGACTTCATCGCCACCACAGACATTGTTGATTCATTTCTCCCTGTGGCCCTCAGAGGCAACTGTTGTTGTGATTTTGGGCCTTACAAAAATAAATTGATTTGATTTGATACCAAATGTTTACAGGTAAAAAGTGCTCGGTCCAACATTCGACTGGGCTCATGAAAAAGTTCAAATGTATTTTCTGGTTTGAAAAGCAGCAAAACAATATTTTTCATGAGCAAGCAACATTTTGACAGCTGTTCAATGAGGGCCATACAGTGAAATTGTGTTAGTTTGGTGACAAGTGTGCAGAAATGTCATTGGCATTTAGTGCCAGGATGAGGCATTAGGATTACACAAAGGGTGCATTATGAGTGAATAATGCAGCGGGCGACCGGTTTGGACACGCAGCAAAGCGAATGTCAAAACTCATCGGGACACACATTCTTCAGCCCGTGTAGCAACAGCTCACGCTTAAACAAGGAAACGAGGAATCCCATCTCCTGCTCGTTCCTTCATTAAAGTGCCAACAGGAAAGCGAGGCACCGAGGCATCAAGACATGGCACTCACAACATCATGGGAATATCCTCCTAGTCTTAAATGCACCAAAACCAGGAGAACCAGGAGACTTGAGAAGGACATAAAAAGTTTGACTTCAAGGATTTTTGGGTCAAGGCGAACTAGATCACATCGCAACACTATGCAATCCAATGAAACTGAATACAGAATTTAAAACTTGGACCATTCCACCCATAGAGGGAGCCTGACAAATGATACAATTTACAGCTACTTAAGAGTGCAATGCAAGAATATGAAAAGTTAACGTTGGATTGAAACGATGCTCAGTCGCAGGGTTCATCAAACACAAGTCTGAACATGAATGCATATAAAAACACATCCATGAGTTTGTGGAATCCCCTCGCTCATCACAGGTCAGAGGAAGACCAACCAAAACGTACACAAATAAAAGCACTGAAGCGCAGAGGATGGCCTGTCAGTTTGTCATGTCCTAAACAAACAAATCCTGAAACAAAATGAGCGCTGTTCCCTGGGCACTTTGAAGGTTTCAATCATTTACAAGAGTTTGAACAAGAAAGAAAAGCAGATGAAACGCTGCACTTCAAAAGACCACACTGGACTTTTCAGTTTACATTTGTTGTTCCAACTTCCAGGACGCACAAAGCACTTTGTTTCATGAAAGACTTCGAGCCGACGCGTAACTAGAAATCACACAAACCATACCTGCTGACGGCAAGAAACAAATGGAAAGATCAACACTTTCATTCACAAAAACACATTTCCAGTTTATTGCAGCAACATCATCATGATCAAAAATCCGGTAAAGAAACTTTAAAGAAAATATGCAGGGGAATTATAATCATTTCTATAGATTTGCGGCTAGAGAAGGTGTTGTTAGTTTCAGGTTGAATTACTTAAAGGATAAAATTTTAATTGAAAACAAGCAGCAGGAATATCACTTAACAGTATTGACTTGGAGAAAAATTCAATGGAGTTTGCCCGCTTCATAACAATCTTGGCAACACATTATTATATCACTGGGCAGTTGCTTAGGAAACATGCTGACAAAAGTGGCTTCATGATATAATTACAGCGCTACTGCTATCAGGACAGTTATTTTGAGGACGCGTTTCCTTCAGAACGACCTGGTGTTCTTGTGAGAATGTGCTGTTGAAGTATCAGACTGTCAAATTCAAAAGACATAAATCCACAAAATTATAATATTTAACTTGTCCTTGGAAATATTCAAAATTATATGTCAGTGATATAGTCAGAGCAAAGACAGATAAATGAAAGGCAAATTAACAGACTAAGAATTATCTTGGCTTTTGCAAATCCAATCATGTCCTGAGAAAGCATCGAGGAATTCTCAAAATATTGACAAATTTAATAATGTATTATGTTACATTTAGTCCAAAGAAGTAACACGCTGTTGCCATTCCCAAGCCCTGGTAAATGTAACATTCCAGGGCTCAAAGGATTTTCACTTGTATAGCGATGCTGCTAAACAATCCGTTATTTTTTTCAAATTTGTACAGCAATTTCATAATTGCATAGCAAAACACGAAAGTGACTAACAATCAATATTTTCCATTGATATAACACGATAATTTATTTAAATGTATTTGTAAACATTCTATTAAAGAAAACTCTTAACAAATTAACTTTCAAACACTTTTAAAAAAAAAAACATCTTTAAATAAAACTTGCAAATAAAATTAATTGTTGAACAAATTAATCAAGTCAGATGGCCTCATTTGCAACTTTCTTCCATATCATCATCAATCAGATGACTATTAGCAGGAGTCTCATTTACATATTAATTGTCATTACACTCGGAAAAATAAAGGTTGCTGTGGCGTCCATCATGGTGTATTTTATGTGTTATTCAAATTGTACCGATCTATTTGACGTTCCATTCCATTTTTTGTTTTTCTACTTGATGACGGTCCCTAAGTACTCTCGTCACCGCTCCGACTGCACATTTGATGACGGTCCCTAAGCACTCGTCTCGGCTCCGGCTGCACATTCGGATCAGTGTAATTCGCTGCGCCCAAAATACGCATCTGATTGTTAAAAACGAGGTTGTGTCACTTGGCAGTATAAATATTTTGGCATGTGAATGATCTGCAAAGACTTTTGTGTTTAGGAGTTATTGACCTCGGAAGTCTGAATCTGTGACGCTAACTTTACCGCACATGGCTCCTCCCACTTTCAGACTCTGATCTGTGACAGCAGCGGGACTCGTCATGTCCACACAGCGTCCACATGTGTCATGCCGTTATTGACGATCGATTGACGAGTGATCAGTACTTTTAGGCGCTTTGGTTATACAATTGAACACACATTTTTGTATCGCAAAAGCTGCGATACAAAAGCACTTTTTTTCTGACGAATGCATCGCATTTAAGAGAAATTGCGTCGCATTTTGCATACGATACCGCTTATTCTGAACCCTGCTTTCTAAAATGGTATGATTTTATATTTTCAGATTGCAAGGGAGACGCTATGGGAGATTTACAGTCTTTGAAGTAACCAAACAAGATAAGAATGTGTTAGTTAGCTAGATTTGATTAAGAAAAAAAGAAAGAAAAGAGACAAATAGATACGAGTGTTAATACTGACAGAAAATGTTATTTAGTGTTTGACTAAAATTATTTTTTTAGTCTAGATTTAGTGGAAAACCTAACCCTATATCTGCTTCGCACCTTTGCTTATATTTTGACAATAACATTAAGTTACTGATCAAATGAGTTAGTACTACATAGAATACAAAGTGAACTGATTGCGGCGGCCGCCCTGGTGTTTCGGTGCACTTTGTTTTGTCTGTTTTTGAGCGTAAATTGTGTGACAACGTGCTCTTACACCCGTTAAGAGCTCTTAACCATCAGAACCACAACTCCTACACCTGCCACCTTAAATACAATTTAATCACCCACTGCACTGTTCACTTCGGCACTACATCTGTGAATTTAACTGTACATTTTGTGTACGGAGTAAGCCGATAGCTAAAAGAATAAATGACTGGACTTTTTCTTCTTTTTTTTAAAGATTTTTGGCCCGTAGGCTTTATAAGACAGGAAAGACAGTGTGAAATGGGGAATGAGAGAGAAGGGACGACATGCACTAAATTGTCAGCGTTGGTATTCAAACTCACGACACTGCGGCCGGCTGCACTAGGAGCCTGGCATATGTGTGCTGTGTTTTAACCACTCCACCACCGGGCGGCACATACTTTTCATTTCTATTGGCTGTACGTCCTTGGGAAACTTTCAAATGCATGCATGAAACATCCGCAGCACATTTGAAGCAAAGAAGGTTAAATGAAAGACATAACAAAATAAGCCTTGGTCAAGTTTTACAAATCCATGCAGCTCTTTTTCATAGTTTTCCCATAAGCCATTGCGCCAGCTGTGATGAAGAGAAACCCTTACAAACACTCACAGCTTGCAAAACGGCACCACTTTTCTTAGCCCGGGCCTTGGTGACTTGTGAGGAAATGTAATGGCTGATTCTATCTTACATCTCTTCTGTGTTAGAAATAATGGGGTCCTCTCCTCTTCAAGACCTGATGTTGGAGCATTTCCAGTTAATACGTTTTAGCGACACATTAGACGAGAAGCAAAATCGTTCTTTCCTTGTTCTGATCTCATTCGTGGCACATTATCTGGTCTTTTCCAGCGAACAAGAGCGAACTGCAGAAGCGCTTGTATGGGTGACATGCTGCGTACTCATGTTGACAGAACAGAGGGTTGCGGCGCTGCGTGAGGGCCAATGGGCAACGGCCAAGAACTCAGACGTGGAGCGAGGACCAAGCCTTTTTGTACTTTGGGCAGTGCCTGTCTCTCAACTGTACATCTTTAAATGAGCTGTCATCCTCCTCTTGTCTCAACTCCCTTCCTCTTTCTTGCATTTTCTTTTCTTCCACTCTGTCCAGTACCTTTCTCCCTGGCATTCACACACCTCCTGAAGCGACTGGCGAAACAGTTTCAGCCACAGTTCTGCCCAATTTTCCAAGGGTAGAAAAGAGATTTAAGCGACAATAGAAAGAGTAGCACTCAATAGTCTATTTCACATTTCATTTTGCATGTAAGAATAGTCCTAATCAACAGCCGTCATCATTTGTATTGTGCAAAAGCTAAAATGTATGCAAGAGAGAGACAATGCAAAACGGAGCAGTCTTCCTCGCACTATTGGGTTTTCCATTTTTGTAACTTCATGTAAAAAGCATTACGCTATGAAAAAAAAAAGAAAAAAAAAAGGGACAAATGAGATCCCATGAATAGATGAATGGCCGCTTCATACACTTTCAATCTAAATCAATCATTGATGAGTTAATTTGTCGAGGGGGCAGGATCGCGCTCCATCACCAAGGCCAAGACAAGTTCATTTCTTTGACAGGGACGGCAGGCTTAAGCAGACAGCTGGCTCGGCATCATCTGTGCGAATGGAGCGGGGTTTTAGCAGCACTAGTGTGACAGAACTGTCCATGTCACTACGGGGGGACATACAAACACTAGAGCTGTGAAGCCGAAGGGGCAATGAGTGCACTGTACTTCTGGGCCAGACATGCTAGTTTGCTCGAGACAAGACCTAAACAAAGGCATTGAGTTACATGAATTAAGTCATTCAGTTCTTTTACATTTTTGGACAAACCAATACCACAATTAAGTCTAAAGCAATGTTTCTCATACTGTGATCGATGCAAGCTCCTTCTATGGTACACAATTGTACACAATTCAAATATTTGGTTGATATAGTCACTTTAATCCACTTTTTGGTGCTCCTTTGGGTAATTTCCTGACTAAAAGAACTGTACTGTGATACTGTGCCACTACTACAGTTTTAGATTTGGATTAGCCCAAGTTTAGACCTGGAATAGTATCATTATAGTACAACCAGTAAACATCTGGTGGTAGTCAGAAAGCCTTTTGTGGGTAGAAATTGGTCCAAGGCATGATGAGACCAAGCAAAAAGAAGAATTAAAATAATAGTTTCTAATCAGCACTGGTCCTATTGGTGTAGTTTGAACCTAACAAACAATATAATGCATATCAGTTATTGCAAAGGTTTTTTTTAAAGAACCTCGCCACTGGTCTAAAATTTCCATATGGGTGAACTGCATGCTTTTCTAGATGAATTATTCACCATTTCAGAAAATATATTCATCAAAATCCCCACTTATATTCCTTGTGAATCCATAACAACAATGTCGACGAGTCAAAACAAGTAAAAGAGCAGCATTTTTAAAAAAAAATCCCTTAAAACATTCATAGCAATGACAAGCACTGCATCCCACTTGACACGTCGGGACCGTCGCATCCGTCTTAATTGGGTGTAAGGTATGGTTGGCTTTATGACTGGGAGCTGAAGCGTGGAGAGTGGAGGAGGCCCACTGCTCCAACATGCCTGGGCTGTCTGCGCAGTCCTTGGACAGTGATTTATGGGTCAATGGTGGCTGTGTTAATGGACTGGGCCTATGGAGCATATCCAGCTTATACACCCCAAAGATGGATATGCAGCAGCACATACAGGAGAGTGCCTACCCCAACAGAGCACTGCGGTTTAACCCAGAGTGCTGAAGGGAAGTTTAAAAGTCACTGGGCAAGTACAAACATCTCAATGTTGTATTTATGAATGGGTACTATTCAAAATTGCCCTCAGTTACTGGTAGATATCAAATTGAAGGAAATTGTTCTTGCTGTTTATCCAAATTCTACTTTCAGGTAAGGTGCAAATTAGATACACTGGGTCATAGTGGAATGATATTAAATACAAATATTACAAAATGAGTAATACAAAATTGGAGACTCAAATATTTGTGGGGTCTAACCAGTTGTTAACCATACAGCTAATTCAAGACTAGCTTGGATAGACTAACTAACCCAAACCTGAGGATTGGCACTAAACTGAGATTTTACAAGGGTTAAACAACAATAGAACTGTTCTTGCCTTTCCTAAAAACATAAAAATCCAATCTCAAATGAATCAAAAAATGTTTATCCTATTTATGTTCTTACATCAACAAAGGTGGCTTTGAAGAAACTTTATATAATGTTATGTTTAATATTTTTGTATTATATATTGTATTATTATATTATTCCATGCTAAACGTGTGTGAGAAAATGGTGGCCAGAAACATCTTAAACATGTATGGACTGAGCTTGGGGTTAAGGACTGCTTCTAGAACACTGGCGTTGCTCTGAGCATCAGCACATTATTACTGCTCTGTGGGTGATCAAATGGAAAGCCAGGTGAGAAAGGTTAAGAGCCGCATGGAGGTGCGCTTTGTTCCTCTAAACAAACAAGTCTGATCGAACAAGTGTCGAAAGAGCATTTGGAGTTTTGAGTGTTGCCAGATGGAACTGAAAATAGATTTGA
>NW_027316500.1:10729842-10809842 GCF_026437365.1 Eucyclogobius newberryi | reverse complement strand
GAACCAGAGTTTGTTCTTAGTGTTCAACATGGTAAGATTAAGGATAAATGAAAATAAATAGTAATAAATCAGCAACACAATTGTGACATACTGTTGCCGTGGGTTTTGCAGTAGAGTTTTCGGGATTCATTCCCACAAATTAATTTAAATTCTATGTGATTATAGAATAGCAAGACATTGTGGTCTCTCCACACAGATGATGCCAATTCTCAAACCCACAAGTTTGAATACATTTGTCTGTGGGTTCCACAGGGCAGTGTACTTTCTCCCTTGCTCTTGTACCCTCAGATTTACATGTTAATACATTAAAATGAAGTAAATATTTAACTGGAGAACACTTCTCTGTGTTTAAATGTAGATAATTGTCTACAGAGCTAATAATAACTAAGTGAACGTTAAAGTAAAGACAATACAATTGTTTTAAAAAAAAAGAGGACCTATATTCATAAATTGGTATATACTGGTGAAGAAGTGACATCATTTGTAGAGTTTATACGTATAATCAGTGGTATCCTTGGGGAAAATCCTTGTAAATTAAAAGTCCCACAGGCAAAATTAACTTTAACATTTTACATAGTATTTAAATGATTGCTGATGGTATGTTTGCTTTATTTTGCCCTTACCCCAAGACTTAATTTTGAGGTAACAAAACATTTAACGACAAATAGAAAAGAGGCTAATTTTTAACACAGCTCAAACTCAGCTCCAAATGTTCATTAAGCCAAATGACATCATGCGGTCGCTCGGCTGGGCGTGCTTCTCTTCTTGCACATATTGACTTTGTTTACAGATGTTGTGACTTGGAAAATAGGTGGCCAGTCCCCCCCACAAACCTCTTAATTTGCACTTTGTAAGCCATGTTTTTTATAATGCTGTGAACTATTATGTATACAAGCATCGTCCTATAAAACGTCCTAATATAAACATTTTATGACCATATGCGATTTCTTTCCCTTGTACAAAATGCATGGGAAGTGACCTCACCGACCCTTCCACATTATATAGGCGCATTTGCAAGGTGCTTGGCAGGAAATCAATAGGCACTTGCTTCACTCACATATAAGGATAACGTGGTCAAACTTTAGCCCGCTTTGTAACAACACCATGCAGCTGCGGCTTTCCCTAGTAAAAGGATTTAAGTCTAGACAGTGAACCAAAATAGAAGTAGAAGAGTTTGTGAGTAGGTTAGCGCAGTCTTTCTCACAGTAACAAAATGCAACAAGAAAACTCCTTGATTTGGGTTTGATGGCATTGCAAAATTAAAACGCTAAACAAGACAGGGCAGGGTGATAATAGAGCCGATAATCACAGCAATTTGGATTTAAAGTGCCCTCAAACAGTAAACTTGATATTCTTTTAAACCTGTTGTTTCCTCTGGACTTGTTTTTGCCCTTATCCTGAAGAGTTGTATGTGTGAAGACAAAGCAATCTCAGGATGAGGCAAAGCGATGGTGATCTGATGGTTTAGACCTCTACTGCAAGTACAGGTCTAAACCATCTTTCAACCAGATCTAATCAAACCAGATTTACTGTGATATTCATGTGTAATCTATGTGCCGTCGTGACACATATTCATGTGCAATTACTGTCGTGATCACATGCAATGGTATTTCTGTATTTATGTATTTATTTATTTGTCTATGGGAGTTTTAATTTATTTATAGGAGATTTTCTACTGAAAGTGTTTTTCAGACTTCCTATAAGTGATCTGTTCTTCTGTATCTACCTCTGTATCTACCTGCGTCGCACCAATGAAATTTCCCCATGTGGGACAATAAAGGATTATCTTATCTTATCTTATCTTAAGTAAGAATCCATTAAAGATCATTGTATTGAGGCTGGTTTACCCATATTTAGTTGGTTGTGGGCGCATGTCACAGTTAATTCATTTTTATTTTATGTTGAGAGTCATATAATTAACTATTAACATATATTATCTATGACTCATTATACAATATTTTTAGTAACTAGTGAATAAATAGTAAGTAATTATACTATTAGTTTTACTTTAGGCTCATGTTTTAAGTAAGATTTGGTTGCTTAGTTTGACTCTTTTACTGCCTATTAAGCTGCATTCTAGACAATTTTAAGATGTAATGCAACTGTACAGGCCACAGACATAACAATATTTTTGCAACGATTATTTATCGGGAAGCGACACCACACACTTGTTATTTTCAGGAAAGATTTGCTCCAAGCGTGTGAAAGTCCCACGTGATTGAATGTAATGCAATGAAAACAAAAAACCACGATAAGAAATGGCGTCAACTGGCTGTTAAAATACATTCTTATTTAGAAGGAAAAAGGATGTAAAAATAAGAAACGTGTGTGGATTAAATCCTGCTTGTAAAGGCAAACAGGGGCGGTGTGTTCAATGGAGGTTAAGAGCCTGTTACAGTCAGCTTAGCCATGACTATAAATGGAAGCGTTTGCACAAACTCTGTGTTGGTGTTCTCGGCCTTTTCTACAGTTTAAGAGCTGCAACTGGCTGCTCGGATTGGTTGCTGTAAAGTTGATCACTACCAACATTTGCAAATATCAGTTAGAATCTCACAATTTGAGGTTTTGTAGCTACAACCCAACAGACAATCGCTTAAAGGAAGTGCTACTTGTGCCACGTCTCCTCAGAGTGTAGCCAGCCTCACAGTATCAACCATCAAGTAGTCTTTAACATATAGTTCATTGCACTTTTTCTCCAACAGCATGCTGCAATTCAAAATGTGTCATTGTGATAGGTTCAAAGGTTCAATTTACATTCACGTTCAATTTAAAACTGAAGTCGATATAATAATTGTTTTTAATTTTCTAATACATTTTTGGCCCCAAGGCTTTATTAGACAGGAAAGGCAGGTGTGAAATGGGGGATGAGAGAGAAGGGAGGACATGCAGTAAATTGTTAGATTCAGGATTTGAACTCACAACACTGCGGCCGGCTGCACTTAGAGCCTGACATACATGTGCTGCGTCTTAACCACTCAACCACTGGCCAACTCCAACATGTTTATTGGAGGTTAACTGCTTGGTTCATAACTTGAAAGTCAAATATTCCACCTTTTCTTTCATGCATTCAAATCCTGGCACCTATTTAAGCAGCAAAGAGCCATCTAAGGCCAAATCAAAGTGTTTGCACTCACAAAGCACCATTTCATTGCTCGATATCTTTTTACAGTTTGAAGCACAGGTCACCCAGTGCGCCTGCAGCTTTTTGCTCCAACTCGGAGAGAAAAGTCAAACTGTGTAAATGGCCCAGCAATTTACATTTCCAGTGGACTGTTTCTTGCAAATCTGTATTTGAAAGGTGCTGCATGAAGAGCTTGTGAGTCAGGCCTCAGGAATCTGCTCTTTCACTCTTAATGTACAATGACAAACAGGGAGAATCTCCAAACCCGACTTCAGTGAGCAGAAGTTGGCCTGCAGAAACTCCAGTCTGTGTCATTAATACATAGTGTATATTTAATGAATGTTGAATGTATTTTAATGGGCAATGCTAAGTTACGTGACAATAACAATTCTGGATTTTGCAGTGAAATTAGATGAAAAACGTATGTACTGTAAATATATTTGGCGTTATTCAACCTCATTCTAATGCCTACTTAAGATGCTTTTTAAGTGCCTCAACCTTATTAATTACAACAAACACCCACATGGATTCTGTGCTGTTTGGTTAAAGATAGAACGTGAGAAAGAAAGAAAGAAAGAAAGAAAGAAAGAAAGTGAGTTATGATTAAAAACTACTCATTCATTTTCTTGAGCTTGTACCAGCTTGTATCCAAAACCATTTCTGTCAGCAGCAGGAGGGCTATTAACAATTCACAAAGTCAAAACAGCAAAAAGATACCGGGTTTTTACAGGTTATAGGGCTGAGGAATGTTCAGAATAGCATCAGGAAATGGAATTGTAAAAGTAGTAAAGATACTCACAGAGCTGATTTTGACATTCTTTAAATGTAGTGAATGTCATCAGAACATACTTAACCATTGTCATAAGATAACACTGAATGAAAGGGGTGGGCCTACATGAGGATGCACTTCTACCCATTTATTATTGAATTATTGTTCACTCTAATGTACAGCTGCATCACTTTTAAATCTTTATTTTGATGTTTGATGAAATAAATATAAAAAAAAACCTATGTATTTTACTCACCCCTGCCTTGTATTAGACCTGCTGCTTCTGCTCGTCTGTGAATGAATGAAAGTGATCACGATGAGGCAGTGGCGTGACTTTACACACAGTGCCATTCTGTCTTGTGAGAAGATCTGTGAGAGGCACAGCCGGATGTTTTGAAGAGTCTTTACTCGATGTAATCTCTGTTTTGTTGTAGTCAGACGACGTGCCATTGTATCGGCGGAAATGGTATAAAGGAAAGTTCATGTACAAGAGTTATCACGCAAGTGTCTAGTGTGCTGTTTGTGCTGTTTGTGCTGTTTGTGCTGTTTGTGCTGGTCCCTGGAAGCATGTCTTGTTTACAATCTAGAGCAGTATAAAATCATTACTAATAAAACAGTAATTTACAGTAACTCGCCATTATTACTGCTCCTGATTCTGCTTTAATAAGTAAGGCATATGCTTTTTTCTGATACTAAGTGATGAACTAAAACATAGACCATTATTTCTGTATATTTTAAATTGCAACATTGATCTACAATTCCTTAAATGGGTTCATTGACTTCCCGTTCAAAACTGCAGAACAGTTACACATAATTTCCACGACATACTGTTCAAACATACAGTGATTACATGCAATAATAATCATTTGTAACTGAACTATACAACTGAAAGAAAGAAAAAACAATTCCACTTAGGGTATCCAGTTACTTTGCACCTCTGCCCAACACATCTTTAGCTTTAACTGTAGTGAAAGCAGCTTGTATTGTGAGTAATGTCTCCTTCGTGGGGCGGAGAATGAGAGGTTTCAGACGCATGGATTGTGCCAGCGCTGACATCAGGCCCATGTCGAGGATGTAAAGGAGGGCCACATGACTAAAGTCAATGTAAAAACACCCTTTTAATGTGCGAGTGTGTGGCGTGTGTGGCGCGGCGCGCATTGTTCACCCACGCCGCACTCCTGCCAGCTCCTACGTGTTTATTGCAGCGAGCGTTCAGCTTTTGATTTCGGCGCAGGTCTGTAAAGTAATTTTCCTCCAAAGTTAGGCAAGGCAGGGGTGAATTGCTTGAATAATATGAAAATTTATTGCACCGCTGAGGCTCCATTCAGTTTCTATACAGACATAAAATAACTTTGAGATCTACATCCAACTGTGAAATGTTGATGACTTAGGTAATGCTTGAAGTGTGCTCACAAATTGCTCACATACATTGGAGGATAAAATTTCCCTTTTTCAGCTTGTGCTTGAAATAACTTGCCAATTTTGGAGACTTCACACAATGACATGCACGCTACATTTCTCCATACGTGTCTTTTGATTGCTTATTTAATCCTATTTGAAATGAGTAATGCCCTCATCTTGGCTATTTAAGAACATTTTGATATCTTTATAGCCTTTGCAAACCACACGCTTTCTTCTCTTAAATCACTGTTGGCTTGAGATTGGGTTGTGCACTTTTATGTTCCATCCACTGTAAGCTCACTTTTGCCCCAACCGTTCCACAATGCAATTTATATGTCAACGCCGACTTCGGATAAAATACAAAAGCCGTTGTGTTGGAGACCGGAGGAATGTAACCAGGAATTAACTAGGCTTCAAATGGCCTAATTCAGCTAAATAATTACCCACAATCACTGCAGTTTTGTTAAGCCCCACGTAGAGAAAGTTTTAGGGGTGTCAAATTACAAAACATGGCTTTGCGTATCACATGTTCTTGAAAGAGGTGGGGCAAGTAGCAAAGACTGGTTCTCATGGTTGTTGTTGACCACCTTTGAAAAGTTTTATATGATGGACAAGCGAGGGATTAAACCGACTAGTGCAAAAGCTGGTGAAAAGTATTGAATTTATAGCATTAATAGAACTGAGAACAGGCATTTATTGTTGTCTATTAGTCAAATATAGTTGTTATTCTATTCATTTTGTGGGTTATGCATTTATTTATTTGATATTTCAGTTCTTATCTATTGTGAATCTTTTTTTTTTTCATCTTTTTTTTGCATTCCTTTATTCTACTGCAACTGTTCATGAACATTGTTTGCAATTTCCCAGCTGTGGAATGAATAAAGGATTTCCTACAAACATTGCATATTGCTTTGATGAAAAACCTATTCTCCGCTTTTAAATGACGGCGTCGAGAGAATTAAATGAACTTTCTCGTCTTAAATCTCAGTGTTTGAATGAGCCCCCGATCTAGAGTAGTGGACTCTTCATGTTCAGACGCCCCTCTCAGATCTGGTCCTGTGGTGGTACTTGGTGGTGGGCTGATATGTGGAAAGTTTAAACAAGCGTCGCACCTTCCACTTCCCCAGTGCAATCAGGGCTGGTCTCTGCGGTCGTCACAGCGGTTGACTTTCACGTTCATTGGTTTGAACTCGCCTCCTCAGTGCACATCATCGTTATTAGACTAAGTGGGTGAAACAGTATGGGGTGGAAAGAGATGGAGATTTGCCCTCTTAAAGGAGCATTAACCTGTCAAATTTAGAATAACTAAAAGCGGACTTGTGTGTTTTAAAGAATCTGTGGCTATAGCTTTTATTTGATTGAATAGATCTTAAGCACGAAAGGGAGGTTGAGTAGAGAAAGAGACATTAAGCCTTGCATATGTGCTGCAAACTAAACCATATGTTATAGTGTTGTCCAAACATGTGGATTTTCTGTTTTGTACATTTGTTTTAAGTAATTATAATAACTAAAGGTGCGTAAAGTATTTTTTATTAACTAAATCATTGTTGTAATTTAGTATTATTTCTCAACTGACCAACTTAGATAAATAAAGGTTAATAAATAAAACAAATCTTTCGTGGACATATCAAAAAAGTTCAATACCATAGTGTACCTTTAATATCTGTTGTGAATAATTATTGTCAAATTGCTGCACATCTGTCACATGGGTGAATAAGAAGATATAATGCTGACTTATTGCTTTTATACATACAATTTGAACAAACTAATCAGATCTACATTTAAAAATACCTTTTGCTAGCTCAGCATGACTTGGGGAAACCTGGAGGCAAATGTTCAGGGTAGTTTGGGTTTGGACTTAGAAAATCAGTAGGATGTATCTCTTCCTTTGCCTTATCCTTATCTCCATCTTTGTCTTGCATTTCCTTGCTTTTCCATACGAATTTGAAAATACAACGCTTGCAAACGGCACAGCCAATAGGAGTGTGCTTTATAATCCTCCATTTGGGATGATGTACAGTATTTGTCCAAAGCTTGTAGTGACTCAGTACTCTGAAGAAGAGTCATAATGTCTGTGATTGTAAATCTTAGACATGTCTCACCCTCCAGCGACTTATCTTCATCACGCTACATGTTATTAAAAGATTTGGTAGTTTTCCTTTGAGAAAATTGGATGTTCCATGCAGTATAATGGAATATACCCGTAACAAATGATTGCTAAATACTTTACAGTTGACATATTAAGTATTATGTGTATTGTTATTGGCCTTTAAACAACCTCCATTATTTCTCATCTATGTCCTCATACATGAAGGAGACATGTTAAATATTGATTTTTCTGTTAACAATTGCAATGTTGCTTTATTCTTTACGTTACAATACAACAATGTTTTTGTACTAGTAGAAGCAGCGCTATCAAACTTTATGAGTTGGTTGGTTTTATGTGTTGATGGTGAAGAAATGCCACCCAGGAAAACTTATTTGAACTCTGTTGTGATGTCGTTTGAAAGGAAAATGGGACTTAATACGAGAAATAAGCCGCCATGATAAAAGCTGTCTTCTGTGTTTCCACTGCTCTCCTCTCCCATCCATCATCCCAACGCTCCAAGTGTAAAACTACATTAAGTGACACATAACATCTCACCATTTTTCCATTCTTTAATTTTTCACCACAAATCCCGACAATGTTTTAGGAGGTGCAACCCAAATATTACTTGAACTCCGGGACCCACCACAAAGATTTTAAGTAAAAAATAAAAGCTCAAAATGGGAGAGAAGGAAGTCCACAGACAGGAGGACGGGCGTGGATGGAAAGTGCGCAGTGACTTGGCAGCGGAAAGCCTTTAAGTAACAACACATGGCAGCGGAGGAGTTGGTGGACACTCGACATGGACCTCCAAACGGGGAGCGAGGAGAGCAGGGGAAGCTGATAAGACCGTGCCGTACCTAATTTGTTTCCATGTTGTCATCCTGGTGTAGGCATCACAATGGGCATGATTCATGGGGGTAATTCCGCCTGCTACTGACTTGGCTCCTGCGTGTACTTGGGAAGAATGTGACCTCACAATACGACTCTTTCAGGACCGTGCCATGTCAGACTGCAAGCGTTCTCCTTAAAGCTCTGTTCTGTAACAGGGCAACAGAGATGGTGCAAACTAGTTGTAAGATTTAGTCCAAACTTCATGGACATACAATCATTGAAAGTGTGGTCTTGCCTCCATGACTGTAAGCAGGAAACACGAGCAGGCCTTGTTACCGGTCAGATCTGTGGCGACTTCACTCACAGTAAGAAAACATGTTTTTAAAGGTACTTTTGAGCTGTAAAATATCCTTGATTGAATAAATGCACGTTAGATAAGTTGAATAGTGTGGAACATTTCAGCAGTAATATCTCAATGGTGGCATAACCTTCACTGAAAAGGTTAAATAGTGCACCGTTAAAGCCCCAGTATGTAACATTTTAGACAAAAATAGACCCAAAAAAAGCCTAGTTCCATGAAAACGTGTATGTAACATGCTACCTCCAGAAAGTCACATACTGTTGACTTAAAATATTATTACTAATATTAAGATAAAATATTAAAAACATACTTATATAGATTTTATATTAGCAATACTAACTCAAACAACTGATTTCTTTAAGTGCATCTTTGTTTGAGATGTAAGGTTTTATTTATTTATTTATTTTATTTATTTTATTTATTTTATTTATTTTATTTATTTTATTTATTTTATTTATTTTATTTATTTTATTTATTTTATTTATTTTATTTATTTTATTTATTTTATTTATTTTATTTATTTTATTTATTTTAACCAGAGCTTCTTGGACAACCTTTCAGATGAATTGACATGTTGCTTTGCTGGAGAATTACAATTGTTTTTAAATATGTAAATTATGGAAACTGTAAAAAGAAAACCCTCATGAACTATATAACATAACATTGATTTCTACTGATTCCGTTGAACTGTTTATGAAGACAACAAGACCACATTAGTGTAGATGTCTATCTTGATGTGTGGATCTTTGTTTGGAAAATGTAATATATTCTGAGGCAAAAAAGCTAAATGTTTTTGTCATTTTCTTGCAGAATTTCCCCTGTGAAGGCATGTACAGTATTCACAAATAGCTCACTATCTGGAGTGAGGGAGATGAGAGAGAAGTCAGTAGAGGATTGATGAGTCAGAGGTATGAGAAACTCCACTGTGGGCCATCAGTTTTGGCTCAAAGTTTTCACCCCGTAGGACCTTAGTGATTGATGGTAAACAATATTCCTCAGCTCGTATGAATGAGGTAAATGTTTCGAGACATGAGCTGAACCAGTTTCATGTCAGCGTTTTTCATCTTTAATCATATTCCAGGGTGAATCCTGGGGTATTTGCCTGCTTTGTGCAAGGAACAAGACGAGGCAGAAGCAGAAGCAGAAGTCCTCCTCCACACCCGCCACACCCGCCTGGGAGAGGTCGGTGCAGGACGGGTGGCGCTGCCAGTGCACCGAGAGCCCCCATATGCCTCATAAGGGTATGACACAGGCACTGACTTTATACATCCGGGGAGTGAAGGCTCTGTCATAACACTTTTCTCAGCATAATAAAATAAACACTGGGAGAGTGGCAGGACAGAGGAGAAAGATAAGGACGTTGGGAGGGGAAACCTGGATTCTACGCAGAGGATAGAGAAAATGAAAACAAAAATCGTAACAGTGGCAGTATATATGTTGTGGAATAGTCCAAATGTAGATTATATCGTGCATGTTGTTTTGAAAATATGTTAAATTTAAATATTGAGTATATTGTTTATAGTGAAAACTTTGCTTTATTAGAAATACAAAAATGATGTAAACTCTCAAATATTGGTATACGGTGATACTTTACACCTACATTTTACAGACAGTTCATATTCGTTTGATAATTAAACCACAGCTAATACGTTTAAAACATTTAAATGTCTATAGAGGCTTTAGTGTTATGTAGTGCTTTTAGTTATTGTGTTGGTCCAAACAACTTGCTCTTATTGGAACTTGAGTATTCCGATACTCGAGTATCTCTGTTGTCTGAATGTTTTACAGCCAGCATTAAATCCCATGTGGCCTTTTCTGGTACTGCAATAATAATTTGTTCCTATCCTCATGATAATAAAGTGTAAAAAGTAAAAAAAACAGTCTTGTCTGAACAATCATAAACATTTGGGCAAGAAGGTGGATTTTTGATTGTTGTTGTTTTTTATGAAATTGCTCACAAAGGTGTTTATTATAAATGTTGCCCCCTTTTCTGATTGGTTGTGAACTGGTGCAATTGCAGCGTTTGTTCCATCCTCTTGAAAATGTAATTCTATTGGACAAGAATAATAGAATAGAATAAACTTTTATTTTACTTTTTATTGTCTCCAGAGGTCTATAAATAAAAATAATATCAAGGAGAACAACAAACATTCAAGAACAGCAAAGATACAGTACAAATCCATTCATAAATAAAGAGATGTACAAATATATTTAAAGATGACACCAACAAAGTGCATTTGATGGTGAAGTGCATTGTGCTTGAATAAATAAATGCTGTACGTGCACGTTTTCGAGATTAAAAAAATAAAAGAAAGAGACTGGTGTAACGCAACTGAATACACATTTAAATAAGAACATCTGGGTAAATAAGTTGTATTAACGATATATATATATATATATATATATATATATATATATATATATATATATATATATATATATATATATATATATATATATATATATATATATATATATATATATATATATATATATATATATAAATACCTACAGTATGGTAAGGACATTAAGATGAAGACGTTGTTGTTGTTAAGTTGACACCCTGCACCCAATTCCACCCAAAAGCGAGAAACTACTCAGAATAACGAATACCAGCACATTCTGCCGTTTACTATAGCCACTAGAACAACACATAAGAAGCCGGGCGCTGAAAGAAAAGGTTGCGTATCTGAAACAAAGCGACAAGCCCCCCCAGGTTGATTACTATTGAGTCAACCCCAAAAGTCCATTAGCCTAAATAACATCCAGGTGCTGCCGAGGCTATGGTGGCTTTTTTCACTGGGGTGTAAACGACCTGCTCCTTTTCATGCGCCAACACGGGAGGCCGGGAAACAAGCCAGACAAGCACCATGGCTCCCTGGGCTATTCCTCTCTCTCACTCTCTCCTCCCTCTCTGCTCCATCACCTGCACCCCCCGGAGTACCCGGCGCTGCGGTGCCGGGACGTCCTGCGCGCATCGACGTCTGCACTGCCCCGATCTGGATTCGAGGTGTTGTTATGTTTTATCTTCTGGGTGTTTTTTGGGTGAATGCAGGTAGGACCTCCCTCTATTTAAGTGCTACAGTTGGCTTCCCACAACTGACTCACGGGAGACCCCCCAAGCGCACACAAAAACACGTCTTTCTTCTCGGGGCATTTAATGAGGAATAGGCGAAAGAGAGGGGGAAAGTGGGAGAAGAATGTTGGGCAAAATAGCATGCCCTTTTCAATATATAAGCCATATTGTATTTATGGGACAGCAGCACAAATGGGGAGAGTTGGAGATTGTGTAGCAGGTATCTAGAAATGCAATTGTTTTAGTTGTTCTATACATTATACAGACGATATACAGTTATAGCCAAAGACTGAAAGCATGACATGAAACAGAATACAAAATACACACTCATTTAATTTAAAACAGGGGAGCAAAACGTGCAATAGTTGGTTAATATTCTCTGGAAAGGCACTTTCCACAACCACAACATGACTGTAAAGATAATGAGAACTTTAAGTGTAGAAGCACAAATGTTAAATTAGTTGCAACAATATTTATAGTGAATCAATCCATTTAAAAATTGCATCACTTACTAAAATATTTGTTGCTATGAAAAAATAAATAAATAAATAAAGATTAATGTCTTTAACATGTTAAAATAAAGGTAAATATTACAAATTGGATAGACTTTGGTCTGTTTTTTACCTTAAACCAAAAAACGGAGAAAAAAATATATGAAATGAGTGTCTCCTACTTGACGGTTTAATCCGCCACAAACATAAATTAGATCATTCTTATGGCTGACATGCACTCAAACAGTATGAAGCCTTGACTTCAGAGCACCGCCTTTGTTCCTCAGTCAGTGTGTTTTCAGGTTTAAATCCTCAAGACGATGAGCCGTGCCTCCTCACCTCACCCACCACCGCGTATCATGTCAACATACGACGTCTAATGGTCACCCCTGAGACGAGTGGATTTTCTGCTTGGTTTGTCCTCAATGCAGCCTCCCATAACTGCTTGTTTGAGTGACATTTCAAAGACATCCGTATAGGAAGTTCACATAGGGAGGTGGAGCAGAGTTGAGTTGCAGTAGTTGTAATAAATGTAATAGTAGTAGTAGTAGTACTTCTGGTAATTATGACGGTTGGGGCAACTTCTCCTCTTTATGCAAACTGTGCATTTGTGATATGATCTGAGTATTAGAAAATGTTTATTGTGCAAGAGGTAATTATTTCCTAATGGCCATTGTTGGTAGCAGGGATGCACCGAGCCAACTTTTTTAGTTTCAATACCAATATCGATACTCCTTAAAACATCAACGTGTTATCAAAACTTCCTAAAGAGCAAATTTTTTAAAATAGACTCAGCAACTGAATTATTTGGTTCCGAGCTTTTAAATTATGTCAATATTTACTGGGGTGAAGTTAGTAACATTGTGTTTGTGTTTTCAAAATGGCTAACTGGAGAATCGGATCAGTATCGGAAGATGGGGAATTGGTGCTCAAGCATTAAATGTTTTTAGTATAACTTGTTGGTATTGCAATAACAAGTTACTACAATCAAACTTATACCTTGAGCAAAACAATAATAGTAAAAAAAACACTTACATACGTGCAAATAAGCAGGGAACAAAATACATGTATCGGTCTCTAAGGTCAATGAAAGATGTTACTGCAGTTGGATGTGAGCGTGGCCTTGACTCTATGGGGTTATTAAATAGGACACAGAAAGCTGCAGAACGTAAATATCCCATTAAGAATTACAAAAGGCTCACTGGATCATTAACTGCATGGGCCTGACTTCTTGTTTAGACATGCACGACCAGAGTACATGAGGGCTGCAGTGATGGAAGGTCTCAAAACTACAGTCACCTGAGCATACAAGCTGAAGTGATCTATGTCAACTCCATTATCTCTGTGTACGTTTGTGCCATCCGTGAAAAGGACGTTTTCTAATTAATGCAGTGGCTTGTCCTCTGTGCACCAGGGAAGACACTGAAGGCAGGATGATGAATCAGTGGTTTGGGTGTGTGTGTGTGTCTTAACCCAGGAGCTTGACCCAACGTCTAAACCCTGTCAAATAAGGCTAGAGTTACATGCTGCTTTAGGGATGGGACAACAACAATGATGAGCTTTGTCAAGAGCAAAGACACTGATTTACTGGAAATCAACTGTGCTCATTCTCATAAGAAATGCCACATAGTTTAGAAAATCTGTACTTGGCAAATAAATGTTTGTAAACTGATTATGGTAAATTGGTTGTATTGGCTTCACATTTGAGTGAATTGGACAAGGAGCTGCACAGTCTGGATGTCGAGTTGCATCACGCTGTGAAACACCGATGCACAGGGCCGAGGCCACAGATTCTGGGCTTGGCTCGGGACAGGCCTGAAGAGAGGCCAAACGTCTGTGTTCTGAACTGAAGAGTCATTCATGGTTGAACTTTGAGGGAGAAAATCCATCATAAAATGCAGAAATACTTGAAGTGTCGTAGCATGCTTGTTTATGTTGAAAAACAAGGATGAGATTGTGTTACAGAATAATGGTGAGTAGACTAAAATCCTCCTCCTGCAGAGTATCTCTCCTGACTGCAAAGGAAAGTTTGTAACAATGAGTGATAAATGTAGTATGTCTGTTTATGTCGGAGAAGAGGAAAACGTGTGTTTGTATGTACATGATGTGGAATAGTTCTTGTAATAGTTGATCTGAGGTTGCGATTATTTTTACTATCCACTTCACATATTTATTTATCCAATGCTCTTGAGAAATCCCAATAAAAAGACTGTCACTATGGGGACGGAAAAGACAAATTCAACTCATTGGGTAATGTTTTGAGAAACGTGACTTGAGTTGAAGCCTAAGCCTCAATGACTAAACACAAACATGAGTCACTGTTTTCTGAGCTTAGAATTGGACTCTTCTCAGACACTGACAGTAATCTCAAGGAGACCCTGGAAGTCTAACTTGAACTGGGTTACTCAAACTCAAACTTGTACTTCGGCTACCACCTCAACTGTTGATGACCTCAGCTGGACTTTTGGATTTAAATAATAAAACACTGACAACTGAAGCAGAATTTGGGGTCAATGTCAAGAGACCACACTGGTCTATTGGGAGACTTTAATGTGCATTATGTGACTTGTTTGTTATTTATTTGCCTGGAATTTCCCTCACTATAGCATAGCATATTATACAATAAATCTTGCATATATTCAATCAGGTGTTTTTATTGCTCAATAATAGCTCCATAATAGCTCGGCAAAGCCCATACATACTGTGAGAGGTGGTTGTTCCACAGACCTGTACGTGGCCTGGTGGTCCGCCTGCTTAATATCTAACAAATTGAATAAATAAAACAGATAATAGTAATTAAAAAGCAAAACAAATCCAACTTTATTTTAATTACTCAACAATAACGCATTTTACGGCAAATAATTTTCCTTCCAAGCTACTTCTATCTATCTATTAATTAACTCTGATCACATTAACAATATGCAGGGTTTGCACGGATTTCAATTTAAGGTTTTCCATGACTTTCCCTTGTTAGGCCATGTATTATTCACACTAAATAAAACATGCTTTCTTAGAACCCTCGTGCTATCTTCGGGTCTGGATGACTCACAAGCCTCTGTAGTAGAACGCCTCCCTCGACAACATGAATTTATTTGTATTTATTTTTTGTGTGTCTGTGTTTGTTTTAAGTGTGCTTTTGTTGTTTTATGTTTAAAACATAATAGAAAAAAAAGAAAAGCTTTTTTAATACATTTGAACATTCTAACTTTGAGAGCAATTGTACTTTGTTTGCCATCTTTCTCTTGCTTAAAGAAGGATGACACTAGAGTGTTGGTGTGTGCATTATTAATGGGCAGTTTGGTGCAGTCTGGACTCATGCGCAGCAGTGAACAGCAGCGGTCTAAAGCGGCCACAGTCCAGGTAACACAGACTTGTAATCAGGACATCTGAACCCATGTTTTGAGAACTTTTGCTCCTTTTCTAAGATCATGTCAGGAAGACGCTGTGCACATCCGCGGTGAAAAGATCGAACTGCATGAAACAGATTTTTTCAATGAGCTAAAAATGAGCTCAAAACAGTGCTGTTAATTCCCAGTAAATAGAGAGACTCACTTGATCCCGGGTCTCGACGCGGCTCGTGCGGCTTACCTTTCTGAAATAAAAATATATGCCAACAATCACTTAATCTAGACATTTATTTCTGAAACAAAAATATTTTCTAAATTTCACAAAGTTTTCCAAATTGAAATAGTCATTTTACATGAATGTACAAATGCTGAATATAGCTATAAAATATGCAGTTTCTTTTCCTTAAAGCACTGCAGGGAGTGTTTGGCCTGTTTCCAGCTCCATATCAGTTTGATAATGTAATTAGAAGTCATGAGTAACTTGTTCTGTGAGCACAGTGTGTGAACGGTCTTGACTCAGGTCTGGGGCACATGGCAGGTGAAAGTCAAGCTGCATATCTTGTGTTGTACGTGTCACTGTTTTAGCATGTCGCTGCATAAAGCTTGTGTGTTTAGTGCGGCATTTTTCTTGGACTGTAGAGCTTTACGCTGAAAGGCAGTTTGAGAGCTGAATCGATGTTATTTATGAGCACCCTGACGGATGTTCATACAGGAATGGCTCACACAGAAGCACCGGCGAGAACTCGGAGTAAACAAACCAAAAAGCACAATTCCCAGCTCAAAATATTACAAAGTATACTTCAGGAAAAGAGGGGCCCTACCGACCAGTGTTCACAAAAAATCTTCGAGGTCTATTCTGTCCTCACTGTGGTGTCACTACCAGGGCTAGACAGATAGCGAACATCCAAAAAAGAGAGTCCAACGACCATGTAGCGAAGACTTGTCTTTAATGTCTTTTAAGACGCTTTTCCCCACAACTTGTCTCTTTGACAAATGGAATTTTGTAAAACTGTAACAAACACATAAAAACACATGTAAACCTTATAAATGTACCTTCACATCAATTGTACATGAACAGATACATATAAGAGCAATGAAAATAAAGGTTTGAACACATAGCCTAGCTTAAAATGTGACAAGGCTACATGCACAGCAGCTAGCAACAACCAACATTCAAAGGAAGTACAGATTAAGCTTAAGTTTGACACAAGTTTATATATGCAAACGTAGAACAACATTATAACACAGATTAACATTCAGTTTACGGACAAAGATACCCCAAGGCAGAAAGCGGGATGTTTTTGTCAGTAGCTGCACTGCCGGAGCCGGACATGCTCGACTGAATGCATGAGGCCGAAAAACCAAACTTATACCGACAACGTCCACTAGGGGCAGTGTCGACTATCGCGCACACAAAGAAGTTTAGAAATGACGTAATCCTGTGTCAGTATTAAGCACAACCAGAAATAAACCTTAAGCGCACGGGCGGCTTGGCGGAGGCCCCAGGCAATTGCCTGGTTTGCCTAATGGGATGCAGCGCCTCTGCCCATGAGAACTGGGACTAGGGCTGTGCCAAAAATGTAAAGATTGCTAGATCACAATCAAAACTTTGGTCAATCTCAACGACAAGATCATTACTCTTGTGGCAGTAACAGCGCGTGGTACTGAAGAGTGTTTAGGAGAAAGCACTGTGTCAGTATGTGTCTCTTTAGTCCCTCAAGTGGCTTTGCATTTCCCAAGTTGACATAAATATGCACGATTTGAGTCCCTCCTGTCTCTCGTGTCTCCCGTGTGTGCGCTGTTGTCCATCCCTGTAATTATTGATTCTCAATTCACAGAAAGTGATGATGGAACCCTCAACCAACTGACAAACAGAAGGGCGACATTGCGCCAGTAAAACTGAGGTTAATGCCATATATTTAGAGCATGAAACACACATTTGCATTGCATTCTTGCCCATGCCCAGTCTGGCCTGCCTCACCTCTTATGACTGTTTTCCTGACAGTAAGGCCAGTGATGGAATGGAAAAACAAGCGTGTATTGACAGATCACTAAGACTAACGCACGTCATGTTTTTGAGTCACTTCTGGTATGCCAACGTTACCCATGGGACTGGCTCACGGCAACATTCTTGCATAAATTGATTGGAATTGTCATTTTATATTTATTGTCATTTTAAGGTGTCATTTTGCCTTTTGTAAGCTACCATTTTGGCGAAAACATGACTGGGAAAAATAAACAACAATATGAAAACATGTAACCGGTTTTACACTCTGTGGTTTTCTGGTAGAAGGCATTTTGTGGACTTATTAATGCTATTTATTATACATTGAAGTTGATTTGTGCATTGAGACACAGTTTCCATACTAATGCCCAGGCTTTACACTGCTTATTTGTCAGCTGGCAACACCCTCTGAGGTTTACTTACTTGGGTTGGACTCACATGTTTGGTACTTGAATGTACTCAAACTTCTGATCCAATACGGCCTGTGGAGATGAAAACTACATTAAAACAACATTCATGGCGTGGCCTGGGAATTAAATGACTAGCATAGTGACAATAGTATGAATGCATAGCTGTTTCATATTGAAATGGACTGGCAATGACATCACATGGTAGTGTCCTGTGCTCTAAGGGCTCGAGACTGTTCTGACAACTTCTGGGCCAATCAGGACTTGGTAAAGAAATCCCCATGACAGTAAAGGAGGGGTACTTGACTTCATTCTTGTAATGAACACATTTTTCTTTTTTCCACCAGCAAGTATACAGAAATTATGAAAGTATTTTATCTTTTTCAGAATCTAATCAGCAGTCCTATGATTGGTTACGGTTTAGCAATCTGCCCCAGTTTCACTTTGTGGTTCTGTTCTAAAGCTGTGCATGCAAAAATCAATGCATGTTAATATGAATGATGTGCTAGTGTGTTTGTTGGATCTAGAGTATGTCGTCTACATCTCACTGTAAAGCATTTTATCAATAGCAAACTTGTATGAAATAACCATGGGTGTCACTATATGATGCTTTGGGATGAGAGCTGATTGGCGGTGGGTTGGTGGTCTACCTGCTGCGTTCCTTTATCTGAAACAATAAAATCAAGCTTGTGAATAATAGTGATGTGCAAAAGGGTTTGTGAGAGCTAGAAACAAAAGAGTTCTTCTTTCACCCCAATCATTATTAATATTACATAACAAACATAAATCGTTACTGTAAAAGACAAACCACAATATAATAACAATAGAATTTAAAAAAAAGAAAGTTCTTGTATTAACCTAATCTGCATGAAGGAGTCTAGCAGTGAGGACTATACTTGGGTCATGGATGGAGAAACATTTGACACTAGTTAATTCTATTCTTAGTTGATTCCCAACAAAATATAACGAGCTATTACGCATAGTGGTAAAGGAATGATAGTATTACATACAATGTATGCTATTAGAAACATCTGTACCACTTTATACAGAAAATGATGCTATAACTCTAATCTGCAGGATAAAATTTTATATATTGCACATGGTAAACTTTTCACATAGTCCATGCCCCATCCCATTAGCTGAAGTACAGTATCATTAGAGGCAAGTTCCCAGAGATACCGCGGGGCATTTTACAGTGGGATAAGCCGAATAAATCAGCTCTCTGCCGTTCTCAAACTAAGCAGGTCTTACTTTGGACACTTTGATCTCAGTCAGCACCTGCATCCGATGTCTCAGGGAAAATCCTTTAAAAGTCAGGGCCTTGTTTATGTGGCTGCCGCAGAGACCTACTTTCTCATCACTTTATTATCAACTCTTTTAAGTCTGCGGAGCCAGGCTGGATCATCTCAGACGGACCAAAGCACAAGCATGAGGAAATACCATGAGACATAACAGTCATTAAATGATTAAACCAGGAAGGGGCACTGACTCATCTCATGTGTATTCATTGTAAGTGTGTGTAAGTTCCTTAGACACCTGTGTTCCATCAGGATGCTATTATGGGGTAAAAAATAGCCAGGATCCTGTGCTAACATCCTGTTGCGCCTCATTGTGTCTGTGCGGCGTGGTGGGGGTCACAGCCCATGTACAATGGAGGAGGGGAACTGAGCGAAAGGTTGTTTTGTTTTAATCAGTTTCGCCTGTAATCACACTGTGGCGAGTTGGCAGGCGAGGAGACTGGAGATGGGCCCAAAGAGGGTAAAATGACTTCCTCTGTCGTTCATGAGCTCATGGAGGGTCCACAAGCCAACACTCTAAACTGGCCCTGTCACGCTGGGAGTCTCTGCACTGCATCAGCATCAGTTTGCACCACGTATTAAAGCTGCGCTATGTCACTTTTCTGGTGGAGGGCCTGTTGCCTGCTTGTTTCCATGGAGATATTATGGCTTTGCCCTGAACATTCCACAGTATGGCATTAAACTTATCCAAGAAAACATGATTACCAAGATATTTGGCAGTAAAAATGCATGGAATTTAATAAAACATTAAAAATGTAAATTGGAGAACTAACATACTGAGGAACATTCCAGGTTGAAGACACCCCACTATAACAAGTTACATAGTGCACCTTTAAGACTCAGAGCTTTCAGGGAAATGAGTCCTTCCTGATTTGAAGGATTTTGTGACCCTATTCAAAAAATATAAACTTTAAATTGTTATTGCTATGACAATGGAAGCCCGTTGCCATGCCAAATCCTTCAAATCTGGAAGGAATCCTTACACCTGAAATCCTGTTACATTATTACAATGCATTTTACTGGGTGCGCTTAAAAAAAAAAAAAAAAAGTTTTACTCCACTGAAATTATTTTATTTTAAATGTATTTTTGTATGTACCAGTATTTTTATTCCCAATGTCAAAACATTGGATATTGTCAATCAAATCAATCTGAATAATAATAAAATAATACCCAAGTTTATTTTCACAATGTTTAGTTATTTGTTTCATTATCCAGGAGGACTGGTCAGGTGACCCCAACTTTATATTAATTATATACAAATTGAATCAAATGAATGATTACCGTATTTTCCGGACTATAAATATAAGTATAAGTCGCACCCGGCCAAAACTTAAAAAAATGGTGCGACTTGTACTTATATTTATACTATATACTTATACTATATACTTATACTCCAGAGCGACCTATATGTGATATTATTTGTTATTTTCACACTTGCAACCACATTTCATACTCCAGTCTTATATATGCTTTTTTCTTCTCTATTTTGCATTTTTTTGGCTGGTGCGACTTACAGTCTGGAAAATACGGTAATAACTAACTCTGACACATTATGCTGTTACTGTTGGTCCATACTCACTGTACTTTTATAAATAAATAATTCATTTTCAAAATGGATTTGGGTTCATGTCCTTATTTTGGACTGATGATGCAGACATACTCTTTTTAGACCTTTGGAGTGAAATCAGTTGTTTCTCTAAGACTCGGTTTCTCTGATCTAGTCTTAGCTCTAGTCCTGGCCCGCGTTACCAAGACGACACTACCTTGTGTTGGGTAATGCCTTCCAGCTGGATAGGTAATGCCAAACATACAGCATCACGTCAACATCTGGTAGAATAATCTCCTTCAAACTGCTTTCCTTGGATCAAGAGAGGAAGTGATGATCGCAATTTACAACAATTTGCTTTCATTTGTGGAAATAGGGACCACCACCTTCTGCACTGGTGAGGAGTAGCTTAGAGTTTACACACTGACAAATATCCAAGCCCACCCACACCTAGGAACCATATCACCATGACAGAGACAGCATACATGTTTTCTTTGTTCTTATGAAAATATAATGTTGAAGGGATTTCCTAAGGCTTAAATCTAGCTTAAAGGAGGAAATGAAATGATTGGCTAAATTATTCCACAAACACAGATCAAACAGGGCATTATTGTGGTCACATAAATGGTATAATCTCACTTTACAGCAGTGTCTCTCAAAGACCCTGAACAAACTCTAGAGACACGAGGCAGTTGTCCAATTACTACAGAGAAATAATAATAGTAAGTTTGTAATGTATAATGTGTCTAACAACCATAGCTTCATTCAATGTTGTCCATACATGTTACTCTTAATCGCTCTTTACAATAAATGGAAATAATTTACTGGTGGGCTTTTCAACATACTGTTACAGAGTGGGACAAAGCTCCAAGTTTTTTCTGTTATAAGATAGATGAAATGCTGATCATATATAGATAGGTGATCAATGTGAACTATCAGTAGTTGTCTAAGGACGGAATAGTGACATGTGAAGCTCATGCAGTGAAGTATTAAAAATCCTGAAATATTGAAATGGTCGTAATCAATTTAATTTAGAGAGATTATTTACTAATCCCTCTGCGCACTCATCTATTGTGCAAGGATGCTTTACGCCAGAGCTTGTGAAAACATACGTTTCAGTGAGAGTCACAGCCGCTGATGGGAAGCGTATTGAAGAACGGCATCATGGGATAAGTCATTGCTTGAGCTGTTGGCATGGCACCATGTTGATGTAATATGGCAGTCATTATCTTCCAGCGTCGCTGCCAAAGGAGGAATACCCTCTTGAATGTCAAGACGGATCAGCGCTGCAGAAAACCACCCCATGGCAACAGAGCCAAATCATCCCATCCACTCGACATGGCACTGCACCAGGGACTGTAGCTTTTATCACTGCTCTGATTGGCCACTAGTTTGAGTAAAAGAACATGCTATGATCACCATTTTTACAGCCTTTTCAATTTATTCAAAACATGATCGTGAAACTAAATCAAGATCACTGGCACTTTTAGGAGTCAACGCAGAGGATTTCCACAGGGTCAAAGTTTAACTTAACCCTGACCTTACAATACTGCCAAAAGTGTGGAGTGTTATGTGTGGATGTTAATTTAGGACATTGTTATGGCAGATAAAGGGATTTATACTTAGTATTTTTACTAATTATTAGTACATTGTTTCTGTGCTTTCCTTGAGTATTAACATTTTTGGTGATTTTTTACTTCTACGCCTTATTTTTTAACCCAATCATCTGTACTTTCTACTCCAGACATGATCAAAACAGGTTTGTTACTTCGTCACCATTGTCACCCCCATTGTTTGCCTTTTTTCTTTTCATGTCTAAACTTTAGAACGCGTGGCGTGGACTCACTTGAAAGTAAATATATGCCCATTGGATCTAAGACCTAAGAAGCACCGTGAGAGAGGGAAAAGAGAGATGCAGTGATGCCCGAGGTGCGGAGGTGAGAAAGGAGGAGTGCGTTCATGTGGTGACGTGCAGGTGACGCTTAAACAAACTGACTGTTTGACGGCGGTATTCCTGAACACATGTGTGAGATCGCAGCTGTGAGAGTTAGTTAGTGTTGGACCAGGCTTTTTTCTCCTCAGCTAAATAAACGCTGTGTGGACAGATCATATCAGTCAGTGCGGTGCAGTTGACAGGGAAATTTCCTTTTACTGTATTTAACCTTCATAATTGTAAAAAATAGACATATCTCTAAAATACAGGCAACCTTTATTAATTGTTAAATAATTTATTAAAAGCCCATCATTCAATTTATAATTTTTTTAAACTTTTTTGGATTTAAGTAAATTTATAATGGTATGCTTTTGTACTTTCACTCAAGTAAAGTAGTTTCAGTTGTACTTTGACTTTTACCATTTTTTGACAAGTAATTGTACTTTTCCTTGAGTAGGGAACTTGAGTATTTGTCCCACCTCTGGAGAGTGCTAACCACTCTGCACTGTGCACCCTAGCCATTTTTACTATGCCAAATGTCATTATTGGCCTTGAATTGTATGTGCCTCCTTTTTTGGGTTTGCGCTAGCTTCCAGTTTCTGAACAAAATATTTTATTTGCCAATCATAGCAAGTGCAGAAGAATTTCTCCTGGCGATAATGAAGCAGAGGGAAGCGGACAATATGCAGCCATTAACGCCACATTCACTGAACAAACGAGCTGCAGGACCTCACGCTAAGAACAGCGAAGTGCAAAACAATTTGGCCTGGAATATGCCTAACCGTGCTGCAGTTTGTATGTGATAAACGCTTGTGGCATATTGTGAATTCTTCTGCACGTTGAGCACTGCAATGGTTTTCCTGCAAGTCTAAGATTGCCAACCATTATTATGCTATTACTTCCAGATTTTTGTATACATTGGAAATCCCGAGACTATGTTTTGCTTTATTATTCTCTGAGACGTTGTTTAACCATCGATTATGATGTGACTTGTACAGGGAAAGACATGCAACATTATAGCTGTTCTTTTAGTGAATGGCCAGGGGGAAGGGATTGGATCAGTTTAGGACATGCCTTGTTAAAAGTGAGATTAAACTTCTGACAATGCAAAAACATGGACCATATATGAATAAATGCAAACTACAACCATATGAAAATGTCGACAAAGGAACGAATGCAGGAGAAAATAGACAATGACTGCAAGGCCTATTGTAATTGGGAGCAGGGGACAGGCTGGAAATACCCCTCTGAACTGAAGCGATTGATTTAGTCTGTCTGCGCACGTTCATTTACTCACTGGAGGATTTACTTTTCCTGGCATAATACTATCATAATACTTTTAAACATTCAGATGAAAAAAGATAATTGTACAGAGTTCCTCTGCCAAATGGTGTTGCAATGCCTCTCCCAATAAATCACCTCTGTGTTATACTTTTGAAACTCAAATGTGCATAAATAAAGCTCATTATGACAGGATGTAATAATGCACAGAACATACAGAGCAAGAAAATCAACATTCAGTAGATAGACCTCAGCCAAAGCGCTGGTCTGATCTTGCAATGGGAGACTGCATTATTGCATCACTAGAAATCTGCTTAAACCGATCATTTGTTATTTTATTGTAAGTAAAATGTGTATCTACCGCAATCTAAAATTGGTGCAGAATTCCTTTAAAGACAGCTGGGTCAGACATTGTGTATATTGATAATATCAATGCACAATCAATGCATGTTGCACTATTCAAATTGCACACCATAACAACATAACATGTATGTATACTCTGCATATCTAAACTTAAATCTTGATTGCAGAAAATTCTCCTTTACAAACAAAGAAAAGTTGTGTATGGGAAATGATTAGAGTTGGAATGAAATGCCAGGCTCCAAGTGCAGCCGGCCGACTCTGACAGTTTACTGCATGTCCTCCCTTCTCTCTCGTCCCCATTTCACACTGTACTTTCCTGTCTAATAAAGTCAACGGGCCAAAAAGATCTTGAAAAAAGAAAAAAAGAAATAGAGCTAGAATCGCAAGCGTTCCTAACCAATGAATCTTGATTTCCTCTGAGGAAATTATAATCCAATCCATTCTCATAACGGACATGTTCTCCTTGTCTTTAATCCTTGACTTGCTGTTTTTTTTTTTTTGTAGCAGCTGGCAGGCTCTGACACACACCTGGACAAACAACCCTGCAGCTCGCGTCCCGTTGCCTGTCTCTCTGTGCAAGATTGGTGGCTCTTGTGAGGAAATGCATTCGTCTTTGTTACTCTTTTTAGTCAGAATCAGGCCCGTCTCCAACCGCAGATCGGCTGAACTTTGCCAACTCTGTCCCATAGAGGAGATTTCAGAGGGACGCTACAACCAGCGGTCTGTCCAAAATCCCCCTAAATCCTCCCCATGCAGCGCAAGCAGGACACACAGTGCACATTACCTCAGGACCACTGACAGCCTCACTGCTCTCAATGTGACTGCCAACCTCCAAATCCAGTTGTTTTATTAAGAAAGTCCAACTCTATATGTGGTCCGGATGACATGCTTTGCTTCACTGTCATATTGTGAATTGTACATTGGCTTGTCATTGGATATCTCAGCAATACAGACGGCAACAGAGGTGTTCAGAAGAATAATCGTGAATTTCCTGCTTTCCTGGAGTCGAGACGGGTTCTTTCTGCGTTTCTTTAATTGGCCCAGATATCTTTGTGTAGATAGATGGATAGATTGACGGATGGCTAGATGGACTGATAGCTTTATTCATCCACATAGTGAATTAGATTTGCAATGCCGATGCCATGTGACTGCAACTGCTGTGTGTGACTGTGTCCTGACAAATACTTATGGCAAAAATCATTGCAGTAGGGCTGCAACTAAGCCATAAAACCTCTTGTCACAGCAGAGTATACTCCAGATAACAATTATTTGACTAATTAATTAGTTGACAATTATCTCAATAATTGATTGTTGCAGTTAATCAATTAACTTGTTTCAACGTTTGTTAAATTCAGCTAATTACTGTAAGTATTAAAAATTAAGTATTAACATTTGCTTTACACAAATGTATTGAAAGTGCTTGCTGCCTGAACGTAAGATTAATGATGTCTGTCCACTCGCTGCAAACTCCTATAAGCACTTTAACTGCCAAAACTCTACCAGCCATTAATACCCCTGCAGTACACACAATTCTTTTCTGGCACAATGAGTAGAGAAACTGTGCCAGGAGTTGGATATTACCCTTAATGTCACACCTGAGTGAAATTTACAGTTTGCATGCTGCCCTCCAACCGCCACTCCCTTTATTACCATTCACCATAGAGCAGTTCCTATTAGAAAAGACTTGCTCCTTCAGTGACCTCCCTGTTCTGCGGTGTGGGCCTCTTGTTGCTGGT
This sequence comes from Eucyclogobius newberryi, assembly GCF_026437365.1. Taxonomy (NCBI): domain Eukaryota; kingdom Metazoa; phylum Chordata; class Actinopteri; order Gobiiformes; family Gobiidae; genus Eucyclogobius; species Eucyclogobius newberryi. Next base: position 10,783,786 of record NW_027316500.1, on the reverse strand, counting down.
GACTTAACCCCTCTGCCTGTAAAACACGAATAAGAAAAACACCCTTCTTAAGATGACTATATTGGTGGCCTGGTTGTCCAGAAGAGCAAAGACTTGGCTGAGACTGCTTACAACCTTATAGGGCCAGCATGTATTAGTGGTTACCGTAAAAAGTTTTTTCAGAGTGGTACAGCAGTACGCCTCGTCGGATCCTCCTCCCTTTGTCATACCCCCTTGCTGTTCCCCCTACGGAGCAAGGGGGAACTCCATGTAAAGTGTAGATTACTTATTTATGAGGGTTTGAATGCCACAGCGCCCTGGCATGGACTTTAATGGAGGTGAGACACTCCCTTGTCGCTCCATACTCCCCTCAGTAAAGTTTTATGACGTCCCACCGCACTCTAGAGAGGCCAGGGAAAGTGACGCCATGGCGTAGGAAAATACTCTTCCACGCTCATGCCAGGATTAACGCGGGTGTGCATGGGGCATTGGGCTGTGGGTATGTCCTTAATGCACTAGCAAAAGTGCCATATTGTGAGGATAATGTCACACATGGGACTGTAAACAGATGTGAGCAAAATTGGAATAGCCTGGCACTGGCAATATAATTTTGTGACAAGCTTTTCTGGCAATAACTATTTAATTTATTGTTTGATTCAACATAAGCTGCATGGACATCAAATGTTTGCCCTGCCAGTTGTTTGCCAAGGTACTGAAGCTCAAGCCCTATTTAATGGTTATAGGTAAGTATAATAATGATGCACAAAACAAAATCAATATTAAATTGCTTAGGAAGGCTATTTTCAATGTTGATATGCGTGCATGATGCAGCGATGATGGATTGTCAGTGCCTGGGATGATTACATCAGCGTTGTAACATCTTGTCATTTTCATGCTCTTCACTGCCGATGTCAGTGTCAGTGTTAAACATTTCAATTCCATTTATGTCAATCAATTATTCTGAAATTTCTGCGATTGTATTTTACACAAGGTTTATACATTGTCATTTTCTCGTCACATTACGTTGCAATCATATATTTATATCAGTCTTATGAAGTTAATCTGTTGACAAAAGCAAGTTTAGTGGCATGTCAATGTGAAACAGTAACAAACCCCAACTTGTGCTTGTCGAGGTTCAAAAGCTATCCGCCAAAACATGAAAATAAATACAAATGTTTGCTGCCAGCTGCCAGTGCGCAATGATTTTTGATTTTTTTCAAATTTTGAAGTAGCACATCTATGTGTTTTGATACTGCACATCATTATTATTTAAAACATTTTTGAGCCGGCTTCATGAGACAAGGACGGTTTTAAAGGGAAATGCGGATGAGAGAAAGGAAAACATGCAGCAAACCTTCAGAGCCAGGATTCAAACTCACGATGCTGCGGCCGGCTGCACATAGAGCCTGGCATATGTGCTTCCGCCATAACTACTCGGGCACCAGGCAGCACAGGGACTGCTTATTATCAATAAATACTGGACTAAGACTGCAGACTGTCTTCAATACCGACATTCCATTTGATTTTAAAACTATTTATGATGTAAAACTCCAGCGATGGAAGCAATAGATTAAATTGACAAATTTGCTGGACATTGGGATAAAATGGAGAGCTACAAAAGGGGATATATACCAAACTGACTTTCTACAAACTACTCCCTTTGTTTTTTGTCTTTTTGCTTGCTGTCTCTTGTTTATTGATTATTTCACTTTGCTTTTCTATTGTATGAAAACAATAAAAAGACATTCAAAAATGGCCACGGTCTATGAAAACAGAACCTGTCCCTCAGGCCACACTTTGAATGTCCCTGCACTAAAGCAAGCCATTACCCGTCGTTAAAACACATTCGAGTCATTATCATAACACGATGCCACTCATGTTGTAGCCCCTTTCTGTCTAAGGATCCTAATCATCCTGGCAGCCACTTGCATCTGTCAGGCCTCAGCACCACTGGAGCTAATGCACGAGGCTTTATCTCACACAGAATAGGCCAACCCACCGTCCAAAAACACACCCATCTCTCCCGCCACCCCCTTCCTCTCCCCTCACGGCCTTGATGAGAACCAGACCCGGTGTTGGAGCATATTAAAGTGGCCCAACAGTGTCAGCGGGAGAGCTAAATGCAAGGTAGTGAAATCTTTTGAACCTCTGTTACATTATAACAGTTTTAAACACATGCAGCTGGGTCCAAAGTTCAGGGAAGACATAAAAGCACTATTGCATGTTACCTTTGGTGGATGATAATAGCCGTGTGCCACTAAAACTACTAAGACAGTCCACAATCAAAGGAGCCCATAGGAAAGGACTCCCCACACTTCTTACTGCCTGCTAATGGGCTCTGAGTGTGTGTGTCAGAGGAGGCACAGCTTGTTAGAGTGCCTACAACAAACATGATTGTAAATACAGGGGACTTGCCGGTGTTGTGTGATTAAACTTCATCAACTACAGGTTAATGAAACTACAAAAGACTCAGAGGAGCAGTAATTACAAGTGCAGCAGTCTGGTGGCTCACCCGCAGCTATAGCCTTGATGTGTGGCTGTGTTTGACGTGCCAGGCGTCTTCATCGACATAATGTATTTGTGCTATTCGTTTGATATAAAGTGCAGGTATTTTGTAGTGCAATCGTCAGCTGAATACATAAAATGACCTAATATGTACAAAATTGGGTTGAAACAGGACTAAATCAACACAAAACTCAACTAGGACAAAGTAATGATCAAAACATATTGCCCACACTTGTCAAAGACCTGATTTGGTCATTGAATTGACCGCTTAGTTAATTGAATCACATTTTTTTCAACTAATTGGAAATAATTCTGCTTTCCTTTCAGGCTCTATAGATACCAAGTAATCATCAGACTCATCAGTCTCTCATAATTTGCTATTTGGTAATATCATGCAATCACCACAAAATCTTATTCATATCTAAAGGCTAAAAGAAAATTAAAAGTTAGCTAAATGTACCTTTTTCATGTCCACAATGCCCCTATATTTAATATGTATGCAATGTTTTTCTTCTCTCTGCTCCTTTTTGATTGTGATGGTATTGTTTGTTAACGTGAATAACCAACAATTGAAATAAAGAATAATAATATATTGATTTATGAATAACATTAGCATTGTCATTAGCATTGATTAAAAGTATCACAATACAGCATATCGTATTGTAATGTGTTGCATATTGCCTCAAAGTTTTAATTTGCAACACAAAACTGCAAACAATATAGATGAGCAAATGTTAGTCAGTCGCTGGCTGCACTGGCAAGTAAAATCATACGTACACGTGTTATATTTATTTGTGCTAACATGCATTACTATTAAAGTAAATTTATGAACCCAACAGAACCACGTCGAAACAGTTTCAATTGAATAATAATCATAAAACTGTGAGGATGGTTGAATTGTGCCCACATCACCATAGACCTAATTTTATAGGTTTTGGATTGCTGACATTGACAATATTGCTGATGGTGTCTAGATTGTAGGCTTGTTACAGTAAGAGTGTGTGTTCCCTGAGCTATGTGGATTTCTCCGTGGCGTTCTAACCACACTCGATAAATATGAGTTTGAGGCCGGGCCGTGCTGCCTCAGGAATGCTTACATGTGGTGGAGCAGCTCTCACCACCATTGACTTACATGGCTTTTGGACATTGAGGTTTCTATGGGGAGAGCTACAATGGGAGGCCGTTTGACTTCACCTCTGAAAACCAAGCTTACCAATGCCAGTTTCCTCTACGGATCAAGTCAACTAAAGCGTGTTATTTGTTTGTTTCCCAGTCTAACCCCAGCAACCATCACACTGTTGTTTACTGACAAAAAATGTACTAAATCATGGGTTTCCAGCGTCGGAAACAAACAAGAAATGACATTTCCCAGATGAAGTTGCTATGCCATGATGTTCATTCTATATTTATTTACCCAGGGCTTAAATGCTCTCACGGCCTTCAAGACGACAAAGTTATGAACACACATAACTAAATAACTTCAAGTGTTGATTTTGGGAATAAAATGAACCAGTCCAGCAATCTGCGTTTGAATCCAAACCAAATATGAGGCATGATAAGAATGATCTTAACAACGTCTAGACCAGAATTAGCAGTGGTAAGTATCCCAGCGGAGTCGTAATGCCCAGCAGAAATCAGCAGACACTTCTCAGCCATCATTTCACTTTATATAACTGCTCTAAATAGGATCTCCTCACCCTGACCATAATAGGATAAACCATTCACTACTGAAGCAGCAGAATAGCACTAGAATTAACAAGTTCCAAAAACATAAAAAAACATAAACAAATGATTGAAAACCAGCAGCGTATTGGCCATTATTTTTGCGACGTCTTGGACAAACTCAAAATGAGGGTTGTTCCTTAAATAACTTTTTAAAGCCTGCTCATTAAGCCTGTTCCACAAGCAGAAGCAAATAACAATTACCCAGCGTCAGTTCTGCTGTGGTCAAGCCATTAAACACAGTTTCTCAAAACATCAAGAGTTTGAGGAAAGAAGTCATTATAAATCATGGGACTATGAAACGCCTTCTACATCCGTCATCAGAGAGCAATCTGTTGTCTCCCATAACTGGCTGGACAAGGGTCATTGGCCTGAGGCGCAGTGGAGATTCTATCCCCCGACGGGACAGATGCAGTGGCATAAGAGGGGCCCGGATGCCCCCCTCTCTCACTGCTGACCCCCTTCGCTCCTGCAGACTCTGAGAAAGGGTCCTGAGGTTGAGAAGGTCCTGGGGACTGGACACATTGCAGCATTAATTACACACTGAGTTACCATTGAGCCTAATGTCTGGCCTCCCCCATCGGGTTAACTCCTTCCTGACAGCAGAGAAAGTAATGGGGCCTCAATGGCTCGTTACTCTCAGACAGGTCCTGGTGCTGCACTGACTGACAGCCGCTAAACGCTCCAGGCCCTCGGAGCTGCAGATAATGGAGGTGTGAGGCGCTGTGCGGGGTTCACTTCATCCCTTCAAAGGCCTTCGCTGACGCTGCCTAGTGCAAACAAAGAGCTTTTTTAGGAGCGTTATCTATCAGAGGCCGGCCCCATGACATCCTCACTGCACCTCCACTGGCACTTCACACAGAAGAATGAGGAGACAGGATATCCACCCTGGTTAGCACTAAAGTAAACAGAGAGGGAGAAGGAAGTCTAGCAATGGGACTACAATCAAATACTGTAAGGGCACTTTAGAGACCAACCACCACATATACAGTAATATTCAGGCAACTTTCCATGTATGGTACAGTCAATAACTGTGTAGCTGCAGGCGCAATCCCTCGAGTGCCAGTGCAATGTAGAAAAATAAAACATTCTATCTTCTATTGCTATAACAGTGACAGTTGGTGAATGTGATGATGACTCACTTTTACAGCTTATTTTATTACACAGGTGCACTGTGTATTTTTTTATATGGCATTTCACTACATACAGTATGTACTCTGCCTAGTGTAGAGGTGGGTATTGTATGTCATCTGCACTCCGCCGTGGGCTGCTTCTGGCGTGTGCTAATGTGTACAAAATGACATCCCCTGGCCTTCCCCTGAATACGGTGCCGGCTGCATGTTTAATCACAGAGTCGCGGCCTCTCGCCTTCGCTGTGTTGACGGGTCCAGCACTGTGTAATCGGATAGGAGCATCCATACTGTATTGCTGCTTATGTTTCATTTGATTAATTCATAGCCTACAGGATCAGAGAGATAGATAAAGCTGCCCGGCATGAGATCATGACCCTGGAATTCCCAACAATAACCATCTGGGGCCAAGAAGCTCTCACTTTTTGCCTCACACTTCCTCTCTGTGTTTCCTAGGGCTGTTAGTGGATAACACGTTCAAACACATATCAACACACACCTGCAATGGATGCTTTGCATGTAGAACCAACGAGCCATGTGCATAAAATGTGTCATGACATGGAGGAAATACCAAACTTGTAAGGCCTGCGGCACATATTACCACTCAGCGTGAGATTCAGCAGATCTGGTTGGGTTTACAAGGTTGTTTTACTCTGGTTCAGAATCAAAATCAGAAAAGGTTTATTGCCATTGTCAATGAACAAAATTCACAAACATAGGAACTTGTCTTGGTGATTTGGTGGATTTGGTTGTTGAATTTAATTGAAACTTTATAAATTACATTTGTGAAATAAGTTTTACTAACATTCATATATGTGTATTACTGGTTGAATAATAGTCAAAAGTTCGTTGGCAGTTTATCATGAATTTGCCCACGCCATCTCATGGTACAACGTTATCATTCATTTCATGGTGCCATATTATGGCACCATGAAATAAATGATAACGTTGTACCATGAGATTTGCATATTGTTAAATCTTTAGTTCAAATATTTGAAGATGTTTGAATAAAAAGTTCACCTCAATTTGTTATTTTTGCAGCACTGCTACATAACGAATAAAGTCTAAGATGTACAACTACAGTAGGTGGCAGGATACGGGATATCTAAATAAAATACCAATAAAAAGTACACAAAAAAATCAATAAACTAGATGATGTTGTTGTTGTGTTGCTTTTAATGGCGTTTGGCGGCCAACTGAAAAGGTGCATTTACCGCCACCTAATATAGTTGTACGTATTCAAGAGAATCTTCTTTATACGTCACAAAGGCGCCGGTACAGCTGGCAGCCCGGTCACACTTATTGTGCTTTATCTTTTGTATTTTGTAAATATTTTTCTACTTTGCGTGTACGATAGGGACACACGCTGGAATCGCTTTAATTCAACTTGTTTTGACTTAGTTCGGCTGGATTATTGAGTGTTTTTGTTGTGTCGTCGCGATGTGCCCTGGCTCCGAGCTCCCCCGGCCCCCCTGCGCCCCCCGCCGCCACCAGTGCGCATTTACACAAAGGAGGAACTCATGAAACTGCGGAGAACCGTCGTCTTACCCGGAGATCATCACGTTATCCCGGCGGACGTCCTAAGGAAAACACAGAGAAGCAGAAGGGCTGGACGTAAACTCAGAGAGAAGAGAGGAGGAAACAGGAAGTCGGTTCCCGCCGTAGTCATGGGTAACGTGAGGTCCCTTCAAAATAAAATGACAGAAATAGCAAGCCTCATGCGGTCCCAGAGGATTTATAGGGACAGCAGCGTCTTGATTTTCACAGAGACCTGGTTAACAGCAGAAATGCCAGACTTTATTGTAGGTTTGGACAATTTTCATCTGCTGCAGGCGGACAGAACGAGAGAATGCGGGAAGAAAAGAGGTGGAGGTCTGAGGAGGAAGATCAGGCAGGCTGAAGCCGGCTACAAGAGGAGGATGGAGGAGCAGCTGCAGCAGAAGAACATTCAGGGAGTGTGGAGAAGCCTGAAAACCATCTCGGGCTTCAAAATCCCCCCTGTCCAGACAGAAGGGGATCTACAGTGGGTGAATGATTTAAATGCTCACTTCTTGAGATTTGATCGGTCACCCACCCCTCCCCCTGCACATCTGCATGCTCCTCTTCCACAGCTGGACAATGCCCTGCATCCGTTCCTCTTCATTTCTCCGCCCCGGACCATCAGCTCCCCACTTCGCCTGGACTCACCCATCCCCCCAGCACACAGTCCCCCTGCCAACCACTGACTGTCACAGCAGCACAGGTGAGGGGAGAGCTGAAGAGGATTAAAGTGAGGAAGGTAGCAGGACCTGACGGCATCAGCCCCAGGCTCTTTAAGTCCTGCCCAGATGAACTGTGTGGAGTTATGGAGCATGTCTTCAACATGAAGCTGAGGGTGGTACCACAGGTCTGAAAGACCTCCTGTCTGGTACCTGTGCCCAAGACACCGCGCGCCAAAGACATCAACAGCTTCAGGCCGGTGGCTCTCACGTCCCACCTGTAGAAGACACTGGAGCGGCTGGTCCTGGACCACCTCCGCTCCACCGTGAGCTCAGCCATGGACCCGCTGCAGTTTGCATACCGGCCTGGCATCGGAGTGGAGGACGCCGTCATCTCCCTGCTGCACCGCTCTCTCTCTCACCTGGAAAAGCATGGCAGCTCTGTGAGGATCCTGTTCTTCAATCTTTCCAGCGCCTTCAACACCATCCAGCCGCTGCTCCTGAGGGACAAGCTGGAGACTGCTGGTGTGGAGTATGACCTGGCAGACTGGATCCTGGACTACCTCACAGACCGACCCCAGTTTGTGAGAGCACGGGACTGTGTGCCTGACACTCGGACCTGCAGTGTGGGGGCGCCCCAGGGCACTGTCCTCGCGCCCTTTCTCTTCACCCTTTACACTGCAGACTTCAGACACGACACAGACAGCTGTGTCCTGCAGAAGTTCTCTGATGACTCTGCCATCATCGGACTCATCACAGACGACGATGATGCGGAGTACAGGGGACTGGCGCAGGACTTTGTGGACTGGTGTCAGTGGAACCACCTCCTCATCAACGCGGGGAAGACCAAGGAGATGGTGGTGGATTTCCGCAGACACCACCCCACTGCCCCCTCACCAGTGAACATCCAGGGAAGGGACATTGAGAGAGTGGACTCATACAAGTACCGGGGTGTTCATCTGAACCACAAACTGGACTGGACTCATAACACAGACGCACTGTACAGGAAGCGCCAGAGTCGGCTTTACCTCCTGAGGAGACTCAGGTCTTTTGGAGTGACAGGGCCACTCCTGAAGACCTTCTACGACTCTGTGGTGGCATCAGCCCTCCTGTACGGTGTAGCCTGCTGGAGCAGCAGCATCACAGAGAGGGAGAGGAGGAGGCTGGATTGGCTAGATTCACATCTATGCTGGACCATGAGTGTCACCCCCTGCAGGACACTCTGTCCGCTCTGGAGAGCAGCTTCAGTGAGAGACTGAGCCACCCTCACTGTGTGAAGGAAAGGTTTCGGAGGTCTTTCCTTCCTGCTGCTGTCAGACTTTATAACAAACACTGTTAGTCCTACTGTGCAATTACTGTGCAATTTATGTGCAATTCATGTGCAATTACTGTCGTGACACATATTCATGTGCAATTACTGTAATGGTATTTCTTTATTTCTTTATTTTGATCTTTATTATTTTTCCCCTCCATCCCTTGTTGGAAAATGGGAGGTTTTGTCTATAGGAGTTTTTGTTTATAGGAGATCTTCTACTGAGAGTGTTTTTCAAACTTACTATAAGTGATCTGTTCTTTTCTTCTGTATCTACCGGTGTTGCATCAATGAAATTTCCCCATGTGGGACAATAAAGGAATATCTTATCTTATCTTATCTTAACACTCAGACAGCTTTGGAAAAGCCATTTTTCAAAAATAATTACTAAATATAGCCGCAAGCGGCAATGATCGGCCCTCGCCACGCCGCCGCCACGCCGCAAGAGGAGGGGGCGCTAACGCGCCCCAATTGTCCTTTTATTACGCCTACTGCTGAATCTGTGACGCTGTCACATCTACTCCCCTTTGTTTTACCATCAAAAAGCAATTTTATTTTGAATTCTTGGCAAAATGTGCGGCTTTGCCGCACAGACACCGTGACTCTTTGAATTAAAATGTGAATAACTTTTGACGGTTCACCCCTGAAGATGAGTCTCACCAAATTTCAGGGCTAACGCCCTGGGAGGAGTTTGTGAAAGTCTAAAGTGTGAACATGTTCTGGCGATTTCCCCATTGGAATAACATGGGAGGTTTTGGTCATCGCTTTGGCAAAACCATAACAATTATGACATGGGTCTCATTGACTTTTTTGATGGGGATGCCAAAATTGAGTTGTGTGTCAAATTTCATAAAATTTCGCAAAACTAAACATTTAACCTCCATATAAAATCTGTAGGGGGCGCTGTGGTGCCAAATTAATTTATTTTGGTTGGGTGGACGGTGTTGCCGTAATAATATTTTTTACTTCTCTTGTCACCATCTACCTCTGCGCCAAATTTCATGATTCTACGATCAGATTTTTTTTGGGTCATTTCCTATCTCTCAATGCATTTTTGGTACATTTGGGGGCGCTGACGCGCCAATTTTTTTATTTTAGAAAAGGGAAATAGCCAGAATTTAGAGAGGCACGATTTTTAGAGGTGTGCAATTTTTTGTGACTTTTCGTCAATGTTCACTGGGTGAAAAATAGGGGGGTTGGTCCCGAGAAGAAAGAAAGAAAGAAAAAGAAGAAGAAAGAATAATATTCCGATGCGAAAACAATGTTTCCCATTTTTCATCATAAACTATACATTTTCCTACCTCATGGTGTGGGTCCCTGGTCACTGACGGGTACTTTCGTTAATTTTGAGTGGGCTCCGCCCACTTTGTGTTTTTGGCCCTCTACACAGTAATAATGTTCAATTTTTGCATTACATGCTTATATGCACGGAACATGCAAGAGATGGGGAACGTATTCGTGAGACACTTAGGGCAAATGAGTGCTTTATATGGGGATCCCCATAAAGTGCTCGTTTAGTGCGCACTTTTGCACGGGCTTCGCCCGTTTACAATGGTAATGTTCCATTTTCCTACTACTAATTAGTATGCACGGGGCGTGCATGAGTGAAGGAGTGCGTTAGTGAGTGTTTGGAAGTGGGCGAGCGCTTCGCGCTCGATTTCGTGCGCACTACGTGCGCACTTTCGCAGCCGTGCTTTGCACGGCCTTACGAGACTAATAGGCCTCTCGCCAGCTTGTGGCGCTCGGGCCTAAAAAGTATGTTCACTGTTCAGCAAATACTTTTATTTTTTCCTTACTTTCCTGGGTGACAAAAATATCACATCTTGAGAAATGTTACTTCAAAGTATCTGTATGTGTATGAGTAACAACACCCTTGCATATTGTCCAATCAAATCCAAAGACTTAAAATGTCCCAAACCTCCATGAATCCTGTCAAAGAATCACATATTCTCGCACTTACTTAAATATTACCATGTTGGCAGCGAAGGTTTACCCTGAAAGCCCTCAGTGTTGGAGCAAAGAAAATGCAAGGATTTAATGAATTGCAATGCGATGTGCTGGGAACATGTTTCTCTCTATTACATGCTCAAATGTGACATTTCGCAAAAGGAGAATGGTCTGAATTAACTGTTTTTCTCTAAAAATCGGGAAAAAGTCTCCAACTGTCAGATCTTATCCTGCGTCTCCTTGGATGTTGAGACAAAGTGACGTGAGTTGTTCTCTTTCAGCTGGTTGCCACAGGGCCAGCGGATGATAGATGAAGTGTTACTTTGCGGGCTATTTTTAACTTTTCCAAAGCAATGTTTCAGTCAGACGCCGCATCTGGTACAGGCTTAAGGGCTAAAGCAGCACGGGCTCTAGACTTTGCCATCCGAGACTGCCCGAGTTAGCAGAAAACAAATGTTATAGTTGTTTATGTGCTGTGACACGACCAAAAAAAGCCTTGTTAATGCTTTCAAAGGATGATGTGTGACTGTTTAATAAGCCCGGACAAACATGTGTTAAATTAAATGGCCTTTTGTGCTTAAGACATAGGCTTGATCACTCTGGTGTTATTATTGTCCCACACGTTGAGTTTATTTCCAGGAAACCGCTACAAAATGTGTATCAGGTATGGTTTGCATTTGCAGCTTTGAATGGAAAGCATCTGGTTGTCGTGAATGACCCCTGTTTGTCGACTATAGCCTTGGACCTTCATGGGTAAACCCCTTTCTTTCCCCAAATTATGGCTAAATAATTCCCTTCCCGCAAGAAGACTTGGGAATAAAACAGCTCACTAGAGACAACTCTACACGATCTGTCACTTTCCAAGAGGCTCACTGGTTTAAAGACAGATGTAAACAGGTAAATCAGCCTGTATTTCTGTTGTTTTTATGTATGGCTTTGTCCTGAGGTAGGTAAGAACATCTCCCGAAATGTTCTTTGTGAAATATCTGCAATTTCTTCTCGCATGCAAAAGTCATGGAAGGCCTCTTCGCAAAGAAGCCTATTTTCAGTCGATTTACTTTGTTTAATATCCATTTTACACATAAACTATCTGCAAATAGAATTGACCAAGTTGTGACATCGTGTGTGCTGCAGGAACAATGAAAAACTTGCCTTCAATTACCTTCAATATTGATATTGTTTAGATATTAATACTTAGGACTGTAGTGTTTACATGTGGATGGCCTGTTCCACAATCACGTATCGGGGGGAAAAAACTAATTATACAATTTGACTTTCTGTTGTGGTCACTCCATAAAAGCAGCGGTTTAAGTCATGGAAAACTCTTGCAAACAAGGATAATTTCAACAAGTCACTTTACCAAGTTTACATAAATGCCAGCTTGTAAACAGTCTGTACGTAAGTTGACATGGTTTTGCAAGTCACACAGTCTTGTGCCAGTCATACAACTTACAACATTTAAATGTTGAGAGTCTATCGAGATAATAAACAAAATCCCCCCAGTTAAAGTCTGACCAGGTCTAAGTCAAGATCTGGAGATGCGTCCCCAGGCGTCGCATTGCTGTTGTCTATTGCTCTTGACGAAACGGAAGGTTTATATCAAAGGGTAAAACGTCTCAATGGGGACAATAAATTATAAGATAAGATAAGATATTCCTTTATTGTCCCACATGGGGGAAATTTCATTGGTGCAACGCAGGTAGATACAGAGGTAGATACAGAAGAACAGATCACTTATAGGAAGTCTGAAAAACACTTTCAGTAGAAGATCTCCTATAAATAAATAAAAACTCCCATAGACAAATAAATAAATAAATAAATAAATACATACCATTGCATGTGATCACGACAGTAATTGCACATGAATATGTGTCACGACAGCACATAGATTGCACATGAATTTCACAGTAATTGCACATGAATTGCACATGAATTCCAACAGCAATTGCACATATGACAGAATTGCACATCAGTATTAGGTTAGGTCAGTATTGCGACGGGATAACGTGACGATACCTTAATCTTAATGACCAAACATCTAAAAATAAGAGATACAAATTTAAGAGATAAAAACTAAAGAGGCCCGTTATGCCCAATATGCAATATGGACACAAAATATTAAATTAGGTCAGACCACACATTTCACTAAAACATAATGAACATGATTATATTCAAGATTTTACTAAAAGTGTTGCCTATTTTTACTGAGTTGGAGAATTTTGATGCCAACGTTTTGGTTGGACATGAGCAGCACATGTTCCCTAGCAACCAAGCTATAAGCAAGAGCCAAAATCCATATAAATTACACAACAGTTATGATTTTACAAATAAATAATATAAATATCTGATAACACCTTTATTTTGTTACATGATTGTTTAAACTGTCAGAAATGTGTACGAGTGTTGATTTGGCATTTTAGATGGAATGTTGCTTATTTGTGACATCGACAAAGGGATTCTGTTTAAAAACTCTTTCTCTATCTTTTTCTTTCTTTTTTCCACAAACTGAAACTTAACCGATGTAAAATGCTGAGAAATATTTTCTACAGGTTCAATTCATAACTAGAAAAAACATGAGAACCTGCCATATGCACTGTCTGTCTTCCACAATTCTTGCTTTGTCTCATTCATTCTCTCTGTGTTTTACTGATTGAATAGGATAAGACCTGCCCGCCTCTCGACCCTGAACCCTCTGCACCCCCTGCACCAAACATGCTTCATAGGTGTGTCCGGATGACTGTGCAGAGACCACACCCTGCCTATAGACCAAACACCCTCAAGTCAAGTGCAGATCTGGCCAGAACAATGCAGCATGCTGGTGAAAAATGCCCTCCGTCTGCAGCTGTAGCAGTGTGGCCCCATGCAGCAGCTGTCTAATATTCCATTGTGTTACCAGCCTGACCACACTGTCCACTAACAACAGTATATATAGCACATAATGAATTTTCATCAGCAACACTCTCACTTTATGTCACTATTTTAGATTTATACAAGAAAAAGGGTGCTCCCCCAGTTTTACAACATGGGTGCTACAGTGAAATATCTTATCTGGAGTATTTTCAACCAACTTTCCAGTAATGATGGTGAGGATTGCCTTGCATAAACAAATTACTCTTATATTAAATTCTAACCAAAACCTTCTGGTTATCGCCATTGACTTAACCATGACAAGGCTGAGCAGTCACAGAGCCACCATACTGACCAGCAGAAGGTCATGCAGGGTCATCGTACGGGTCCCTAGGCAGCGATGCAGGGTCACTGTATTGACCTTTGGAAAGTCAGGTTGGTTATTGTACTGGCCAAATCGCTAAGCTGACCTGTGAGTAAGCTACACAAGGAACCACCATGCTGACCTGGGGCTAAGCTCATATACTCATAGAACTAAAGTTACAAAGGTGACTGACATTTACATGTGTTTCCCCCAGTTCAAGTAAAAATAAATGTAATTTAGGCATTAGGGTACAATAGCTTCATTTGAGTTTTCCTATTGTCGCCCTCAGAAATATTGTTTCTCAATTAAGCTCAAAGATATCTGCCCTGACATGCACAGCAGCTAAGCTTCCTGGTCTTGCAATTGGAAAATACTGTATTTAAGAAAAAGCTGCAGTGTATTTGATTTGGGATTTTTTATGGTTGCAGATGTGAGTCCTGCTGCGCCATCGTCACTCCAGACTAACAGTGTCTCTGCACTGGTAAACCACTAATTACAGCCTCGTCAGAAGTGAGACTAATTAGCACATAGCATAACAAGAGAATACAGCGGAGCGGCACTGCAATTTATAGGGGCTTAGGCAATTAGTAGTTCATTTTAAGATCTCTGCATTCCTCAGAACTAAAGGTACACTATTTCTTGCTATTCTAACTTGTAATTTAGCACTAGATCATCCTGTAATTATCTTTGTTTGTTAAATGTTGCACTGAAAATAATATATTGTTACCAATTTGATAAAAAAGAGAAGCTTAGCATTAAATACAATTGAATTGGGGAAAACAAGAATGGAACATTGTAACGATCCACAAAAAAAAAAATACTAAATTATTCTATTATAGGCAGTTTTTCTTGATACTGAAACTATGAATGGCTTGATTTTCTAAAATATTCCTAACAAAATAATGCATTATGTTTTCATCATGAGGTAACCGCAGCACACAATAATTTGCATATTAATTTGATATATGTAATTTGACATATAATGCGGATTTGTGGCATGCATGGCATACACTGAATTGTAAAACTAGGCCACTGGGTGGCCTTGTTTAATAATGGGGGGTCTTGGGTGCATAATATTATGGTACTGACTGGATTCTCATCTGTATTACATGTGTTATTCGAAAGGGGAGCGGAGCCACCAAAGTCGAACACTAACCACTTTCTTGAGGATTTTTTTTCAGTAAAAATGGGTGAAAGTATTGTGTCTGGAGCTGGTACCATTCTTTTAAGGGGGAAGCCCACACAGCAGGAACTGCAGTGCCGCAAGGGATCATGGGAAAATATCCACATATCCATTTACATCAGTCATAACTCCAAAACCAACACTGCCATGAATATCAGACTGAAATCTGGACCACTTCCTGTGTGACAGGAGAGGATTTACTCTGCAAAAAAAAACAAAAAACATTGAATTAAATAAGGCTGGATCAATATGCCTTTATGATACAAAAGTGGACACTAGTTCATTAATTAAAAAAATACTTGTGTTAATATTTGTATTAGATTTGTATCTTAACATAAATAACTGTTAAATGTTTTACAGTGTACATTGAGGTTAGCTGTCTCACTGAAGCCCCAAGAGCAGAGATATGGACTTCTTTAATGCTTCATCTCCGTTTAACACCAGAGGATGGCATTTGCAATGTGCCATGAATCCATGGACCAAAATAAAGCATTATAGAGTCCAAGGTAAAAATTTATTTTATTTTCAATGTAAGTTAAGTCTGTTCTGACATTTTGCCTTCATGAAAACAGTGTGTAACTTTTTAGAGATTGAACCTCACCTGCATGATTCCATGGAAATAGAAAGTTAAAACCACACTTGGGAACATTATCCATGCAAACAGATATGTTTTATGACACAATGTGGAATATTATGACAAAAAGAACAACAATTCTAAAGAAAGGAGGAGGCTACTCTAGGCCAAGTACAAGTCAGGTGGAGATGTAAGTAAGAACACAGTTCCTAATACATTTTTAAAGCAACAAAACATTCAAAATCAAAAATATCTTTATTTTAGTCTATTTTTTGGCTAAAAGGTTACATACTGTTCCTTTAATGACTAATTGAAAATATACAATATAAAGTTGTGCAAAATGTTTTATTTTAATAAGTGGTAGCTCAAGTGCTTCAATGAAAAGAAGAATTAAAGGTTGTCAATGTTGTTTCCCTGCATGCATACATTTACATACTTTTGGGCGCAGTTTGATTTGTCACAAACATCTACCTAGTATGGATGAATTGCAGAATAAGCACAGACGTCTCTTCTTAAGTTTTGTTTTCCATTAGTGAAAGCAAACAGACCAGAGCAGCCTCAGAGAACGACCTCTTAAATGGCAGCGTTGACCCCTGACCCCTCCGTCCTGAACGGGGAACACTAGACCCTCACAAATGCACACCACACACTCTCATCTACAATTAGGCCACATTAGAAATTGGAAATGGAATTAGCGGTTAGCGTTGTGTCATCAGTTAGCATTTCCTCACATGCCGTATTGTGTTTAATGCCTGTTAGCAGCAAATGGAAAAGCTGTTGTGGCCATTCTCCTCCACACCCTCATGTCATTTGTCTTTAGCAAACCCACCCAGAAATATATTGACTTTTGTATATAGGGATTTCACTGTATTTTTCCCTCGTTTCTCTCTTTCAACATTGCAGCGCTGGAAAAGAGGCACATTTGGTGGAATCCGGTCGCCCACGCTCGCAGTCAGGACACTTGATTCTAATTAGATATTTTCTTTGCTTTCTTGTTCTGGCCTGTCTGGGTTGGTCCGTGCCTCCCCCTCCTCCCTGAGCCTCCGCAATGTTGTTTCCTCACTTGTGTCCTCATTCTCTCAATTCTACTGCCATATGTCAGAGGTGGTTAGGGCCGGCAAAACTGAGAGTAGGGTTACTTCAAAAAAGAAAAGTAGAGAAATACTCAATGACTGATATGTTACAGTGCCACGACTGCATTACCTAACCTATTCAGCCAATTTATCAAGTTATCTCAGAGAAATGTATTTTAACCTATTGAGGACAGAAGAAATTATGTTTTTAATATCAGCGGTTCTTAAAGATTTCAAGCCAAATATCATCAGAGCCAAACCTGAACCTAAACTGCTCTAAAAGGAGACAAAAAGAGATTTCAAAAGAGACTAAACCATGGTTAAGATGGAAAACATCAAAGTACTGTCAGTTCCTAAATAAAACTATTATATTATTATTATATGTCTACCACCAGAGGCAGTCTGCGCACCACATACCACAGTTTGAAAAACGCTGATGATAAATGGAATTAAATCATAATTTCAGTGCCTAGTTAGTGAAAAAAATGTCAATTAAACTTAACGGTTGAAAAATGACAAAAATGGTAAAATTTTCTGCAATTACGTAAGGCACAGGGAAACTATCGCAGTAATCTATGGAAAAGAGGGACTGCTGCTTCTCCAAAAAACAAGAGCAAAAAACCTACCCCTCTATCCTCTTTCCTCTTTGTTGTAGTCCACTTACAGTACACTTGATTTAGGGCTGCCTCCTCGACCGGGACGTTCCTCTCTGCAGGGGGTTCCTCTGCTCTGAGAGGGACGACTTCGATTTTGGCTTTGTGTTCAGGGAAGTCTCCAGAAGTTATTGAGTGTGACAGCCCCATTTATCACAGTGTACAGTCCAGAACAAAGGAAATGTCTCAAACGCTACAGTAAAATACGATGTATATTGAATATTTTCATTGCAATGTTCAGCTTGCAATTTGATTTGTCATTGAGGAAGATGTTATTTAATTTCCTAACGGTTGAGTAAATTGATTTATATTGCTTTAGTTGGCCTCATGCCTCTGTTGGTCACACACCATCAATTTGTCAGGAGTCTAAATGGGATTATGCTGAGGATGGACAGGCTGAGGTTCAGAGACGAGCCACACGACTGATTCCAGAGTTTTGGGTTGCCAATAAAAGCCATTTGAAACATCACCCACAGTCGTTAGTTTTAGATCATTACAATTCTGATAACAGTCTTTGCTGGTAGTCATCATTTCTAGTTGTAGTAATTTGGCTCTATTTCAGGCTTCACCAGAGCTTGTGGTGGGCTTAATTCCAGATTCCTTAATTCTATGCAAACACTATAATAACAGATTCCTCATACTGATTGATCGAGATTTTTGATTCAACTGTATTTAGTCTTTTCAAAAACAAAATAAAAATGGCTTTTGGTTATGATTTTATTAACGTAAACTAAACAGATTTTTAATATGTGACGTATAGCACACATACAGAACCTCCAGAGTCCATAATGTTAGAACTATTTTTTACAGTAACCCCAACCATATAATTGACGATTAGACCAAATGTGGATTAATTGCCCTGCCCTAAAACAGGAAATTTTTGGCCAGAACGTGTTTTTTTTTTTTTCACACAGAGCTACCTGTAAGTAACCTGGCTCAAGTAAAACGTTTGTGTTTGAGGGTTGCAAATGCCAGCAGTTGTAATTACGGGGGTCGCGACTGAAAAAGGCTGCGAACCACTGACCTATTGGTATTGGTAATGACACAGACTAGAAGATAATACCACACTGCCATTTTATTGTAACTGGAGCAAATCCTGGGTTTGCAAAGTACTTTGGATGGCTTGAAGTGCTACCGGTATATACATTAAATGCACTGTTATTATGAAAAACTATTAAACAACAATTAGAGTAATGAATGTTGGCCTTGGTTTGAACTCCCAGGTGTGAACGTAACTTTACTTTTAGTAGCAAGGTGCAGGCCAGGCTACAGGCAGTGCAACTTTTGCTATGAAAACAATTTATGACTCACTCGGGGCCAAACTGTTCATCACTGAGAGGGGAAGACACAGGCGGACCCCCTGGTCAAGGAAAGCACACATTCAGTAAGTCAAAAAATCATCGGGCACGAAGCAAGAAGAGCAGATCCGGATGATAATATCTAATGTCGTGCAGGGTTAAAGATGGAGATAGCAGACGGATGTGAATTGTTATGTTGTTTCCAGATGCTTTGCCCACACACTGTCTGTAAAGAGACATGCAAAAGCGCAGGCAAAAATCTAAAACAAATCCTGTTAACCAGGGGGAATAAGAAAATAAAGCCGAAACCGAATCGCCAATGTGTTCAAGGGGAGCAGACACTAATCAATGCAAGATTTAGAGCAGTTTTTTCTTTTTTTTTTAACCAACAACAGCATGGGATTCACTATTTTTACTGTAATGCTGTTTAGGCAAAAAGGAAATAAACATGTTGCCAAGACCGACTGAGGAAGTCCTGGTAGGTGGGCTTTGACTATGACTGAAGATTATCTGATCTGGCCAGAAAATGATGAATCAAAAGCTCTTTATAATGTTAGACTTCAGCTTTCCTCAATCTTAAAGCAAAACAAGGCACACACCACAACAGTGTTTTGCTTTTTCTTTGTTCAGAGCAGTAGAAACACCACAGAGAAAGACAAATGACTCCATATTCCATACCATGAAAGCAGATTTTTTTTATAAACAAGCATCATTTCTATACATGTTATAAACTTAGTATATTATGTGTTTGTTATGAATTTCTTTTGTTTTGTCTGATTTGATTGCAATGTGAATATAATGTATGGATGTATCATGCTGACAATCAATGTATATGTGAACAATAGTGATTATGTGACTTTTTCTTTCATGAATGAACTGTAGATGGTGTCCAGACAATTATTATGGGATGTTTCTTCTTGAACTTTCCTAACCCAAGTGTTGTACTGTACATTTTGACAGGGCTTCTGAAGGATATTGATAGATGGTTCTAACACAAAGCAGATATGGCACATGAGGCTGAATTTACTTACAGCATCTGTGTAATGTTCTGAGTGACTGTGTGGTATTTTGTGTCACTGTGAGTGCCACTGCAGCCCAAGACAAGGGACAATGCATTTTACATTCACCGTTCATGATCATTTTATTGTATTTGTTGGTGTTTTGTTGTGTGACCATTGAGGTGTACACTTTCTCTTTGTATTGGAAATGTATTTATTGTTGACAAAAGAAAAAAGGGGTTCTGTGGGTAAGGCAAGGTTCTGTGGGTCTGTTTCTGTGTTATGAGTTCAAAACCAAACCTGGATATTTTGTAAAAACGCTACCTTAACTCTCTTGCCCATTCCCTACAATCTTCTCACCAACAAAAGGGTAATGAACGTAATGAACAAAAACAATCTAAAAAAGTGTGGAAAGGTTGCACTGGCCATCACATTGGCAGACCACACAGGCTAATCCTTCAGCGCCCTTCAAGGATGCTCCCCCGTGAAAGATGTAAACCTGGGAGAGGAGTCCAGCCTTGCCCCGGTCTTTTAAAACGCTCTCTCTCTCCTTGAGTGTCTCCAGGGTCGGACAGATGCAACAAGGCAGGACGACCTCCGCCAAGGGTCAAGGCAGAGCTCAGGGACGCCATGGGGGAGAGAGGGAGAGTGGGGGCACTGACCCAGCCGAGGGTCTCCTTCACTCAAAACACATTCACCAGGCGTGTGCATGCAAGTCCCCAACACAGGTCCATACAACTAAAACTATTCAAAAGTTTAAACACTAAAAATCATACATACAGTACATAACATAAAATCAAGATGAAGGACCCTGAAAATAACGGCTATTCTATTGCTCAATAACGCTATAAGATAAAAAAAAAAAATGCAGACTGAAAAGAGTAGTTAGTCAGTAGTTTTTGCCTCCGATTTCTGATTTATTCTTAGTACAAGTGGTCAAAGGAAGGAAGGAAAGGAAAATCAGATTTTAACTTCTGCCTAAATTTTCTTATAGATTTTCTTCTCTCTAGAGTATGTATGTCTGGAAGGATGCTCTGATTGACACTAGATTTGTTGGGTTTTGACAACTCTAATTCCACCTAACATTTTATTTAAGGACTTGTAATAAGGAGGTTAAGTAGCTGTAATGTATGTCGGTGTAATCCCTCATTCGTCCAGGCGTGTTCCATAGTAGAAAAAGCTTCAGTTGTAGTCATCTGGACTCAGTTTGAAAAAATAGACGTTTCGACTCTCATCCAAGAGTCATTGTCAATAACAGAATTTAGATCGAGAACTCCGATATTAATACTGTTCTGTGGTAAGACCCGCCCATTGGGAGGAGCCTTCCTGAAGTAGAAAGAGTTGTTTGTTTCAACAGAAACTCCCCCTTGTATCTACCGAGCTAGCCTATTCAGAATCTTAATGGGCTATTAGAAACCTCTTTGTCTTTGTGAGACCCTGGCTCAACCACCCTGAGTACCTGATTAGCATCCGAATGTCCTTGTCCTGGTCCTCTACCTTTCCAGGGGTTCAGTATACCATTATAAATAACAGGAAGATTAAAGGTGTGCCCACCAAGGTGTGCCCACCAGCTCAGAGGGCAAGAAGAAAGAGGAAAAACATGTCCGAAATGCCCTCTCAGCCTGTGGTTACCCCGCTTGGGCTCTCAACAGAGTGAAGAGAACCAAGAAGCAGGACAAAAGGGAAACTGAACAGAGAAGGAAGGGTGTTTCTATCCCTTATGTGTCTGGCCTGTCGGAAAAACTGCAGAGAATTTTTAGACAACACGAAGTCCCTGTTTATTTTAAACCAGGAAACACTTTAAGACAAAAACTGGTTCACCCTAAGGACAAGTTGCCGACTCAAAAACAGAGCAATGTAGTTTATTCGATCCAATGCAGTGAAGAAAGTTGTAAAGAACGGTACATAGGTGAGACGAAACAGCCTCTACACAAGAGGCTCTATCAGCACAGAAGAAATACAAGTTCAGGACCTCAGAGCGCCGTGCATCTCCATCTTGAAGCCTCTAATCACTCGTTTGAAGACGGTGAGGTGAAGGTTTTAAGCAGGGAGAAAAGATGGTTTGAAAGAGGAGTTAAGGAAGCTATTTTTGTTAAAAAAGAAAGACCTTCTTTAAACAGAAATGGAGGGCTAAGGTTTAATCTTCCTGTTATTTATAATGGTATACTGAACCCCTGGAAAGGTAGAGGACCAGGACCAGGTCATTTAGATGCTAATCAGGTACTCAGGGTGGTTGAGCCAGGGTCTCACAAAGACAAAGAGGTTTCTAATAGCCCATTAAGATTCTGAATAGGCTAGCTCGGTAGATACAAGGGGGGAGTTTCTGTTGAAACAAACAACTCTTTCTACTTCAGGAAGGCTCCTCCCAATGGGCGGGTCTTACCACAGAACAGTATTAATATCGGAGTTCTCGACCTAAATTCTGTTATTGACAATGACTCTTGGATGAGAGTCGAAACGTCTATTTTTTCAAACTGAGTCCAGATGACTACAACTGAAGCTTTTTCTACTATAGCTGTAATGTAGCTTCTTACCACATTGTTGGGTTTGTTTGTACAGCCGTAGCCTCTCTTTTACTCCTAAATCAAAGATTTGCACCAAAATGCATCCAAACTAACTACGTACAATCAGTTGGACTGATTTAAAAAGGAGTTGGACTCTGAAAACACGTTACCCTTTGTGGGTAATTAATTGACTAAATTAACTAAATTATTTAGTTCATTTTATTGTATTTCATTTCTGTAATTTCTTTGTGATTTTAAATGCATTTTTCCTGCTGTGTGAAGCACTTTGAATTGCCTTGTGTATGAATGGAAATGACCTGCCCCAGATCAGTAGCCATAGGTCCTCCTCTGTGTGAAAGTTTCAAAAGAAGTTGAGTACTAAAAACTCTCGAAGGTTCTCAAAGGTTCCTGGTGTGAGTTAAGTATGGGCACTGTGTAACTGGGAAGAACCACTGATAAGAACTATTAGTACCATAATTACAACCATAATATTATTACGGAAAAAAAATACATTATTTTTGATCTTCTTGTTTTAGGCCGTGGCAACAGAGCCGCGGCGCGGTCAAATAGCCCAGCAGTTTCAGTAGCCGGCCATACTGCCTCATGGCTAACCCTAACCCTAACCCTAACCCTAACCCTACCCTAACCCTACCCTAACCCGAACCCTAACCTTAACCCTAACCCTAACCCGAACCCTAACCTTAAACTTAACCCTAACCCTAACCTTAACCTTAACCCTAACCTTAACCCGAACCCGAACCCTAACCTTAACCCGAACCCTAACCCTAACCTTAACCCTAACCCTAACCTTAACCCTAACCTTAACCCTAACCCGAACCTTAACCTTAACCCTAACCCTAACCTTAACCCTAACCTTAACCCTAACCTTAACCCTAACCTTAACCTTAACCCTAACCTTAACCCTAACCTTAACCCTAACCCTAACCTTAACCTTAACCCTAACCTTAACCCTAACCCTTACCCGAACCTTAATCCTAACCCTAACCTTAACCTTAACCCTAACCCTAACCCTAACCCTTACCCTAACCCTAACCTTAACCCTAACCCGAACCCGAACCTTAACCTTAACCTTAACCTTAACCCTAACCCTAACCTTAACCTTAACCCTAACCCTAACCCTAACCCTAACCTTAACCTTAACCCTAACCTTAACCCTAACCCTAACCTTAACCCTAACCCTAACCCTAACGCTGACCATAACCCTAACCCTAACCTTAACCTTAACCCTAACCTTAACCTTAACCCTAACCTTAACCCTAACCTTAACCCTAACCCTAACCAAAACCCTAACCCTAACGCTGACCATAACCCTAACCCTAACCTTAACCCTAACCTTAACCTTAACCCTAACCCTAACCCTAACGCTGACCATAACCCTAACCCGGCGCGGTCTAAAACGGCGCGGTCAAATAGCCAGTTTCAGGAGCCGCGGCCACGGCACAAAATAGCCAAGCAGTTTTGGCCGCGCGACGGAGCTCTGTAGACACTCCCTTTGTTTTATTCTTTTTTTGAAGTACTTTTATGGCTCACTACACTGGCAAAAGCGACACCATCTTCAAATACAAGATCAAATACTTCTACCCTGAGTAGCACTAAAGCAATAAGAACTAATTCTACTTCAGCACATAAAACACTGGCACTCACATGGCACTTGAGAAGAAGGAGTCCATCTCGCTCTTTTTTACCACAGTCCACATTTCCCAGATAACCAGACTTCTGCAGACAAGTGCGCTCTGTCACATGTAGAAGAGGTTTATGTCATGTCTGAGGCTCCATGTGAAGGACCAGGCTTGTTCACGGCTCTTACAGTGTGGAGTACAGTCAAGGGCCCCTAGCCTCACAATGCCCACATTATCTGCCCTGGCCACTGATCTGAACCGGCCACTCTGTCTTCATCCTCTACACACACTGTCGACATGGTACGGTCCCAACTCGGCAAAGTTTAAACGCAGCTTGTGGCAGCAGTGTGTGGGAAATACTGCACGTTTATATTCAGAATGGCTGTATTAGTATTTCAATATTTATGTTAATCATGTATTATGCATGTGCTGGTCAACAGTTACACACTATTTGTATGTATGATAATAATAACAATACAAATACAATTATTGCTTGACTCAAAATGAAGTATTCTACTTTAGTACGTTCATGTTAATAGGGTTTTGACTTTAAAAACATAGATAATAATAAATATTTAAATTGGCTCCATTACATTAAAGGAACAGGACAAACTACAATTAGCAAATACTTTTCTGATGTGGGTATTGTCACCAGGTTGTTTCCATGAATATGTTATTTCTGGGTATCTATCTCTATGGAGACAAGGAGGTGTCGCTGTCAGGCCAAGTTACACATAAGATCCATGGAGAGGCGAGCCCACTCACAGCTAGATGTATTTTGTTTTGTATTGTGGGCTCAACTATTCTGAAGGTGTCATAATCACCTATTAATGAACCAAATTCTGCACAATCCATTAGTAAATGTGTTTGGACCAGGTTCTGATGGTGGTTTTCATTTGCCAAACCAATTTTTGAGATTTTCTGATTAATTCCTGTTTTTCCATCGAAATCACAAATGTTCCGCTTAGTTTTTGCCTCCATTTGGGAATTTAGAATGTATTTGTTGTTGTGTTACTTTTAATGGCGTTTGGCAGACAATTGTAAAGGTGCATTTACCACCACCTATTGTAGTTTTACGCTGTACTGTGAAAAAAACAAAAAAAACAAGAAGAGAAAGAAAGACAGAGAATGAAAGAAGAGAGAAGAGGGAAAGAGAGAGATTTGTTTACAGATTTTTAAAGGGTCTGTACTGTGGATCATTCCAGGCAAAGCAACAATATTTCCTTGGAGACAAGCAAGTGGAGGACCCCCAAAAATCAACCAGCCGTACTGTTGGAATCGGGATGAGATCAAAATGATGCGATTCCCTCAATCTGTCTGCAGTGCCACATTTTGTCAGAAGTGAGTTTTAAAGAAGTGAAACGTCTCCTTGACTCACACATTAAACATGAAGAAACACATCAAGGCTGTCTCGCTGTGTGGCTGCACGAGTAAATGTGAAAAAGATGAGTTCTTGCCTCCCTCATCTGAGAACTGGGTGACCAAAAAGGGGTGACTAAATCTAATAGTTATTTAATACTCGCTGTGGCTTTTCCTATTGAAGATAAAAGTTCTCGGTCACGTCGCCTTTTTGTCGCACACCGTCTGGAGTCAGAGAGACTTGAATGGAGTCGCTAATGAAACGCAGTGAAAAAGAAATGGTTTAAAGTGACATTTTTACAAAAGAATCTAGCGCAGTCCAACTCCATGTCACAACTGCTCATGGAAATTGAATTTGAACTGTTTAGAACAAGGGCAGGACATGCAAGTCTTTCAAGTTATTGCTGATATTAGCGTCCAATCCTGAAACAGTCAAGACTTATTAAAACAATGGCTTTTCCCCTACTTTGGCGTTCTTCATGTGGCTCTTTCTTTCTGTGTAATTCATTCATAAGAAATATTTACTACTACTGTACACTTCTCTTTGGTTTCTTTACTGAATTCAGGAGGATGTGAAAATGAGTATGATACATTTCCTTGCAACTTTATACAGATTTTTTGTTGGATTAAAGTAGTTGGGAATTAAGGAAGATAATTATACAATACTTTGTAACATTTGTTTATTTATATATTTGTTTTAATTAAACTTGCGTAAACATGAGTATCACGTCAAAAACCAATGAAGACGATAAGATTCTGATTCAGGTGGACTTTTCCTCAGACAGGCCGCATCTAAAGAAAACCAACATTAATCATTAAGAATACTTATGGTATAAATACATTAATAAATACATGTCTGAAAAGAGTGGGTGAAATAATAAACTTACTACATTCAAGGAAAAGCAGTGACATTTTCAGGATACAAACAAGTGATGAACCTCCCTTAGAGCACATTTAAGCAGCTACACTTGCACCATCGCCAAATCAATCCATCACTAAGCTGGGGCTAAACCTGGAAATATATCTGGACTAGACCAGGACATGAACCAGGACTGGAACAAGACCAAACCAAGTCTACATTTGGACTCAAACTGGGCTAAAACTAGAACCAAGAAAGGACCATTGGGCAGAAACCTGAAAGCTGAAAAGTTAAATCTCCCCCACTGTACCTTGGGATAGCACCCCGACCCGCCACAGCCTGGACCAGGGCCAGCCTTGAGGGAAGACCGTGGTTCAACATGTGGAGTTTGGCTTTACCACCACTTTAAACACATTCAGCTGAGGTGTCTAAATTCCCCTGAACGACCACAGCATGTTCAGGTCCATTACCTCAACCACACAAAGGCATCATATCAATCAACTAATAATTTGACATACATCTTACTCAGCAGTGTCTTGTTGGCTCTCACAGTGTTTTGAAAACCTTATCTCTTGTTTTAAAACCTCCTCCACTCAAATGTGTGTAGAGAATAAATTATAAGCATGTTTGGCCTTCAGTGTAGATAGAAAGTTTAAAGGACACATTTTTTGCATACAATACATTTGCATTGCAGCCCATTGCCAAACATTTTTTTAAATGTATTTTTCAAAACTCAAATGACTGAAATGGCTTTCTTTGCACAATTCTCTTTTGTGTCTTAAACTGTATTGTGATTTCTGTCTTGTGTTTGTGATTTTTATCCATTTTTTACTGTAGTGAGAAGCATTTGCCTTGTGTACAAATGTACTAATAATTAATAATAAACTTGCATTGCCTTGCCTTATTCATTTATTAATCATTAATTTAGTAGGTGAAAAGGTGACCCTGTAACAAATAGTATGCATGCAAGACAATATGGTGAATGGCAACTCATACATCTATTTATGAAAAGGCTTCACATTTTTAAGGCAATGATTTGTTTGTGGTCTTTTTTTAAACTAGCTTGCAGCTCACTGCTATAAAGAATCTCTCACTCAGTAAATGACTTTCGAGTTTGTCATTCGAAAAAGTCATTACCATTAGCCTGGTTTATTAGCATTCTGCACAACAAACAATTAGCACTGATGGTAAATATTTAAGGAGGGAGTATGCTTTGGAGGATTTCATATGAGCCTTTCACAAATAATGTTGTGTACTTAACAGTACAGCCTTTGCAGGTCAGTGACTGTCCACATAAGCCGACTCGATACAGCAGAAGAAAAGAGTTCGAGTGCATTAATGAAGAGAGGCATCTCACTCACTTCCATGGGGACGGTTCAAGACCAACTGTTGATATCTGTGGGCATAACTGCATTATTGCATTGCAAGGGGCATTAAGTTACAGTTACAAAAAACGTTTTTGCAAACTAGTTTAATTATCAGACAAATGTGGAAAAAGAAAAGAAAATTCCAAACGTGCAGAAGTATACCCTTATTTGAAAGTTCACAACATAACTTTTTTTTTTTTTTTTTTTTTTTTTTTTTACTATAAATAATATAAAATGTAGTACATCTTAAAAAACAAATGGCAATATATTGCCCACCTCAAGACAAAACATATTCATCCTATAGAATTGTCATTGTTTTGCCTGGAATGTTCCACAATATGGCATTAAACATAATTCCATTTATTCAATAACAATTTCCATTGTCACCTCTCCACAGACCTGACCTGTTGCTTGGCCTGGTGGCATCACTTGTGTGTCTCCATAGAGAAAGATAAGTTTAATGCCATACCGTGGAACATTCCAGGCAAATAACATCTCCAAAAATGTTACATAATGGACCTTCAACACAAACCTAACAATTAAGACATATCCTTCTGGAAAAAAAACTGTTCAGTTTCAATATTTCCAACATATACCGGTAATCATATCATAAAAAGCCAAGAAATGAGAAGGAACTTCCCAAACACAACGTTTACATTTACAAGACTACACGTGTCAGCAGTTTATGGTATATTGCATTATAAACTTTTATGTCTGTGGTAAACTTTAAGTCTAAGACAGAGCATTCTCCCGAACAGCACCCCGACTCTGGAACTCCCTCCCCCAACCTGTCCGCCACTCTCCCTCACTCACAACATTCAAATCCCGCCTAAAAACATACCTCTTCACCCAAGCCTATGACCTCCCCTACCCCTAGCCTCCTCTACCCCATTGCCTACACTTCTACCCCCTGTTACATCCCCATCTTTTTCTCTCTACTTCTTCTGTCTTGTTCATTTTATCTGTATATTAATGTGTTCTGTACGTGTTGTCCCCCCTGTCTGTAAATACCCCCCCCTTTTTTATTATGTTCAGCGTCTTTGGGTCACTGAAAAGCGCTATATAAATAAAAGTTATTATTATTATTATTATTAAGTCTGACATGTCGAATTTTGCCTGATTTTCAGATCCGAGCGCTCAACTCACAAGTTGTACATGACATGATGTACAAGATGTTCAACTGCAGAAATCAAAACAGGTTTTGAACAATAACACAATGAACTTAAAGGACTCCAAACAGAATCATGTTTCTATTTCTCTTTACCATGACAAAGATGGTGGACGTCACTATAATTACAGCACAAAACCACTGACAATGACCAGAGCTTAAGCCCTTTTGAACTGTTTTATACTAAATGCACACCATGCCGTTGCTCCTGCTTTCTACAGCACACTAGAATAAAATACCTAATTATTTATGGTTTCAGTTTGGAAGACATGTTTTATTGTTCTACAGATGTGCAGTGACTTTAACAGAGCGGCAAAAGCAAGTGATGAAAGGTGCAGTAATACTGTGATTATACTCTAGGGTTAAATGTATGTCAC
Source organism: Eucyclogobius newberryi (assembly GCF_026437365.1). Classification (NCBI taxonomy): domain Eukaryota; kingdom Metazoa; phylum Chordata; class Actinopteri; order Gobiiformes; family Gobiidae; genus Eucyclogobius; species Eucyclogobius newberryi. The sequence continues at coordinate 10,754,729 of NW_027316500.1, read as the reverse complement.
TTAGTTATTGTAAGTCGCATGAGGACACTTGACCAAAGGCACAAAAAGTCACCAAAATTGTAACTGAGAAGCTAAATAGTAGCCCTCAAGTTGATGTACAAGTGAAAAAGCATTAGTCTACATTAGAACATCTTGGATATTTCTATGGAGAAAAGCTCAACAGGGGAACCCACTAACAGTAGGGATACATGTTTTTGTATTAAGTAATTTGAGCAATAAACCCCCTGTAATATGGCAAATACAATACTATGTGTCTTTAATGCCATACTGTGGAACATGCCAGGCAAAGTGATTACATCTGCATAAGGAAATCAGATGGCAGATGTTGCACCTTAAAGCATGTATTACCAATGGAATATATTTTATTACTACCACCACAGATTCTTGACCTGGTATTTTTCACCTACTATAACAACAATATTACACCAAATAATGGTACGACTATTCCTTCTTATATACAATTTAGCAACATATCACTCATTTACATAATTCATTCAGATGTTGTAATGTATTTTTCGTATAATACTTCAGCTACAATCATTGCTATTCAAGGCAATGAAATATTGTATCCACCCTGATCATCTTATACAAGCATTTTTTTATTTTTCAAGTAAACCTTGCAGCCCAAATTTACTTTCTTCAAGATCCAATCCAATATTCATCTAACGCCCGACATGCGGCACCTATTCATAAATCACCACAGTTGGCAAGATGCACAATAGACCGTTGAACATGTGTCTGATTTGAATAAAGAGTAAACCAGGTCACTATTTGATGGGAAAGGAGAAACTGTAAGTCCTGTGTGTTAATGTGAAGGCGGTGGTGGTTATTTTGAGGACGGATAACTCGATGCAGCATGTGGAAAGAATCACAATCAAACACATGCAAGTCTAGGCACACAAACTTCCCCTGACACAAACATGCAACCTGAAATATAAGCCTTTCAAACTTGTTTTTTTCCATACACCGGCTGTTCTAACCTCAGCAACAGTTCATTATGTTTTTTGCAAACAGTTTCGCATAGATTATTATATAGCATTGCAAATAAACGTGTAATTATTCCAAAAGATCAACTCTAAGAACAACATGGGTAACCCTGACATTAACCACAATGTCCCCGAAGATAATTGCTTACACTGGAGGACATTTTGTACCAATAAAGACAACATCCCCACACAATTTACTCACTATACCACACACACAGATATTAAATATATATATTTGAACCATGGTACTTTCTCCTTTAATTGCTGTACTTACATTTTTGTTTACTGGATGCTTCTATATTGTTTCTGATTTGTATGTACATTTGACAATCGTTTAAAAATCTGTATTTTATTTGCCATCTAGGGGATCTTTATGCATACATAGCAGTGAATTAAGTTGCAAATACAGATTTTGTCATGAGTTAAATTAGTACTGAATTTTCTGAACTTATTGGTTTGTAATTTCTCAAATATGTAGGGTATTGGTACTTTAAGTAGGCTAAACAATAGATAAATAATTGCTTTGCCACAAAAAACATTTCATAGATATATTTGTTGTATTGAGTCTATTATTTTTTGTTTCTGATTGTCTTACAGTTGCTGCAAAGTCCAATAAAATATAATGTATGTCCTTCTGACCCAAATCTCTCAAAAAATGAATCTTAATTTTTCTTCTTGCAGCATGACATTTGAAATCAGGCTGTATTACCAATTCAATTACCAATGCCCAATCTCGTAAGATCCGTGTGCGGGCGTGGTATAAAAACTCGTTGTATCCTCAGCGAGACAGTTCACTCACCTTGCTTAATATGACTGCGGTGTTGGGAAGGGCAAACTTACAAACTCAGTCCTGTTAGTCAATCCCAGGACAGATGTGGCTGCAACTATCGCTTAACACCACAAAATATGGAATTACATTTTTAAACGGCGACTAGAAAATCACTACATAAGCCTTGATGATCTTAAGTGAGTGTTTTACTTTGGTGATGGTGGTGTGCAGTGCTTAATATCTTTGTAGGGTGGGATCATTCAAATTTCTCGATCTTGTAAACGTTCCTCAAAGCCCCCTGACCCTTTCAGCTCAGTGGTCATTGTGTGTTTCTGTGTGGCTGCAGCGGTGCATGGCCAGGCCCAAGCTCACTTTTCAAGAGGAGATGCTTTGAGTTCCAAAGGGCTGCACATGAAAGAGCAGCAGAATATAAAGGAGTGCCCAAGGATACACTGCCGCGCTGAATCTGAGCACAATTTAGGCCTGATGGAGTCCTGGATCAAAGGGCTGGCCTCAGTAATTGCACATTCCCCAACAAACAGAGTGCCAGACCCCCGGACTCCGCTGTCCGACCTGTCCCACCTACACACAGCGCCTTCACCTCGCTATGCTCTCTATCTCAATGTCCCGCTAAAAGATTAGAGAAATGCTTTCATTCCAAAAGTGCTCACAATTTCTCTTTGGACGTCAGGACACAGACCAAAACGTGCCGCTGAAATTCTTCTGTTTATTTGGAGAAGGTCACTACATTGAATCGCTGTGAATCATACAAGGCCAAGCTCACATCAGCACATCAAGCACTTCAAAACACACATACATTGAGTCACTTTAGGTTTAGTATTGTTTGCTCTTTTGGTTTTCATGTAGTTATAAAAAAGGCTGCTTAAGGTCTGTGATTATACAAGTGACTAACTCCACCTGTCGCTGCGGTCGGATCAAAGTTGAAGGCTGTAAGACATAGTGCTTTAATCTTTAACTTTTTGACCAGAGAAGATGGGAAGAAATGGGAGAAAATGTACTTTTCCGAGTAGTTTTTGGACACCGTACTCCTACTTGAGTAGTATTTAACAGTACTTTTTACTTTTACGTGAAAGTTTCTGTTACTCTTCTTCTTGTGAGTAAGTATAGAAGTGACAAAAGCTTTATTTTAACAAAATAAACAAAAGAGATGATAGTTGATGACATTTGTGTTTCCTGCAACTTAATGCTTTAGTTTAGTTTGTTTTTTCGCTCTTGTTGTTCGTCCTTAGAAAATAACTGATATTGTGCATTGTTTGTTTTGTCCATACAATTAATTAACCCTAATTATAAATCAGCTCTTAATTAAGGAATTGTTTCCTCAATCATTTTTCAACTTTTACTCATTTCTCGAACCCACACTCATCTACTTGAGCACATGAATACAATTTTTGACCCTGCAAACAATTTACTTCACTCAAAATAGATGTATATGTATTGTAATATATATATATAGAGCTACATTCATGTTAATTTATTTGTGTTTGTAGTAGGTTTGGGCTGTTAATTTACTGTATACCTGTGTAGCCACATCAAATCCTCTCAATCAAGGTTCTCAATCGTTTATCTATGCATTTCAGTGATTCAAATTAGCACCGATGCCGTAGCAATTAGCATATCAAAACAAAGTATTATATATTTTGAACGGTGAAACAAACTCAAAATGGCAAATAGAAAATCTAAGGAAAAAGTACAATGGCACAGGATGTTTAGCAGGTTGCCCACTCACCATCGGGTGGAGCTGGGTGCAGTGCATACTTTCCTCAGTCTTGTGCAACAGGGTTAACTGTACCAATCATTCCTTTTTGAGACCCTATAAATAGTCGAAAAATTAAAAAAACAACCCTTTTACTAAAACCCTAACCTCTTCTCTACGTTGGTCTATGTAATGAAACAGTTTTATTATCCAGCTGCTGTTTCAGAGCTTGTAAACCAGACACACTGTATCTCCTCTACGCTACAGGTGGGAGTCCTCAAGATATTCAGGAATTCCTTGGCTCACACAAAGGAAACTGTCTGTAAAATGTATTTATTTGAGTTGTAAAATATGACAAGTCAGCTTTAGAATTCCTTTTCTATTTTACCCTTGGAACCAGAATTGTGGCTTTAAACTGTTTTGCTGTGTGGCCTTTGCATTGTACAACTTGTGCAATGATTTGGTTAAAGTCAAAGCCCTGGGTTTTGTTAAGTCTTCATCGTCCCACTTCAAAACATTTAGGGAAGCCATTTCTGGGGGGCTCGTCACACGCTGTTGGCACGAACGCATCGACCGCTTCTGCGTTTTAACACTGAGCAGAGAGCATGAGAAACCAGCGTGAAGGAGCAGACAGCATAGGCCCGTATACTGGAGACTGGCAAGTGCTTACTCTTCAAGACTTCTGACGGTTTTACGTTGCGTCTAGACTTTAATAAGTGGTTGTGTTTGTCTAAATCTCATCTCCCAAACTCCATGGCACAACTAAGGGTAATAAAATACAGTAAGGATGTGTTGTGGAGCAAATGAACATGTCGGTAATAGACGTAAATGTGGTCGAACTGTCATCGGAAACATCGGCACAAACTTCAGAGCGGGTATGTGTGCGTGGCGCTGTTGGACACTTTGTATGAAACAAGGTTCCCCGTGCTGCCCGGCGGTCGAGTGGTTAAGGCACAGCACACGTATGCCGGGCTCCAAGTGCAGTCGGCCGCAGTCTCGTGAGTCTGACATTTACTGCATGTCTTCCCTTCTCTCTCATCCCCCATTTCACACTTTCCTCTCCTGTCAAATAGAGCCTACGGGCAACAAAATCGTGGAAAAAACACAGGGTTCCCCAATATTCATGGTTTAAAATGTATTTTATTTCAGTTTTATTGTTTATCCCAATTTCCCTGTGTTTACTATTTGACACAGTTTGAGTTTATTTATTATTTATAGATTCTATTCAGTTTTGAAGTGATTTATTTAGTGTGTTTTAATATTGTGGCATTTTGTTTTTAAAGTGTGGGCTGAATATAGTTGTAGTTATAGTGTTATGAAAATATAGACCCATATAACCAGCTAAACAGAAAACATAAGTAAATAGATAATAACATGTATGTGTATTTTGCGCTGTTATTACCGCATCACCGGCCCATCCTCACTGGTCCCTGGGTTAGTACTTACCCTTGCGAGAAAATAGTTTGTCGACCGCTGCTATAAAACAAGCCAGATTTTTAATGCAATGCTTTGGGGATAAACTTTATTTCTCCACCATACATCATTAGATAACGAAATACAAAAGTGAATGCTGTCAAACAAATATGTCCTGGTTTGGTCGAAATCATTAAAATATATGAATGAATATGTGTGAAGAGACACAACGTTGTGCATTATTCATTCATTACACACGGGGCTGAGCTCCAAACAACACCTATCACACAGTTAAGAAGAGTGAATCATATACTTAGCCAGTATAAAGATACATTTGAAAGATAAAATTGTATGTATTTCATATTTTACAGGGTCAGTACTGTATATTGTTATCGATTGGCAGTTATAAACATATGCTATATCTTATTTCTATTTTATTAACAGTTTTGTTACTGTCACTTTAAACATTTGACAACACTGTGTTTGTATTTTATACTTTAAAAGATTATCATACGTACAGCCCGAGGTGTAATGATGTACTTAACGTTATGGGTTACACATCCAAAACAGCCGCCTCTATTTTGTATTGAGCCGTCTCAGCTGTTGTATGGCGGCAGTGCATGTGCAGAGCAAAGTTGTTGTCGGTCAGGTGACATGAGAAGAGAATATTTACGAGAAATCCAATAAAAACATTTAACCAGATAATGCTAAGCTACATCGTCTAGTGGTAAACTGTGACTGTAATGTGAAACTGCATATCTATACTAAAATTAGACAGATCTATGTTTTTGGGCTTAAAAACTCCCGCCATGGATACAATAAATGGATACCTCTGGAACATTCTTCTGGCTTCAGGGAAAAGAGCCATCAGTCTAGTTCTGTGTTCTTATTGTGTAGATTTTAAATAAATAAAACAACAAAATGATGGAAATGACGGATAATAAGATTGAAAACAGCAATAACAAGGCATCCGAACGACTGTGAAATAGTCACTGACAGGCCCGCTGACGAGGCATTACTTATTTTGGTCTCTTATTGTTTAAAAGTGGGTGCTGAATGCATTGTGTTCACAGTGTTGGTGATTTATCCTATGGCAGGCAATAAACTCAAAATGTTTTCATCTTGTCTTATTTGGATTGTGGAATAAAATAACATTACTTGTGCATGTAATTTGTTTGATCCTTTTAAATGTAAGAAATCAATATATTTTATGTCTGATTTAACAAAGACACACACATTAACCGCTCCATATCTGCCATCTGGCTCACCTGTGAGGAGTGACCAGATGCCCTGCCAGATAGGCCCTCTCCAGAGACCAGTCCCTCTGACCTATCGTTAACCTGACAGCGTTCTCTTTCCATGTCTCTGAAAACCATTTACGCCACCCCAGATTAAATTTCCACTTCTCTTTCAAATCTGCATGCATAAGGAAGTCCAAGAATATGACAACTTTCAAATGACTGGTTTGAATAAGCACCGCAAAGAGGTTATGATGAAGCATAACGACCATTTCCTCGCTACCTCTTGAGAGAAAAAACACACTTGGAGGACGGACTCGCTCCAAATTGTATTGCGTTCTGGCGTTGGCACAAACCTGTTGAGGTGCTAATAACACAAGGCAGACTGGCCATGGACTGGGTTTTGACAGGTCCAGGGCTCAGTTTCACTCGGAAGGCAGTGGACTGGAGAGATGAAAGTGTGCACGGGAAGAGGGAAAGACTTTGGTGTTAATCTGGTGTTGATTGGCAGCATGGGAGCCTTTAAAATCTATAGGAGACAAGTCCAGAGAGGTTCATTAAGTCTGGAAAGGACTGCATTTCCTTCCTATTGTTGTCAAGATGGCGGCAGAGATTTGGTTTCATCTTGTTCTTGAGAGCACAACTCATTTGTAAAACAGCTTCACCAAAGAGGCTGAAAGTTTTAGATTTAGAAATAGTCATGGGTAATTGAAAATCCCTGTGTAAAATCTTTGCTTACTACCTGGAAAGAACTACTCAATACGAACTAAACAAAGATGTTAAAATCCGAACATCAAACAGCACCAACCAGAGATCTAAGGTCTGGATAGCAAAAGGTATAAAAGTGCTATAGGTATAAAAGTACTTCTTCCACAGGTTTGATGGAAACATTAAATCACCTCATACCAAAAATTGTCAATTAGGGAAGGGCTCAGCGGCATTTTTTCATTCCTGCCCTGAATCCTGGTTCAAGTTCAAGTGTCGACACGTTGTTTGTTAAGACAAGTTTATTTAACTTTGATTTAACCTGTTTCTCATTAAGAATAAGAGACGGTGTAGCCCCAGAGCATAACCTATTGTGGTTATTTTATTGGAAGGGAAAACTGGAGCACCAGAAGGAAGCTTACAACGCAGACACGGGGAGAACAGGGAGAACATGCAGAACGGCCCGGCAGGTATAAACCACCTCCCTGCTGTGAGTTATGACTGCAAACAACAAAAGATGTACTATCTTGTTAGACGCTTGTTCGATGATTTATTAATCTCAACTAAAGTATTTCGCCATACGTTCTATAGGAAACTGAACAGAAGCTGGCTAATTGTAGGTGTAGCAGGGGTTAAACGTGTCCCTCAGTGCTGAGAGTGGGACAGCAGCTGTGAACGTACAAGGACACCTCAGACACTTCACCAGCAAGAGACAGATGATCCAGCTGTGCTCTATTACAAAACCAAACAGAAACTCTCCAAAAGTGCATTGAAACAAACAAAAAACACTACCGGTATATAAATTGTCCAAGAAAAATATGCATGAATACATAAATGTTTTGTTTTCATCTCTGCTTTAGTTGGTATAGTGGGAAAGGAATTCATTATGGTACTGTCCGGGATGAAATATGTTCTGAAACCGAAAATGAAGAACCAAACAAAAAAACATGATATATATGAAATGTAGGCAATTTCAAGGTATGTTAATGCACAGAAGGCTTCATCGGCGCAGGCATATGAAAAGCAATATAGGGATAATATCAGTGCTGCTAATATTGATATTGTGATATAGCGGGGTTATATATGTGTTTTTTTTTTTCATTAGTAGAAATTGCCAATATATTAAGCTTATAATGGAACTAGGAGAGCAATGAAGCAAGTACAACAAATAACAGAAAAGACTTTATATTGTGTTTCATTTGTGCATTGGGTGAGGGAAATAGTTATTGTTATTGTACTCAAATATCGACTGAAAACAACATCGGAACATCCTTGGCAAAATCATACTAGACAAAACAAAATAAACAATCTGTCTTTACTGTACAATTGTTGAGCACAATTTAAGTTGATTTGGAACCAGGTGAGTTCACTGGAAGACTGAGTAGGCCGAGAGCTCCATTAGCAATAACCGCAGAAACGATTCAATTTCTCGTCTTTGTACTTTACCGATATTGTCGTTTGTAAAGTGATTGATAGCTCAAAAGTACAACACACAATCCCATTTGTCAAATGTTTTTGGAGGGAATGTCAAAACTAATCCGGTTCACTCCAACATGCCTACAGTGATTTTTTTCTTTGCTCTTTGGGGCCTCTTGTCATTATATTCTTGTTCTATGCTTTGTGACTGTTTGACCTGGGGCTCCAAGGTTAGGGTGAGTGCATGGACGTGGCAAATAACTCACAGATATGATCTTGTGATAATATACAGCAGTATATATAGTTGAGTGTTAAGATTATAGGTGCTGAGTGAGCACACACCCTCCTGTAACCAGAGGAGAGGAAACATAAAAATACAGTTTAACCCAAAAAGAAGTACAACTACTCAAAATGACCATCAATCATCAATTTTTAGGGCGTTTGAGGGTTGTTCTATTTACTACTGCAATGGGACTGGTTCTGCAACCATAGCTACATTCTGCAACATCTACTACATCAACTCCTACCACAATAAAGATCCCTCTAACTATGTCATCATTGTACAAAATTCCATCCAAAATGCAGGCCCATTTTTCCTGAGTTTAACATTCATACAGTATAACAAAATAAAAGCCTCAAAGAATAACTATTGTGAAAATGACCATGTGGTCCTCGGGTGTTTGGACTTCTGAGGTTTCGCAGGTCTTTCCTTCCTGCTGCTGTCAGACTTTACAATGAACACTGTTAGCCCTGAACATGTATCATTCAGCCTTTTATAATCATGTGCAATACTGTGACATAATGTTAATCATCCCTGGTGCAATATTTTCTGTTCTGGTGCAATACTATTTCTTTAATTGTTATTTTTGCTCCACTTGTATTTATACCAGATTTGAAAATATTCCACTTTTGTTCCTAATCTGTGTTGCAACACTCATATTTCCCCATTGTGGGACAAATAAAGGTTCTCTTATCTTATCTTCCGAGATGAAAAGTTGGGGTTCCGACTTGTTTGCGTACATGTGCTTTTTGTTATCTCGGAAAGTCTGGGTTTTGATGTTTACCAAAATGCTCAAACTAGGAAAAAACAGAACATTTTTGGTAAAATCGATAATAATACATTTAAATGGTATCATACGTTTACTATGTTTTAGTTCAATGTGTAGTCTATACTGTCATGCACTTACTACTGCTGCCACTACATCTGTTACAACAAGTACTGCTACTATTTTATGAGTACTACTTCTCTGCTCAAGCTTTTGTCCAAATGTTACTATTTAGAATGTTCCCCATCCTAACTGCACATGGTTTCCAATGCACCTCCGTGGTGGCCTGGGTTGCATATTTTTCTTTTTAATTTATTATCACTATCATTTTAATTAGTCTAAAGCAACATCTGCTTACTCAAGTCGTCCACAGTCTAATTTACTGTGATTGCTTTTCCACTAGGGTGTTGCAAGCGGAGATGGTTTACAGAGAAAGGGAGCTTCTGCTGATCGAAGGGTGTTCCTGATTTTAGCATTTTCTCTTAACCACTTATATGATCGGATCGAGCCACTAATCCCAACCCTGTCATCTCCTGCTACTGTCAGATAATTTAAAGCCAATAATTCACTTATTGTTGTATTGTTTTTTGTTTAATATCTTGAATTTCTTTGATATCATTTGGCATAGCAATTCATGTTTATAGTTGCTTGGTGTCATGATGAATTTGAGAGTTGGTTTGGTTGCGAGAACTTGTTTTATGTATTAATCAGATATGGAGTCATTTTGATGCTAATGCAGAGTAAATGGTTCTTATGGAAAAATGGCTTTGGAGAGTATAATCACATAACTGTTATAGGCAAGTCCCAGATTTCAATACAAAACAGCACACTATAACTCTCACAGGAGCAGGAAGTAAAGAGCAAAGCAAATACAGTCTTATCGCGAATAAGAGATTAAAATGTTCTGCACTATTATTTCCACAATGCCATTACAGCCATGTCAATCATGCCCTGTTATTTACATCATACCACTTTCTCTGCTCATGATTGTGCTTAGATTTCCCAACACTGTAGCTGCTAACCTCAATAGCCACAACCCATCTGTCTGCTGGCCACCACACCTAATAGGTACACACCCACAGGACATGGTTTGTACCTCAAAATATTGGAAACATCAGCTTTCCGCTCCATGCTTTGCGTAAACAAATAGTTGAACGGCCAAAAGCATCCATGGATATACTCTTAAATAATGAGCTGGGGTTGCAGCATAGTTGCAAAAGAGGCCACCAGACCATGTGGTATGTTGTATGACGTTCAACATCACATCTGTTTATGGAGAAGAAATGATTTGTGGCCCGCCAGAATCACAGTACAAATTTACAATGCTAATGTGTGTTTTGCAACTGTTTTGCTTTCTAATATGCCTCTCCTCTTGAGCTGGGCAAACAATGCATTGAGGATATTTGTAGCCTTGAGGATTTTTCCATCTAACTAGCTGATAAAATATGACTGCACAATTTGCAGTTGTTCGTGATAAGCACATCAAACACATTAATAAAAGAAGCCAACAATGACTGTCAATAATCCAGAACATCAAAGGACTCAATGTTGCTCCTCATCTGTTGTTACTCAACCATTATTCAGCTCTTTATGTTATGTACTGTTCCACCAGCTTTTTATCTTTTTTATTTTTTGGATTTTTGGCCGTAGGCTTTGCCAGACAGGACATCTTAGCGTGAACTGGGGACAAGAGAGCAGGAAGGACATGCAGTAAATTGTCAGAGCCGGGATTTGAACTGCAGCCGGCTGCACATGGAGTGTGGCATGTGTGCTGCCGCCTTAACCACTCGACCACCGGGCAGCAGTCCACCGGATTTTTCAATATGCACAATGTTAAAAAACAGATACACAAAGGTAACAAACAGCAACGACAATGATAGGACTCTTCACCCCTAACCTGGCAGCAGACCTTAACTTTGTGCTCTATTCATCAACTAAAGTCAAGTTTACTAAAAAACATTTGTTGCATATTGTTATTGGTTTATAAGCTTCAAATCAGTGATTTTCAGACAGAGGTGAATGTGAATTTTGGCAATTGGGGCATTGTGAGTCAGCATGGCAAGGCAAGGCAAGTTTATTTGTAGAGCACATTTCATACACAAGGCAATTCAAAGTACTTCACACAGCAGGAAAAATTCATTCAAATCACAAAGAAATTACAGAAACAGAAATACAATAAAATTAACTAAATTAAAAATTATCAATCCAACTGATTGTCTAAACTAATAAAATCACAAACAAAAGAGAAGAGTGCAAACTGTTTTTATCTTAGATTTGAACATTGTCAGAGTAGAAGCCTGTCTCACATCTTCAGGAAGACTGTTCCAGATTTTAGCTGCATAAAACTGAAACGCAGATTCCCCATGTTTTGTCCTGACTCTGGGCACCAGCAGGAGGCCGGTCCCTGAGGTCCTCAGAGTCCGAGATGGTTCATATGGCACTAACATATCCAAGATGTACTTTGGTGCTAGGCCATGGAGAGACTTGTGCACAAGCAGAGCTGCTTTAAAGTCTATTCTCTGAGCCACAGGGAGCCAGTGCAGAGACCTGAGAACAGGACTAATGTGATGGTACTTCCTGGTTCTGGTCAGGACCCGAGCAGCAGCGTTCTGGATGTACTGCAGCTGTTTTACAACTCGTTTGGACAGGCCAGTGAGCAGGCCGTTACAGTAGTCTAATCTACTGGAGACAAACGCATGGATAAGTCTCTCTAAATCTGGTTTTGACACTATATTTTTGATTTTGGCAATGTTTTTTAGATGGTAAAAAGCGGCTGATGTTATTGATTTGACGTGGCTATTAAAGTTCAAGTCTGAGTCCATTATTACCCCCAGATTTCTAATTTGGTTTGTAGGTTTTAGAGCGAGACTCTGGAGGTGACCGCTAACACTTTCTCTTTGTTTCTGTGGGCCAAAAACGATTATTTCAGTCTTGTCTGAGTTCAGCTGGAGAAAGTTGTTTTGCATCCACAAACTGATCTGTTGGATGCAGTGACAGAGTGAATCTACTGGTCCATAGTCACCTGCCGATAGTGAAACATAGATCTGAGTGTCGTCTGCATAATTGTGATAGGACACATTTTCACTGCGTATCAACTGACCTAACGGCAGCATGTAGAGGTTGAACAGAAGGGGACCCAGGACTGACCCTTGGGGCACTCCACAGGTCAGGGTCATGTGGTCTGAGACACAGCTACCAATTTCAACAAAGTACTTCCTGTCTTCCAGATAGGACCTTAACCAGTTTAGGGCAGTGCCAGTGATGCCCACCCAGTCCTCTAGTCTCTGTAAGAGGATCCCATGATCAACAGTGTCACAAGCAGCTCTCAGATCTAACAGAATTAAGACTGAGGCTTTGCCCGTGTCAGTGTTCAGGCGGATGTCATTTGTCACCTTAACAAGAGCAGTCTCAGTGCTGTGATGAGGTCTAAAACCTGACTGAAAAACATCAAATGAGTTGTTTATTAAGAGGAAATCTGTGAGCTGTTGGTAAACAAACTTTTCAAGGAATTTGCCCCAAAATGGCAGATTAGAGATGGGCCGGTAATGACTCAGTCCTGCGGCATCAAGACTGCTCTTCTTTAGGAGAGGCTTTATGACCGCAGTTTTCAAAGACATTGGGAATGTTCCAGATTGAAGCGACATGTTAACTATGTGAGTGGATGGTGCTAACAAACTGTTCAGCACAGACTTTAGAAATCTGGTGGGTAACACATCGAGGCAGCATGTAGATGAACTCAGACTGGTGATGATCTCATGGACAGTTTTGTCAGTTACTGGTGCAAAGTGAGTTAGCTCTAAGTGTCTTGGTGGTTTTAGGGTAATTTTTTGCATTGTGGGATTTATAGCATTTTTAATGCCCTGAACTTTGTCATTAAAGAATAATGCAAACTCATTACACTTGGATGTGGAAATGAGTTCTAACGGCAGCTGAGCTGGAGGGTTTGTTAATCTGTTTACTGTGGCAAACAGGACACGCGAGTTGTTACTGCAGCTTCCAATTATTTCAGAAAAATATCTTTCCCTAGTTCTACATAAGATTAGGTTGTACATGTTCAGCTTCTCTTTGTAAATCTCTTTTTGAACCTGGAGCTTTGACTTGCGCCATTTCCGTTCGGCCCTGCGGCACTCCCTTTTCTGTGCCCTGACCGGATCATCATTTCTCCATGGCGCCTTCTGCTTATTTTTAACCATTTTAGCCTTTATAGGGGCGATGGTGTCCAGAACATTCAAAACACTAGATGTAACAGAGTTCGACAAATCATTTACATTAGAACATGAGACATTTTCAAAGTTTATCATTTCCATAAACAGTGCACATGTGCCATCACTTATGTGTCTTCTCTGAACAACTGCAGGACCAACCGGTGGTTTGGGAGAAACAGACAGGTCAAAGAAGACACAGAAATGATCAGACAGAGCAACATCGATCACATTAACATTTGAAATATTTACCCCCTTTGTAATTATGAGATCTAGAGTGTGTCCTTTGCTGTGGGTGGGGCCTCTCACATGCTGAGTAAGACTGAAGGTTTCAAGGACAGCATCAAGCTCTTTAGCGTTTCTGTCACAAATATTATCAACATGCACATTGAAATCACCTGTAATGACCATACCATCAAAGTCTGTGCATACGACTGAAAGCATCTCAGTAAAATCATCAATAAAACTTTGGCAGTGCTGGGGAGGCTTGTATAAAACAATGAAGAGAATGGATAGAGACCGTTTTAGCTCCATTTTAAAGGATACATACTCAAATGATGAAAACACCCCAAAAGACAACCTGCGGGTAATTATTTCATCTCTAAAGACAGCACAGACTCCACCCCCTTTTTTGTTTTCTCGTGTTTCAGATTCAACCTTAAAGTTGGGTGGAGCAGATTCTATCATAACTACATTTCCTGTGTTTTTGTCAAGCCATGTTTCAGTTAAAAACATAAAATCAAGATTATAAGAAGAAATAAAATTATTAATTAAGAGAGATTTGTTACATAAGGATCTGACATTTAGCACAGCAAGTTTCAGACTAGTTTCAGTGGGACTGGGCTTTATCTTTTCACAGGGAATATGAATCACATTTCTCAGATTGGGCCTGACTCGCATTTTGTTTTTCCATCTGTGTGATGATGTGACTACAGAAATAGCACTAGGGGGGGCTCTTTTTACATAGGGCCCCGGGTTGGTTTGATTTTTAATGTGACAATAAGTCCCGGCAACGCTGAGACCCAGTGCATCCTAGCTATGGGAGATACCAGGTGAAAGGCGAGGTTGGATGGGTGGTGGGGCTTTTGTAGCCAAGGAGAGTTTGGGACCAGGTGAAAGGCGAGGGGGGATGGGTGGTGGGGCTTTTGTTGATGTAGTCGGCTTGTGCAGGGAAGAGTTGATAAGTATTGACATAGCCCTTGCTATATTGGGCGTGAGTGGAGCAATCTTAATACCTGATTTGATCAGACTTTCAAAATGGCTGGGAAGGCCCATGGGTGAGAGTGGAGATGAGAAGGAGAATGATGAATCTTTAGTGGGAGTAGATGTTGCAGGGCATCAGTCCCATTTTTCAATCTGAATATTATAGCTATGATTCATTTACATTTAAATTAATGATGAATAATCTTGACATCCCAAATTAACTTGGGATGTCAAGATCATTCGGTTAATTGATTGGTTGATTGTAAGAACTAAAACAAAATAATTGTGAGAATCGTAGACAGAAACAATGGGTAATTTTAGTTCAAGCTATGCTCCCCAAAACATAAAACCACATGTAAAGTACTTTTTTGTCCGTGTTTAGGGGTCAATATATCATTACTTTTTCATCCAGAAAGTTTTTATTGCTAGGCTTGTGAAAGATAGCAAATTAAGGATTTCACAGTTGTTTGGTCGTAGTGCCAACAATCAAGAAGATTTGTAATATTTCTTCTCACAAAAATGACAAGACTAAAATGTGATACTGTGACATTCCTATTTACATAGCTGATCATCACCAACACCATTATGTTGACACAGTGGCGAGTTTTACACTTTCTCCTTGTGGTAAAAAAAAAAAAAAAAAAACACCAGATAGAAAAATGTAATGTTTTTTGTCCACACTTAACATTGTAGAGTTGATCATACCAGACCAAAGTAGTGTTCAGCTATTGGCAGAAAACAATTATTGAGACCTGGATTATTCCCAAGCACCTGTCAGGGTGTTAAGCTTGACTTGCTTCTCAGAGTAATACTCATAACATAATATGTATTTTGATTGAGTGCATTATAAAAGCCTCTTTGATAGTGAGCTGTTGTTTTATTGGGACCATAATAGAGTGATTGCAGCTTTATTGCCCCTTCAGAGTGGTATGCCGAGCAAAACAAAGGCTGCCAACATAAATCACAAACAAATATGCTTCTAGTAAAGCACAACAATGTATTCATCTACAAGAATGATGAGCTCTTGCATACATTTTGATATTGTGTCTGCAAAACCCAGTGAAATTGTTTAGAAGTATTTAAGAGAGTGTAGAATTTGCTTGTTTAGTAGTAGAGTACAGCGGCTCACTGTATGCATGTGTATGTCCTGACAGTGTACAGGGATGTGGAGCAGCTGTATCCCGGTCTGGGACAGAGGGGTGCGAGGGAGGGAGCTGCTCCACCTAGTCCCAGGACACATTACTCACCCAGCCCCGTCCGAGCGCTCAGACGACGGGACTTCCCCTTCTCTCCACATACAGCGGATAGCCTCATGCAGCACTGAGGTAATACATGACTTCAACCAAGAGCTGCTAAAACGGACTCCGATATTGTCCGAAAGTGTCCAAACCGCATGATGGGAGTGAATTTGTAAAAAGCAATTTGTCACAGAAATTGTAAAGCAGCAGAACTATGGTATTTGAAAGGACATTACTGATGGAAGCAGCTGCATTTGTGCAAGTACAGTATGGTTTGAATCATTGCACTAGTTTGGGAACAAAGTGCAATGAATTGTATACTGCAAAACCTGCAAAAAACTGCAAAAACTTTCTGAGTGGACAGAGAGACCATTATCAGAAAAAAAATATGATTTTGCGTTTTACATACCATTTGAATAATCTTTATATAAATGTCAGATTGCGAATGTAACTGTAGCCAGGTTTCTTCAATGTAAAAGGCGCTGCTACTGCATGTGCCATAGGGCTGTGCTCAATATATCGATATAGTGATGGACTTCTTGGCAATACGTGTATTGATACAGAGATGCGTATCGTGATACGCTAAAAACAACATAAAGTCATTAGAAATTGCAGAGTTACACTTCTGAACCTACAGACAGTTGAATCAAGGCTGAATCTGAGGAGCTGAACATGTGACTTAATTGTAGGACAGTTGTATTCTGATATTGAGGACATTGGGAACATAAAATTATAATGCATTTTGTTATTCCAACTTTTAACACCGGTTTTAAGGGATATCATGCATCATCGTATCAAGTTCGCTGAATCGGGATTCGTATCGTATCGTGGACCCTGTATCAGGATACGTATTATATCGTGAGGTAATAGGCAATACCCAGCCCTAATGTGCCATCTGAGGAAGTGGAGGAAGACTGAAATGCTCCTACAGTTTGTATTTGAGTGATGTTACTTAAGGGTGTACAAACATGTTTTAATCGAGGGTGACAACGTCTGAGAGCCAAGTTTCATTTATCTATTTATTTAGCTTTTGCAATTGGCCAAAGGACCTATCCTAGTTAACATATGACATCCACCTAAGCGCTGAATGTTGTTTTTACTGATAGACACCGCTTAAGAACCCTTCACATGGGGGTGTGGAGCCTCCAGAATATGTCTTGCACGCAACTAAAATTATGCACGTTCTGGCACCTATTCAACTGCTTCAGGGAGCATTTCTGACAGTTGTAGAAAAGTATACACTAAGTACAGTTCTCACCGTAAAGTCAAAGGCGTTTCACCACAGCAGCCATAATTGTTCTCGAGCCGTGTTATTTTTCCTAATTTGCATGTACAGAGGATGAAAATTAGTTTTAAGTTTCTGACACACAAACTAAAATTTGAGTCAATGATGAGCAGAGCTGAAACTTGAAGCAAAGCGTTTGGTCTGTCTCTAAAAACAAACAGGACCATATATTTCAGTTGGAATAACAGAGATCAGCTGTATCAACAAAGGTCCTCCTACTGCAGCCAGCGCCTCCACTCTGAGAACTGTCCTCTCAGACACAAAAGGAAGACAGCACAGAGAAACCTAGAATATCAAATGCATTTTAATAATCCCTCACAATCATATAGTGCAAGTAAGGTATTGTAGTCTGTCAGCTTAATACTGATACTACCAAACAACTACAACATATTTATACTTGGATTTACTTGGCCCAATTATAGGTTAGTGCTTAAAGGAGACGTATTATGCTTTTTTCAGGTACTTATTTTAACACAAGAAGATCATAATTTAATATTTTTGTTCAGTGTAAATATTGATCTATAATAGTTTAGTATTAGAAACAGGTCCATTGACTTCCTGTTCAAAACTTTAGAACTTCATTTAGCGACATTTCACTTTAAAAAGCAGTGGATTTAGATGTGGCTAGGTGACAATTAAGAACCCACCATGTATCACTTGAAGTGTTAAATTGAGTAAGTACAGGGATGTGGGCGGAGATAGGGGGTAGGTGAGAATAGAATATTTTGGTTGATTCATGTACTTAGGAAAAGTACATGAATCAACCAAAATACAAGTTTGAGTAAACTAATGATGAGAAAACACAATTGTGACATGGTTAAAAGCTCATTAAATTCAAATTTGCAGAATATGTCATCTTTAACATTGCATTATTTAAACATTCTCTACACTTGGTGGTGGTAAGCTACTTCTGGAATCCCAGCTGCCAATATGCGCTGGTACTTTTTGTGAACAAAGCAAAGTATTGTATTGATCTAATATAATTCACTGCAAGAGTCAACTCCTGGAACTCCTGGAACTGAATCTACCAGCCAGTTCCATAATTCAACGCCAGACAGTTTTGGCACAGATGCTTGCATTTGTTGGGTGGTCTACACACCTTGTCAACACTGAGCTAAAGGTGTTGGAAACTGGTTACTCTTTTAATATTGTTGCACAAATATTTATAAGTTTTAGTATTTGCGCAAGAGGCAAAGCAAACTTGGATGAAAAAAAGAAAAATTACTTTTATAGCCCATCTTACTCCAATACAACTGTCAGATCTTGCCAGACTGCTCCGGCTAAACAGCATGCGCCAACCTTCAAACAGGCCCATGTGCAGCGCACTTCACGGCTGTCATATTTGATGGTGGTATTATGTTAGTGAGGCCTGCCTGACTTTTGAACACAAATAATCTTAAAAGACTCCTTGTTTGCACTGGCACAGCTGTACGCTTTGCCTTTGTTCAGCTGTTTGTGCGATCCCTCCTTCTCCACAGTTTGATAACATAATACCTTGAGCATGTTACTAAAGGCTAATAAAACTATGTACTACGAGCCGCTATCTGCCTTTTGGATTGAGCAATACTTCCACTCAACCTGAACCACTCCGTCATTCTCTCTCCTATGTCCCGGAGACATGGAGCGTGAAGTTGAAAGGAGTCTTGCTTAAAGTTATTTTCCTTTCCAATCCTAAAAGACATTTGAATTTCAGCGCCTTTGAAGTGCAAAAGTTGACATTTTCTAGCTCAATGCAATATGCCGCAAAACACACATTTGTCTTGAAATCATTATTCCTAAACATGTCTCTATCTGAGAGTCTTGACACTAACAATGGGCTGTTGTACTCCCATTTTATTTGCAAGGCTTGGCTAAAGAATTATGTGATCTAGATACATAATTTAAGGAGCTATTCATGACAGAAAAGTACATTTGATGAGGTATTAGGGAAAAATAAAAGTTTTGTACTACCAGTAATCTATTTAGGCAATGATTAAAAAAAATCTCAGTGAAACGCTTCGAGTCAAAAACAGAAATTAGGTTGATCTTTCCCAAAAGTAGATAATCCTATGGTGGTTTAAATGCACCTTATTAAAAGGAGAGGGAAAAATGTTTCACTAAGTCAGGGAAAATACGTTGTTTTAGATGTAGTCCATTATTCAGATTACAGGTTTAAGAGACAATCGTTATTTTTTGCAGTACACTAAGTACTTATTTGCAGAGCCTCAATTTGGAGAAGCAGACAGGAGCAAATGGCCAGACTGTGGATAATGTATGGGTGCTAATGGGTTTAGTGGAAACTAATTGTTACAATACAAGGCTTCTAAAACTCACAACTATGTGAGTAGCATCTGTACTGAAGACTATACTTCTTGAGCCTTTTTAGCTAAATTATTCGCAAAAATATGACACACAAAATATATAAAATAACAGATAATTCCCAATTTTGTGTTTATGTTTCATCTCTCATGAAAGTAAAAAGACTGAAAAAGCACTAAAAACAAAAAAGAATAAAAGTATGTATTATGCTTAAGTCAATTCCATTTGTTAGTGCCTGCCATCTCCATTCTACAGCTTTACAAAAACTGACAATAAAAACATATTTGGCATATGTCAAAAAGTGAATGGGGGCAGTGCAATTTGTGTACTGACAGATTTGGCATTTATTTCATAGGGGGTCACCAGATTGCAACCCCAGAAGCGTCACCTTTGACCCCTCCAAAAATCACTGTCACTGTCAAGTCTGTCTGGTCGTCTGCCGCGGTGTCACTGATGCTCTGAACAAAGTGCTGAGTGACAGAAGTGAACTCGATACATGAGGCGCTCTGCTCTCTGCGGAGGTTCAGAGAGAGCACAGGATTGGACCCGGATGTTCAGGAGGACAGCAGGTCTGTAAAGGAGTCATGAACCAAACAATACTTCTAATAATTATAAGTCTTATACTTTTAGGGACACACGTTGCTTTATTTTATTAGGCCCGAGCGCCACAAGCTGGCGAGAGGCCTATTAAACTCGTAAGGCCGTGCGAAGCACGGCTGCGAAAGTGCGCACGTAGTGCGCACAAAATCGAGCGCGAAGCGCTCGCCCACTTCCAAACACTCACTAACGCACTCCTTCACTCACGCACGCCCCGTGCATACTAATTAATAGTAGGAAAATGGAACATTACCGTTGTAAACGGGCGAAGCCCGTGCAAAAGTGCGCACTAAACGAGCACTTTAAATTGGGATGACGACCGGTCGTCATCCCCATATAAAGCACTCATTTGCCCTAAGTAGCTCACGAATACGTTCCCCATCTCTTGCATGTTCCATGCATATAAGCATGTAATGCAAAAATTGAACATTATTACTGTATAGAGGGCCAAAAACACAAAGTGGGCGGAGCCCACTCAAAATTAACGAAAGTACCCGTCAGTGACCAGGGACCCACACCATGAGGTAGGAAAGCGCGAGCGCTTTCCGAAAATGTATAGTTTATGATATTTGAAAAATGGGAAACATTGTTTTCGCATCGGAATATTATTCTTTCTTTCTTCTTCTTCTTCTCGGGACCAACCCCCCTATTTTTCACCCAGTGAACATTGACGAAAAGTCACAAAAATGTTCACACCTCTAAAAATCGTGCCTCTCTACATTCTGGCTATTTCCCTTTTCTAAAATAAAAAAAAATTGGCGCGTCAGCGCCCCCAAATGTACCAAAAATGCATTGAGAGATGGGAAATGACCCAAAAAAAATCTGATCGTAGAATCATGAAATTTGGCGCAGAGGTAGATGGTGACAAGAGAAGTAAAAAATATTATTACGGCAACGCCGTCCGCCCAACCAAATGTCGGCCATATTGCTTCAAAAATGGCTAAACATGATTTTGGAGTTTTTCCAAACGTCGTACTTTTACGAACTCCTCCCAGGGCGTTGGCCCTAAAAAGCTGAAATTTGGTGAAAATGCTACTGAGGAGTGGGACATCAAAAGTTATCCAAATTACATTGATACCTCTCACGGTCTCTGTGCGGCGAAGCCGCAAACTGTAGCTAGAATTTCAGAAATCTCCCATATTTAAAATTTCTGCCGTTTGCGCAGATAAAGTCCGAATTGCGTCAAATTAGAATCAGTTGTTAAACTCTTTGCCCTAAACCCACTTGAAGTGAAATAAATTCATTTGGCGCCACAGCGCCCCCTACAGATTTTATATGGAGGTTAAATGTTTAGTTTTGCGAAATTATATGAAATTTGACACACAACTCAATTTTAGCATCCCCATCAAAAAAGTCAATGAGAGCCATGTCATAATTGTTATGGCGTTGCCGTAACGATGACCGAAACCTTCCATGTTATTCCAATGGGGAAATCGCCAGAACATGTTTACACTTTATACTTTCACAAACTCCTCTTAGGGCGTTAGCCCTATTAACCTGAAATTTGGTGAGACTCATCTTCAGGGGTGGACCATCAAAAGTGATCCACATTTTTATTCAAAGAGTCACGGTGTCTGTGCGGCAAAGCCGCACATTGTGCCAAGAATTCAAAATAAAATTGCTTTTTGATGGTAAAACAAAGGGGAGAAGATGTGACAGCGTCACAGATTCAGCAGTAGGCGCAATAAAAGAACAATTGGGGCGCGTTAGCGCCCCCTCCTCTTGCGGCGTGGCGGCGGCGTGGCGAGGGCCGATCATTGCCGCTTGCGGCTATATTTATTCATTACTTTCGACACAGCTGCCCTTCACTGTCACCCACTGTATGGTTGCAAGAGGCTGTACATGTACATGTACTTTTCATGAAATAAAATAAAGCATGTTTTACCCAGTACATATATAAAGTAAAGGGATCTTATAGGGTCAAAACGGAGCTGCTGTGTGCTGTTTGCATGATAACGTTTGTTGGCCTTACCGTGATCAGAAACTTGGCTCTGAACTTTGAAAGTTGTGAAAAACATATGCTTTAAGTAAATGAGCAATTTACTGTATAGAGATCGCACTGCAAACCGCTTTAAACAAACTAGATACTTTTTTCTCGTGTTAAGAAGGTAAAAATCAGGTACAATACCTTTGAGAACTGTTATACAGCTGATTGCACTGAACAATTATAATTTCTGTCATTTCTGTGCTGTTCATAGTGAAATGGTGTTTAGCTAAAGAACAGTTTGTTGGTATTAACTTGTATTATTTTGAAAAAATACCATTTCATTGCATCATCAGATGGTGTATATCTACAGTACATTTCATTTTAAGTGTTTTGTTGTTTAGTTTATTAGTTTTATAATACAGATTAAGCACACATTAGTCTAATTAAAGACGATATGTTTTTCACAAGATTTAGCCAAAGCTAATTTGCCCAAAGACACAAGAGCTAATTGTGGTGTTCATCAAAACGTCAACTCACGGAAATGCATGAACATCTCAACCAAATGAGCTAATTGTCAATTTAACAACCAATTAAACAGTCTAGAAAAAAGAAAATCGACAAAAGGCATTACATTTTAAATAGAAGCTTCTTAATTGAATAATTAGAAGGAACTGAACGTAAACTGCCACTAGGTCCCAGGACATAACGAACAACATCCCTCCATGTGCCACCACTGACCCACGTGCTACACTCTGGACATGTCTGGCATAGACTAAACACTAAATACTGTAGGAGCACAGGAAGCTCACATACATGCATTACAAGCTGCTTAGTCACAGCGCTGCGGGGCTGTAGTCAGGGCCGACTCTGTGTTTTCTTTCATTCATCAAAGCTATTGGGTTCAGCCTCTCCTCTCTCTCCTCTCTGCACCCATCACTCAGCGACACTCATGGCCACTTGGGTCTGAAACTTTAGCCCGGGACTGTTGAGAGGAGCAGGTCTGGCCCTGGTCTGCTCCGTCCCTCTCGGCCGGGGGTCACTTCTCCCCATTCTTCTCCAGCACAAAAGCCCTTCTTCAAGTGCCTGTGTGACAATGGCCTTTAGATCGCTGGGGCATAATGATTGCTGGTTAACGTGAATGCACTCTGTATTAATTGAGCCAGAATTAATATGGGAGGTTTTTCTTTCAAAAGTCGGCGAGGGGACTTGTTAGCGGCGTGGCTAAATGTTTTGATCACTAATTTATTTGTGCATAGCTGACATTATTGTAGAAGAGGAATGCTATGGCTTACTTGGTTTTAATGAGCTTTGCTGAAAGGTTTTGGAAAAAACGTGGAAAGAATCAGTTTAGATTGAATTAGATTTGCAATATACGTTTTAAAGGTTAATTTCACAGGGCGCATATTCAAGAGCAGTAACAATTTGACAAAACTGCTAAACCAATAGAATAGTGGATGATTCTATTGAGGTTCAGTTGGGCTTCTGATCATTTATTCTATCTATAACACACTATAAACCGGGACGAGGGGGCCTTTTTTACTTTTACACACCTGGTACGGTCATGAAGAAGTCAGACTATAGATGGCGCTGTTGTCCTGCCTCTAGCGGCAAGAAGACAGCGACGAAACTTCTGTAAATCATCGTACGATCGAGATTTAGTCAAGTCTAATCGTCAATGAGATGGTTGGGGTTTTTCAACTCTTTGTCAGTAAAAACATGATGTGGTTTGGAGCAGAGTTCAGACTTTCAGTTAGACTTTGGGGGAATTCATTTTTTTTGTGTTGAATGGCACGGATTAAAAATTACTATTATTTTTAAATAAAATCGAAATATAGATTCGGACTAAATTTGAAAATGGAAAAATTTGACACACTTTGGATCAGACATATAGGACGGGTACGATACATTTACTTCAGACTACATGATTAGGACTATGTTAAATGTTTGTGTGATGAATTTTAAGATTGAGATGAGGGGAAAAAACATTATTATTTGTTCTATCTTCACAGTGACATCTCGTGACAACAGCAAATGAGTCAAAACTATCAGGCATTAAAGCCAAACAAGTCTGAGAAAATAATACAAGAATGTATGCATTTTAGATCATGTTTGTGGAGGTCTAAACTACAGGATTAGCCAGTTTTATTTGCAAACAGAGACATTTTACAACGGCATTATAGTTACAGGGCACTATAATCCAAAAATATAGTCCAGTTTTTGTGATTTGTGATCTATTCAAATTGCAAATTGAGCAGCCCTAACTTCAACTTTCCCTTTCAAGCTTCCAATAACGTCAACACACCCACATTGCAGTAAGAAGGATTTCACAAGACGAGCCTCAAACTTCGCCCGTACGAATGTCAGAAAGGCACAGTGCATGGGGAATGGAGACGTCTTGTTCACCACATTAAAATGCACTCAGGAATTCAGAGTTAGGTTACAGCGACAAACATTATCAAATAAAACATAATTAAAACAAGCCCGGGATTCTTTGGTGAGTGGAACGTTTTTGTTTAGCTGCCATCATAAACAAAGTGGAGACAGTGCACTATGGAAACACTAGTCTTTGGATACGGAGCCCCTCTGAGACCTGCCAGCGGGCCACTCTCTTTCAGCACGAGTGAACCGGGCCAGTGACAGACAGGCAGCATCGTGTCAAAACAGTCTACTGCTGCCACACTGCAAAAAAGAAGGACCCAGAGTAAGAGTAATATCATTCACAGTACAAATATTCCTTCCTGAAAATGTTGTTGTGCTTGAAATGACAGATAGGATTGGTTTGAAATAATAATGACAACACAGATTTCTAATGTATGGTGGCTCAATTGTCTGATAATATGCACTAGCCTC